>NC_143568.1:40016071-40331250 GCF_054136105.1 Typopeltis vanoorti | reverse complement strand
TCAGAAGAGAAATGAAACTGTTGCTTTTATTGAGTTCATTCACCCAAAAATTGTTGGAATAAGCAAGACATGGTTGGATGATAATGAAATCATGGCATCCTGTGAAGATAGAAAGGGAGGCAAAGTGTTATTGATGATAGAAAACTAGGATACTGAAGTGTGCGCTTAAAAAAAAAGTACAAGGGGGGGGGGGGGAATAGTGGTAGTGGCTTTGAAGCAGCGTGGTGTAATACAGAGGTGAATAGAATGAAATACTTCACTGGATGTTGCTATAGACCTGGTAATGTGGAGGACTAAGGCCAGAAAGTGTATACGCAAAGTAGCCAATCAAATGGTAAAAAAGTGATCATCATGAGTGATTTTGATTGTGGCAATATAGTTTGAGATGATGAGATAGCAACCAGAATTAAAGAAAACAAGTCTGAGTTTTTGAGGGAGAACTATCTCAGGCCATATGTAACAGAGGGCACACGAGGATTGAGGGTCCTGGATTTGATCATCTCATCAGAGGATGTTATTATAAATGAGGTGTGTCAAATCTTCCTCCAGTTGATGAGAGTCACCATGAGGTGATTTAGTAATCACTTCATAATAATCATGTTTCAGTAATCTATTTACTTATCATAATAAAGTGACAGCAGCACTGGATGTGGAAGATTGATGCACAGTAGTATACTTAGACTTTGAAACGCTTTTGATAGATTACCATGTGATAAGTTGATAGTAAAGCTAGAGTGAATGGGGGTTAACCAATTATATATTTGGTTTAATCCTTCATCCAAGTGTAAGCAAACAAAGTTTGTGCCTGAAGTATTTTCAGGACTGAGGAAACTCGTGGCAAAGGTGGTATAATTGATAGCATAGCCAAGTGAAAAAAACTCGCATCAAGTGGATGGGGTTGGTTATTAGATTAGATATTGGCTATTTGATAGGTATCAACAAGTTGTATATGGGGAGCAATATCCCAGAAGAGGATAGTCACTAGTGGTGTGCCTCAGAGGTCTGTTTTAGGAACACTGCTGTTCAACCTGTATGTTCATGATACTGGGAAAGATTTGAATGGATATTCAGTTGTTTGCAGGTGATGCAAAGTTGGAACGAATTATGAGGAGTAGAGTAGATGTTGTGGCCTTACAAGATTTAAATAGACTGAGTAAATGGGTATAGGAGTGGGAATACTAGTTCAATGTTGCAAAATGAAATATTATTATTATCATTATTACAAGCAACTCCAAGAAGTCCTTGCTCATCGAGGAAGGCTCTGAACAAAAAACCTAGTTCTCCCATCACCACACTTGTTCTGAAAAATTTCCTCTGAATTAATCTTGTAAAATTATGTAAATCTTGTAAAATTATGTTGAGTCTGTTGTTGCAGTATGACAGTGAAGAGTATAGAAGGAAGGCCAAATTTGCTAATGACTTTATGCGCAGATTATGCAGGAGGAATGGTGTGGAATTTGTGGAGTGAGTTCGATGGGTGAAAGGATTTATATAAGATGAATGGTTTACATTTAAATGGATTTGGTGTATGGAGACTTGCAAAGGTGTTGTATGAAGTGGAAGTGAATGTGCAGAATCAGGGAAACTAGAGTTATTAAGGCGGGGGGGGGGGGGGGGTAGATATGCAGACTTTAGGGAGACAATTGAGCGTAAGAATATGTGTAATATGCCCGAGTGAGTACGAAGGACAACAAATCAAAATGGGATAGTTAGTATAAGGCATCAAAATAGGGATGGGACAAATGGGCTTCTGAAATTCATGTATACTAATGCCAGAAGTATTAGGAACAAGAAGGAAGAATTTTGGACTTGGTTGGCACTTCTAGGCCACAGGTTATTGGCATAAGTGAAACATGGCTGACAGAAGATGATATAGCTAGTGGGATTGAATGTGAGGGGTATGGTGTGTTCAGGAGTGACAGGGAGAATAAAATGGAGGGAGGAGTGTTATTGATGATAGCTGATGAGCTGCAGCCAATGAGAATAGAAGTGGAACTGCAGGATAGAGAAAAGAGCACATTTGAGGCTATTTGGTGTGAGATTGAGACTAGCAGAACAAAATATACAGTTGGGTGCTGCTATAGACCAGGTGATGGAATAGATGGTGGTGATAGTGTGCATAAGCAAATAGAAGAAATGAGTGGAAGGAGGGTAATTATTATGGGAGATTTCAACTATGGTAACATTGATTGGAAGGAGGAGAGGGTACACGGGAGGAAGGAATTGGATTTTTATGCGGTTATTGAGGGATGACTATCTGCAACAGCATGTAATAGAAAATACTAGGGGTCAGAGAGTGCCTTGACCTAGTAATTGCATCTGAGAATCTGGCTGTAACGAATATGACCACGTTTCCACCAAATGGTGAGAGTGATCATAGGGTCTTGACTTAGGAGGTGGCTAAAGGAGTTGAATTTACAATTAAGACAGGGTACATGTGGAATTATCGGATTGGTAAGTATGACAAGCTTAGGAGTTTGATTGGTTCAGTGCCATGGCATGTAAAACTGCAAGGGCTGGATGTTGATAGCACATGGGAGGCGGTTAAGAAGTGTTTGCATGAGGCAATGGCTGACTGTATACCTAGATTCCGAATAATGAAACAAAAAAAGAAACAACTATGGAGGGAATTTAAGGAGAAAGGTGATCGGCAGGCACATGAACAGTATAAAGAGCAGGCCAGAAGGGTAACGAGTGTGGTAAGAAAAGCAAAAGAGGATTATGAAAGAACATTAGCCATGCAGGCTAAAGAGAATCCCAAACAATTTTTTCGATATGTGGCAAGTAAAAGAAAAAATGTATATAGCAGAATGATATTATAGAATGACGATGGTAGGGAGGTTAACCTAATCAGTTGATATAGTTGAATTACTGAGCGAGCACTTTGCAAGAGTATATCCTTATGCAGTGGCAGCACTATTTGTCCTTCTTTCCTCTTTCTGTTGTCAAACTACTGCTGAACAACCAAGTTAAGGACATTGCCAGCTCTTTCACATATTCCCATAACATATATGGTGATACCCCATTTAGTCCTGCAGCCTTATTAACATCAAGGTTATTTAATGTTTGAAACACTTCCCATTCTTGAACTACTACTTCTTATTCAACACTAGTCCTAACCATTAGTGAGCTATGGAAATTTTAACAAAGGGCTCGCATTGTCGATCAAAAAAAAGCCGTATTTCACACAAAAACGTTTATTAATACAGCTTGTGTACAAATGCCAATCAAAAAAGTATGAGGGGACAATCAACCTCTAAAGACTATCATTTCTAAACAAATCCTTCATGATCTAAACATGAAATATTTGCAAACAATCATCTGTGTTAATTTATCTTACATAAGAAAAACATTTTTTAACTATCAATATAATAAGAATAAAATCTTTTATAATCACACATATGAAATAGTCTGCATTTTTTATGAACAAAATAAATTTCTTTTGTTGCAATAGAAGTTTTTATGACAAACAATCTATAAATAATAAATAAATATTATCTAATTGAAGTAGATTATATTTCTCTTTTGTTTTTATACTTCAAGTGATAATCAACAGTACCAATCAAGGGGCATTATTTTATAGTCCTATTTATTTATATGCGATTACCAAAAGTGAATTCTTATTTGTAAAATGGTAGTAACAGTAACTATAATATTTTATTTAATAAAATTACTTTGTTAGAACCGAATAAGAAACTCAAAGATTGGAATCAGAGAATTTCTTGCCAAATATAGTAAACTATAAAGTATCGGCGACCAATGGCATAAGCAAATGCAAATGACCCTAGCATGTAGTGCAATACCGGAAGTCTCACAGCAAAGTCGGTAAATTCTGATCGCTATTCTTAGGTATTTTCCATAATGTAAAAACACATTTCCTAGGAAATGTATGCTGTTATTACATTATGGTAGGGAGGTCACTGCCCAGACCGGTTTCAGCCTTTTTTGAGGCTTCATCAGTGAGTAGCTAGACCTAATACCGAAGTGTATAGTGAAAAGAACTTATATACTCTGCGAAGCGAGTTTCCAAACAGGTACAACCATTAAGTTACTTAAGTATAAAGAGCTAATAAGCTTCATTTCGGCAATGAAAACATTATTTAAATTAAGGGGATATTACCGACTTTGCTGCGAGACTTCCGGTATTGCACTACGTGCTAGGGTCACTTGCATTTGCTTACGCCAGTGGTTGCCGATACTTTATAGTTTACTATATTCGGCAAGAAACTCTCTGATTCCAATCTTTGAGTTTCTTATTCGGTTTTAAAACTATGTGGAATTTAATAATCCCCTTAATTTAAATAATGTTTTCATTGCCGAAATGAAGCTTATTAGCTCTTTATACTTAAGTTACTTTGTTAGGTTACCGTACGAGTTTTTCGCTAAATATATTTCAAAAAATTATGTTGTTTTTTTTTGAAAAAATAATAAAGTAAACAAGAGGCTCGCCAATTTGAGAACAATTTAACAAAGGGCTCGGGTGAGCCCCCACGAGCCCCTTATAGCTCACCACTGGTCCTAATTCTGTCTGAAATACACAACAAAATACTCACTGAACATTTCTAATACATCTTCAGCAGATGTAACCCATGCTCCAGCAAATAAAATAAGTTGGTCTTCCTTAGTCGACCCATTCTTCTACTAGCAACATAACTGTATAATTCCCTAGGGTTTTGTTTTAATGCTTCAGCCAATCTTCTTTCACCTCAATTTCTCCAACTCACTACACTTGTCACCTTCCTAGCCTATGTGTTGTACTCTTTATGCTCCTTATTCTTTATTTCTCCTCCATAATATTCTCTATCTTAGCAACTCCTGCACAATTCCATGATTAATTCATTGTCCCCTCTTTATTTAACCTCATAAATATAATCTGAAACTTCCATAACTAATTTCAGACCATGTCCCAAGCATTACTGATTTTTCTTCCCTTCAGATGACCAAACTCCTGCTCATCACCAATCTTAATTTATGACATTATTGGATGTCATAAATTAGATGACATTATTAAATCCAACACTCATGTCCCATGTGTTACTTCAACTACATGCTGCACAAGGTAGATGTGACTAAGTAGCTCAAGAAATTCAATCTCCTTACTCACACGCTATTTCCTGATTCCAACCATTGCTTCCATAGTTAAATCACCCATTATTATCATCCTGCTGCCTCATCTACCTAAGCATTTTAGAATCATCTCTCTTTACATTTCTTATAATGACATTCCAATAAATATCTGAAATTCATGCTCATATCAACCTCACATCACATGGCCTCAAAGCGATTATGACTACTGTTTTCTTTAAGTTACACATGGAGGGGACACAACTCTTCTCAAATCAGTAATATCCAACTTCCTCTTATATTTTCTGTAATAAATTTAGTTTAATCCTTTATCCAAAGGATAAACCAAGGGATGTACCACCTTACCTCAGTCTTGAAGATATTTTCAGGTGCAAACTGTTTGCTTGCACTTGGATAAAGGATTAAACTAAATTTATTATAGTCTAACCAAGTGCAAAATAAACTTCCAACATTATATTTTCTGTCTTTTTGAAAAATACTATAACCATTATATACTATTCCTGTGAATACATCATTCTCCATTAAGCACATCCACAGACAGCAATGCATTGTGGACTGACTAAGTATATCAAGGCCACAAACTCTGCATCTTTATTCCTGATACTTGATGCACTAGTATTTAAGCATAGTAGCTTCCCCCTGGTTCCTCTATCCTTGCAACAATTCTCCATCCCATTCAAGTCCTTTGACTCTGTTGATTCCATTGAGGCCATCCCTTGTCTTCCTTTATCATTTAGATCATACCAATTTTGGTAGCTTACACTCAAAGTCTGGCAATACAGTTTTTGTTTCCCTGACTGTTAATGAGAGAAGACCTTGTAGCCAATCTAACTAGCTTCACATTGCCACTCTCACTGAAGTGCAGACCATCAGCAGCAAACAGCTTTCTCCTACCTTTGAATTTACCTCATAAATCCACATACTCAAGACCTCTCTCCCTGCACAATTCTAGCTATCATGCCATTCATAATCACTGCTCTTTTCCTCAGCTCCCTACTATCATACCTTGGCAATGCATGCACAATTCTGCCTCTCACACTTTTCAGCTTCACTGTCTCCAGCAATATTCACAAATCCTGAACTAATTCATTCACACTTCTTCACAAGTCATTTGTTCCTATCAACAGAGTCAACTTTTCTGCACTCCCTCTCTACTCCACAGTCTCAGTCAGGCTTCTTATCATTACTCATCCCAGACATACTATTGACACCTGCTCCATTTTCACAGCTTTGACTAAAGAGTCCCCATACAACACATGCATGAAATCATACCTCTTTGGCTCATCTATCAATGGCACCGTCCTTCTTACACTCCCAATCACTTGTCTACATATGCCTCAATTTATTCTTCAACCCTACCAGTTCTTTTTTAAAACAAGATCACTGCAAAAAAAAAAAAAAAAAAAAAAAAAATCATTAGCATTAATGTAACAGTGTTAATACAATGTAGAACAATGCAAATTAGGTGGTTATAATTAAAGTAAGACTGGACAAATAACTGATGAATAGATGTCATTTTTAGCTTTCTTTTGTGATATCTTTATTATAATTAAATTCTTGACCTGTACCCTCAAAGGATGTACAGGTATACTAATTTAGACTACAAAAATTAGCCATATTTTCTTTAAAAACAAACAAACAAATATAAATTGAACATTTTAGCATGCTCTTCAAATAATTGAAGCTCCAGACTTAGGCTATATTAAATAGTCTATTTAATATAGCCTAATGTTTTGCAAACACTAAATTTTTCCAATTTAGTGTTTTATTTTATTTTTATTTTATTTAAGCCTATAGTGCATTACACTGCGAGTTTAAAAATCAAACTGTTCATTTACACCCAAATATAGTTTTTAAACAGAAAATCATGCATAAAAATTGGAATCACATTTCAACAGCTTTTATCTGAATCCTTATAATAATATGTAATTCTTATTATCTTAAAGTAAACCTTGATATGATAAATTCAACTTCCCTCCCCCCCCCCCCAACTTACACCTTAAATGGACTGGGTTACTTACTCTTGGAAAGGGTATTCCTGTTTTGGTGTTTTCAAATGCTTGAAGCAAACGATTGCCAAGATCATGAGCCAGAAGAAGAAGGCCATTGTTATAACCATCTGGTAGGAGATCTCCAAATGGCTGGTTGTGATCTGTCATTAACAAATGAGCAGAAAGAAGTGACCCAAGAATTCTGAAGAGAGAGAGGACAAGATATGTTAATTTAATATAAGCGCACATCCTTATATAATGTTGCACTTCTGAAGAAAGAGTGAGAATATGTGATACTGTAACAAGAGAAAAAGAGTATCTAGAATATCATGACATGATCAAAACCTTTCATTAAAAAAATTTTGATTTTTTTTCAATTTTAAAACATTTACAAATTAAAAATTGCCAATAGCAGGGATATAGTTTTACACTAGGCAATAAAATCCATTTACAACCTAAATCAACCACCCCTTATGGCAAGATTCAAATATATAGCACTATACACTAAAACAGTATAGTAACTAAAAAAAAAAACATTTTCAAAACTTTTTTTTTGTTGTTTAAATACAATATTGCTGGCATGCCACCAATGCATGGATGAACGAAGGCAGAAAACACCAGGTTGTCAAGCGATTTGAATTTGCAAGATTTTATTCAGAACAGTGTGTGTGAAATGCATTCATCAAGAAAATTAAAGCATACTTGGAAGGAAATTGAATCTAGAGAGAGAGATTGTGTATTAAGTATTTCAAAAGTGAGTATCTGCTAGTTGACGAGAATACAACAAATATTAGTAGAGATAGCATACAGTACCAACGATAGGATGGAAAATGATGTTATTAATTTCAAATGTGTGGCCATGGAAATAGAGAACATAATGGACATTAATAAAGAATTTCCATGCTTGAATGTTATCCTTCATAGGACAAAGCATGAAATTGAAAAACTGCAGAAGCAGAAGAGATTAGCAGGGCTAAAAAGAAAAAGAAGCAGGTGGTCCGAAGGAATAATAAAGATCAAACAAACAAACAAGAAAAACAAATTAAGGAGAAAATTATGTACGAACACTTGATCAGGGAGAACTTAATGAAAGTGTAAAAAAAATCATGTTTTCCAGATGCAAAAATTCATGATATAGCAACCTAGATGCAAAAAGTTAAGTGGAAGGAAATTATTGTCTTGGTTGGTACAAGTGATTTGAGAGGCAAGAAGTATTCTATGAGGGAGGATATAAAGGAGTTGTTAGAAGAGAAAAAACTGAAGAGCAAAAAGGTGAAGATTATAAGTATCCAACCATGCTATGATAGAGGTGAACTGAGCAGGAAGGCATTGATAGACAATAAGTCTATGCGTAGATTGTGCAAGAGGAATGATGTAGGATTTGTGGATCTGTGTTGGTATTTGAAAGAAGTCTGCATTTCAAAGAAGAATTTGTACAATGCTGATGGACTGCATCTAAAAGGGTGGCCTGAAAAGTTCTCGGCCTAACAATGAAAGAAAGAATTTATAATAATTGAAAAATAAATAAGAAATAAAAATAATTTCAAAATTATTTTTATTTTTCAACATAATCTCCATTAAGACTAATACATTTATTCCAGCAATGCTCCAGCGCCATTAACCCATCCCTGTAGTGGTTCTCAGTAAGCTCTGCAAAATACCCCTCTGCAAAATATAATCACCTCTTCATTCAAAGAAAAATGTTGACCACAGAGGAAGAATTTTACTGTTAAGAAGAGATAGAAGCCAGAGGGAGCAAATCTGGAGAATAGGGTGGATGTTCCAACAATATATAGTGCAGATCCCTTAACTGTTGGCAGGTGCATTGTCCTGATGAAAGATGATTTTTTTTTCTTCTGGAAACCAGGTCCTTTCTCATGAATTTTTTTATTTAGTCTGGTTAAAAGATCGGAATAATGTTCCCCGGTTATTGTTTTACCCTTTTCAAGATAATTAATAAACATCCCAAAACACCGGTGCCATGACCTTTCCTGCTGATGGAACCGACTGGCTTCTTTGGCGCTGAACAATTGGCTTCTGCCCACTGTTCTGACTGCTGTTTGGATTCTGGTGCATAATGGTTTATTGAAGTCTCATCTATATTAAAAAATCAATGCACAAAATCAGTTTTATTCTTGTTAAAATGCCCCGAGCACTGTTCAGAGATTTTCATGGAAGTGCATTTTTGATCTGCTGTGAACAAGAGTGGCACCCATCTTGAGCAAAGCTTTTTCATATGCAATTCTTCATGCAAAATATATCCTGCACATCCTTTTGAAATGCCTAGTCGCAGCAATTTCATGCACTTTGACTCGCCAGTCATCCAATACCATATCGTGCACCTGATGAATGATTTCTGGTGTTGTTACACTTTTTGGATGTCCTCCCTGTGGATCATCTTCAAGGCTGGTGTGGCCACGTTTAAACTCAACAGCCCATTTCTTAATTATCGAAAACGAAGGAGAAGAGTGCCCATAAACCTTTATGAACTTCGAATGAATTTCTTTTAGAGTTAAATCTTCTTTTACAAAGAATTTTATAACCACATGATACTCAATTTTATCCATTTCAAGGGATACAGACCACACTTTTGCTTCAGACAGCTGTATAAAACAAACTACTTGATAGAATGACTTGCAATTTCACACGGATGCTTATGACAGACGTACCAACTTAGAAAAAAAAAATCTTGCCAATAGTATTGCCATCTATGGTCAAAGCCAAGAACTTTTCAGACGACCCTCGTAAATGGTTTTGGTGTTTGGTGTATAGAGAGAGCATGCTGAAGTACAAACTCAGGAAAACTTAAGCAATTAGGATGAAAGCAGGAGAGTTTGCGTGAAGGCACCCATGAAGCAAGTGAGTGTGTGAATGACCAAGTGCAGAATCTAATTTCTCCAGCACAAATATTGAATAGGGTAGTCGATTCAGGAAGTAGAGGTAGGTGGGAGCCTAAAGGGATGTGCAGTTTCTATAAACTAATGCCAGAAGTATAAGGAGGGAGGAGTGTTTGGATTTGGTTAGTGCATCCTTGCCAAAAGTTATAGGTATTAGTGATTGGCTAACAGCAGATGATGTAGTTACAGGGATAGAATGTGAAAGGCTTAGTATTTTCAGGGAAGATACAGAAGATAGAATGGGGAGGCAGAGAGTACTGCTGATGATAGCATATGAACTGCAGCCAAAAAGAATAGGATATAGGTGGGAAGGTGGCTGTCCATTTGAAGAAGTCTGGTGTGAGATTAAGGCCAGTAAGATAAAATATACAGTTGGTTGTTGCTATAGGCCAGGGAATTCTACAGATGTGGACGACATGCATTGCAAAATTAATATAATGAATGCAGGTCGAGTGATGATTATGGTGGACTTCAACTATGGAGATATAGACTGGAAAGAAGAAAGATCACGGAGCAAGAAGGAAATAAAATTTATATATCTACTAAGAGATAATTACTTAAGGCAGCATGTGATGGAGAGGACTAGGAGACTATTGAACCTAGTCATGGGATAAGAAGAGCTATCCATAACTAAGGTGACCACAATGCCTCCAATTGGTGAAAGTGACCATGCGGTCTTGACTTGGAAGATAATAAAACATGAAGAATATTCTGGCAAGAAGGGATATATGTGAAACTATAAGGTAGATGATTATGACAAACTTAGGAAAAAGCCTAAATCTGTGCCATGGCATAAAACGCTACAGTATAAGAATGTTAGTAGTGCATGAGATATAGTTAAGGGTCATCAAGAGCAGTGCTTCCCATACGTCTGGATGTCAGGGCCCCTTTTGGAAAAATTAAAATATTTCACGGCTCCCCCTCGAAAAAAAATCATAATATAGACATATATTATTTTAATATTTATTGTATTTATATTCAATACAAAACATATACAGCGAATATTGCAAAAATCAAATGCAAATATTACATTGTTAGCATCTTACATACATATTTGACATGGCACATTATATCATTTTTATATAGATATATTGTTATTGTACATTTGCAGTACAAGCACATGAAACGTAAAACGATCAGTAATTAAGAAAGAATTAAAAACAAAAAAGAAGTTTAATAATTTAATATGATGGATGTGTTTCAATACTGCTACACCAATAACAGTTGAAATATTTGAAACTGCAATTCTTAGATTTCTGCTTTGAAATGAAACTTAAATGAATAAGCATATATTTATTAATATTCATTAAGCGCCGAAATACGCAGGAAGCAAAATTTGTGAACTCGCACCAATGTGTGATTCTTTTTCCGTTAAAATATAAAAAAAATAACAGAAAAGAAATAATAAAAATTAAATACATTTCTTTTAAGATAAAAAAAAATCTACTTAGTCTTAAAACATTTTCAATTTGTTTTCATTATTTCACGGCCCCCCCTCAACAAAACCTATGGCCCCAAGGGGGCTGCGGCCCACAGTTTGGGAAGCGCTGATCTAGAGTAAGCAATATTAAGTTGTATACCTGAGGTAAGGAGTGTTAATCAGATAGGAGTTAGATGGATGAGTAAGGATGCAAAATGATGCAGAGATAAGAATGTTGTTATTCCTCTTTGTAAGGCCTTGATATGCCCACATCTGGATTATTGTGCTTAAGTCTGATCTCCTGGGTTTCTTGGTAATGAGGAAGCAGTAGAGAGGCAGATGACCAAGATGGTGTTACACCTGATATCTTAAGAATGTAGAATTCTCAGCTATCATGGTGTAACATGAAGAATAAATAAATTAAAAACCCTGCATAAAAGATAATAGATGAATTAATTAAAAGAAAAAGAAATATTCTTGCATCCAATAAAATATATAAAATATAAAGGTGTTTGTTGAACTAACTAACAAAAAGAAAAGAATATATTAATGTTGTAATATGATATAAAAGAGAAAATTTAACTAAATAAGACAGAAAAGGATTAGTCATAAGAGATGGTATGTGAGAGGCTAGAGATTAAAATATTAAGTAAGTTCATAGAGAAATTTTGGAAAAGGGATTAAGTTAGAGGCTAGCAAAAGAAAAACAACAGACTATCACTCAGGGCCGATTCCCGGATTAAGACATTGTTACGGGCTTGCCGACCAAGGGACGTTTAGCAGAAAAACGCCACCCTAATTGGTTGGTGAAGTAAAATCAAGTAGGGGCGGAGAAAAGAAGTTATAGAAAGTGCCGTTAGGAGAGCAAGTATAAAAGGGTTGGAACCCCCCCCCCCCCACACACACAAGGGACTTTTAGGCTTTTTGAGACCTTTTTTGGCCTTTGGTTTTTGGTTCTGTTCCAGGAGAGTTCTTCGCGAGCTCCTTCGTATGGGTTTCACGGTGTTTTCCTGAGTGGTGAGATTGGAGTTATATCTCCGTCGTCACAACACGGAAACAAAAGTGAGCGGAATTTCGGTTCCATATTTCCTATGTAAGAAGCGAAGAATGCCATATAGTTGAGGAAAAGAAAGCATATTCTTTGTGTTTCAACTTCATTGACAACCACGAAAAAGGGAAAGCTGTAAAGAAATCGATATCCACGTTGCGAGTTGCACAGCCGTTATTTAGACGATTCAAAGTGTGTCCTGAATAACAAAAGGAAAAGACTGCGTAGGCATAGTTCAATTCAAAAGGGAACATAGGAGAAGCAGATTATCAGAGAGGTTATACCAGGATACTTCAATCAGAAAAGGATAGAGGCCCATATGGAAAACTCAGGAAAGAAAGGTAATGTAAATTATATCTTGTGTTAACTAAGATTCGTCTGTATTAGTTATCATTATTCTAATACTGAACTGTTGAAGTTACCAAGAAAACAATACTAGGACTTTAGTATCTGACAGAATATATTGAAAGTAAGCTGGCTAGTGTTAATGTTATATGAGTAATTAAGTGTCCTGAGAATTTTGCATGTCTATTATATTGTATAAGAAAGTTTAAATGTCATAGTTATGTGTTAGTGCAGTAAATGGTTTAGTTAAGCTACTTAAGTTTGGATAGTTAAATAGTGTGAATTAATCTTATATGTCCATGTCATATGAAGTTATGTGTTGAATGTGTATGGTGGCATGATCGTAATACCCATTATAGGATCATAGCTTAATTATTTATGATAAGCTAATGTCAGTATTGTAAATATTTAGTATAGCATTGAATTGAGTAATAACTAAAATTTGAATTGTACCATGTTAAGGAATTTAATAAACCTTTTGTCCAATGATAAAACAGTTGTCTGAAATTGCTGTCCAATGCACCACTTGAAAAATTACGAACCTAATCACGCGGGAAATTAATGTGTTAAGAAATGAGATAAAGTGTCACGACTGCAACATAGTTACACTTTCTGATATATTTTAGTTCTTTCTCCTTGTTTTTGTATATAATATCTCAAACTGAATATCCCAAAAGGTGCAGTATAATACAAATATTAGGGGTACTAAGGGGACAAATAACTTAGGTATTAGTAAATTTTTTGGTGATATCTCGTGCATAGATAATAGTAAAACATAGATAAGAGGAAATTACTAGTTAGAATAAAAATCATAAATTGGGACACAACAATGGTGAGTGGTCTGTGGAATGTTCCTTATAAGGATAGATTGAGGGTGTGGGGATTGCAGAAGTTGACTGATAGGAGAAAAAGAAGGGATATGATAGAAACATTTAACTTGCTCAAAGGGTTTTATAGGATTGGTGCAGGGGAAATGTTTCAGCACTCGGCTAGAGGGACCAAAACAAGGGGGTTATCCCTGGAAGTTGACTGAAGTTGTGGTTAGTAGGGGTGTCAGGACTAGATTTTTTGCTTGGAGAGTTGTGAATGAGTAGGATGAGTTGCCAGAGTCAGTTGTGAGTGCTCTGTCGGTTAATGGGGTCAAGGGGAGATATGATATATTGGATCTCCTGCAATGAGTCTTTGGACTCCATTGAGGTGATGTACATTAATAATAATAATAGAACTTGCAAAAAATAAAAAAATAAATCTGTAAATTAAATCAGTTTCAATGTTTACTGAGATATGTTTAAGTGTTGGGATACCTCTCTAAAAACTTTGAGTGATCTACAAGATCACTCTAAATCTCATTGACCTTAAAGGATCACTACTAAATTCATTACTCCTGACCTGAATCACTCCAGGACAGGAAACTTAGCAGTGGTTCCACCCAGTGATTGGCAAAAACCTGCCACCAATTAGAGCCTCTCTCTCTTCTTCCCAGGAAACAATCAAACCCAATGATGAGCATTAATTAATGTCATCAGCAGAAGCCAAACCCAGAAGAGGTACCAAGGTTGAAGTAATGCAGAATTCATATATTTCCCATATACAAACAGTGAAAAAGTGTTATACCTGATTATCAAAGTACTATGGATTAGAGGAGTTGAGGAAAGTTAAAAAGTAAAAGTTGAGGAAAGAGATAAAATACTGCATGCCCCTTCCCCTACATGGGAACATGAGATGGGAATAGTTGTCAACACACAAGATGACAACTGTTCCCATCCTCTCAGAAAAAAGATAATCGTAGAAAGTTTTTTCCTTTGGTTATAAATTATATTAAAAATGCCAAGAAATTGTATTCTTGTTTCATTCTTTATCCAGGTGTAAGCAAACCAAGTTGCATGTGAAGTTTCTTCACAACTAAGCTACTTGTTCTGCATTACTTCAAACTTGGTATCTCTTCTGGGACTGGTTCCCACTGATACTGGTGTGGGTAGTGGTCCTTCCCATAATGCAAGCCATTATACCCAACCGAAAGGATGTGCACTTTGCATTATGGGATACTAACGCAATCAATGTGAAGTCATTAGCTTTCATATACAAGTAGCCTAATCATGAAGAGACTTCATGTACAGATTTGGTTTGCTTATACTTGGATAAAGAATTAAACAAGAATATAATTTCTTGGTATTTTTAATATAATTTAGAACCAAAGAAAAAACTTTCTACAATTAGCTACCTTTTTTCTGAGAGGATGAGAACAGTTGTCATCTTGTGTGTTGACAACTATTCCCATCTCATGTTCCCATGTAGGGGAAGGGGCATGCAGTATTTTATCTCTTTTATAGGGGTTGTAGCTACTAGCTTAAAAAAGTGCTTTAAAGGTATCCAAGTTCAGTACACAGGACTGTATCATTTGAACAAACAGCCTTGGATCTATGTGTAAGTATTTTGAGAATGACATACTGTTGAGATGGCATTATTGCTTGTGTAAGTACCCTCCAGTGTGAGGCCATACCCTATAAACAGAAAAGAATAATGAACTATTTGGGGCAGTTTGCCTAACTAGCAGCATGCCTAAAAAGGGACAGTTTTTAATTTCTTTATCTATGGTAAAGTGTATTTTTGGATACTAACGGTTTAAGCATATTGAAAACGTAATGAGTCTGTGTCATGAAATCAAAAAGCAAACACATCATCTACATAGTGTAGTCAAACTGTTGGTATAAATGTTGCTCTTTTGGGTGGCTAACTTTCTATAAATTTCACACAGAAAATTACTATGAGAGGCAGCAACAGCAGTCACATCTCTTAGTTTACCTATTTTTCCATCATCATCAAATTCTTGATATATACCCTCAAGGGGTGTACAGGATACGACAGTACTACATGAAAAATTTAATTCATAACTATCTTTCTATCTACAATTTTCCTCCAAATCAGCCTGTTACTTGTCAAGACGCCAACATTACCAGATCTTATATTTCTATCGTCTAAGGCACTTTGTACCGTATCAATCCACCGATATCTTGGTCTTCTTCTTCTGGGTCTTTTTCCTGCCAACCTGGCAGAGAACACTTGTTTTACTATTCTTTCCTCTCCCATTCTGCTTAAGTGATCATACCACTTGAGATTAGCTCTGCTAATGCATTCCTGGATACTGACAATGTCAAGTTCTTTCCTAATATCCTCATTTTTAATATGATATTGCCATTGATGCCATCTGTTCACGCCTCTAATCTTTATAGGACTCCCATATCTGCGGTCTCTAGTCTTTAGTCAAGTGTTTTACTTCTGACCCAGCGCTCAGATCCATAAGTTAAAATTGGTTTAAACACTGTATTGTATACAACTAATTTAGTGTTTTGACTAATTTCTCTCTTATTCCATATAAATTTATTCAGTTGACTTCCTACCATACCAGCTTTGTTGATTCTACTGTCTATTTCCATATTTAACTTACCATCTTCACTAAAAATTGTACCTAAGTAGCTGAAATGTTTTACTTGTTCTATAAGTTTGCCATTCACAATGCAGTTGATATTTTCAATGTTTCTGCCTATTTTCATTGTCTTTTTAATGCTGACTTTCATACCATATCTATTACAATAGTTATTCAAGCTAGTCTGGGAATCTTGCAGAGTTGTAGCAGATTTATTTAGAAGTATAACATCATTCGCATAAAGCAAAGATCAACACCTCCAATTTTGATATCAGGTTTAATACCACTTTCCTTTGTAATGTGATCCATTAGATAATGAATAACAGAGGAAATAATGTACATCCTTGTCTCACACCAGATTTAACATTAAACTATCTTCCTGTAATTCCTTCAGTTCTAACTGTTGACTTGCAATTCAAATAAAGACTAAGTATTGCTTGATATACTGCCCCATTGACACCATATAACTGTAGCGTATCGAATAGCTTCTCTCTTGGCACCTTGTCATATGCCTTTTCCAGATCGACAAAACTTAAATACAGATCTTTGTTATATTCCCATGCTTTCTCGACTATTTGTCGTAAAGGGAAGATCTGATCCTGACAGCCTCTATTTGGCCTGAATCCAGCTTTTTCTTTACCAAGCTTTTCTTCCACAATTCTTCTCAACCGTTTCTCAAGTATACTTGCATAGATCTTGCCAGGAACACTCAGTAGGGAAATACCTCTGTAATTCTCACATTCAGTTTTATTTCCCTTTTTATATATGGGTACTATTAGAGCTGTACTCCAATCATAGGGAATTCGTCCCTTTGTCCAGGCTTTCTGAACTATGCATGCAGCCACTGTAAGACTTTTATACCACCACACTTCAGCATTTCTGGCCGAATATCATCTACTCCTGCTGCCTTTCCACATTTCATGCCTTTTATGGCTTTTTCTACTTCAAGTATGGATATGTATTCCTGAGTGTATGCCTGTTGAGCGTTTTTTTTTACCACTGTGCTATCACTGCTTGTTTCATTTAGCAATTTTTCGAAGTAATTACTCCATACTTCAAGGATATCTTTTTCTCTTGTTTTCATGTCACCTTTATCATCTCTAACTCCTTTTACAGCACTCTTTCCTCCATTTCTAAGCTTCTTCAACAACCTCCAGAATATCTTACCACCTTCTTGATATTTATTTTCTATGTTCTTGCCAAAGTCCTCCCATGACTTTTGTTTAGCTAGTTTTACACAGTGTTTTGCTTTCTTACATTTGTCTCTGTATTTTCTAAGAGCAAAAGCTGACTTATTTGCCAGGAACTTTTGGTATGCTTTCTTCTTTTCCTTCACTGCCTCTTTAACTTCCTGTATCCACCATGGAGTTCTGATTTTTCTATCCTTGCAGACAACCTGACCACATGCCTCTCTGGCTGAATCAATCAGGGATTTCTCCAAGGCTTGCCACTGAATCTCCAAGGTTTGGTTCTTGTTCTGAAACTCTTTCATTTTTTCTTCAATAATCTTTGTATTTTAGTCTACAGTTCACATCTGAGAGATGCTCAACGTTTATTCGCTTTAAAACTTTCTTACGTGTTATTCTTTCCAATATGAAATTCAATTTTATCCTGCTCAAGACTAAATAGTGATCGCTTCCAATTTCAAATCCTCTGTACACTCTGGTGTCCTGCACCATGGAGAAAACATCACTATCAACAATAACATAGTCAATGAGACTTTTCTTATTCCTTGCCTCTTCTCTCCATGTGAATTTGTGCACATCTTTATGTTGGAACATTGTGTTAGTAATAACCAGCCCATGTCCTGAGTAGAAATCCAACAGATATATGCCATTATTATTAGCTTTGCTCTTTTCTCCAAATTTTCTCAAAATATTTTTGTATGTCTGACAATCATTTCCTACTCTGCTATTTAGATCCCCAACAAGGGCCAACTTTTCCTTTTTCATTGTGTCAGTTGCTTTTTCTAAAGCTTAAAAAAATTCCTCCACTTCTACCTTAGTAGAACCTTCTGTGGGACCATAGGCATAAATAAGTCTCATTGTCCAGTTCCCCATTCTCATATTTGTCCACATCACTCTACTTGAGACTGCCTGCCATGCAAGAAGATTAGCCTCATATTTAGTGTTGAATAGTATGGCTACTCCTTTTCCTTGATTGTTTCAAATGATGGTACAACATGATAGAATTTCACCTATTTTTCCTTTCCGTGAAAAATACCTGAATAAATGACAAATTTGAATAATTCACTCAAATATGTCAGAAGAGAAACATGGCTTGATAAGGTCAAGGATCTCTGTTACTAGTAAACATAGAAGTTATATAAAAATATCACAATCGTGATTTACTTGTTTGTATTTTATAGTATTATATACACTAAGTGTAAATATTGTTATATATTCCCAATCCCAGCTGACATGAAAAATGACAGAAAAACAGGAATTTGTTTTTTGTGAAGCAAAAGGAACAATATGTAATAAAGAAATATTACATGAAAACAAGTATAATGTCCCCCTAAAATAGGAATCATATTATATTTTAACTTTTCAAGTTGTATAAAGAGATCCATAACTTCATACTCTGGGACCAGAGATTTTGTGAGTGGGAAAAAGCAATATGAAATAAAGTGTGATGTGCAATATATTGCCTTCACTGGATTTCTAGTATTGGCTTTTTTTGTATGGTCATGCTGTGAATTTTTCAATGGGAAAATAAAGAGTTCCATTGATTTTCAATTTAAAAATCCACATCAGCACAATACAGAAAAGCCAATACCAGCAATGTGCACATCAAGAAGTACAGATGCACCTCTGCCCTGCATTTCTTGAAAACTAATCTAACTATTAAAAAACATCTGGCCTCCAGGGAGCAGCTCTGAAAGCTAACCCGACTATTTAAAGTTAGCAAAGTCAATAAATATATCACATTTTATTTCACATCACATTATAACTCAACCTGTATACGATTATGCTTATTTTAGAGGACATTATACTTGATTTTATGTAATTTCTTTATTATATAAGTGTGTGTGTGTGGCAACACCAGCCATGTGTAAATATATACCTGAATTTTATAAACAAGCTTCAATAATTAAGTTTTAATTACATGATATATAATTTGTTTTTCCAAGATTTGTTGGCATTTCTTAGTATAATTGGATGCCTAGTATTAATGGAACAACTATGTGGTTATGCAGTGGCAAAACAAAGAACTCCAAGATATATCAAAACAGTCAACCTGTTTATCTTAATATTGTAATCCTACAAGAGTACATAGGAATAATGTATACATATTATTCTATGTGTATTTATAGTAGTATTCCTATGTTGCACATTATATTAGCATGCAATAGTTGTACTAACAGAAGCCATGTTATCACTTGAGTTTGCTTTGGATTTCAATAATGGGCATGTGCATCAGTTGCGAGTTTTGGAATAAATGTCACCTAGAAATGTGAATGGCAGCCAGAGATATAAGAGAAGAGAGAAAGAACAAAACAAGATGAAAACTGCTGTGTTGACTTTATGATCTTGAAATGTTTTTATATGGATCTTTATCTAATTTCCAAGAAAGAAATGCAAAATTAATACAGACAGAGAATACAAGGTATCAAGCCTTATATGCTCAAAAATAAAGTAAGAAGCATATAAGAAGAATGAAAAAAATCTACAATAAGATTTTTTTTTCTTCTTGGAATTGCCTTTGAAACTGCTTATTTAAATGTTTTACTCCTATTATTTTCATTCTCATTTGTGGAAAGAAAGAAAGATGTTTTTCCATTAAACCTGCATACTAGAAGAAGATATGTTGAGGGCATAATAGTTAAGTGAGGTTAAAGTCAAGTGAAGTATTCAACTTTTATTTTGATCTAAAGAATGTGAGAGGATAAGACAGACTGAATGAATGAATAACTAGAAAAAGACAAAAAAAAATTAAAGGAAGATAAAAGGATGGTGAAATAAATGCTGCAAAGGAAGTTCCCATATGTCAAGTGAAAGCATATAACTTTTAGCTGGCAGTGTTCACTTTTTGTATAGCTTTCGAAGTCATCCTTCAGAAATGAATTTAAGTGTGGGAAATTTCAAGTAGGTTCTTACTTGAGTTTCAATCCAAGGTACACATTCTCTCACCAGATCATTTAATTCAGTTTGTCGAAAATTTCATGGTTCACTCTCAGTTTCAGGCTGTTAAAACTCTGTCATCAATTATAATATTATCAATTTTAAAACTGGATGAAACAAGTATAAAACAATTCTGTATAGGTGGATTACACTTGTTTCTTAATAGAAACTGAATATGCAATTAATGAATTTATATATAAAAGCACTTATTATTCATAAAATTTTCACCTAGGATGTTGCAAACATCTTCAGTATGAATACTGGAACAAAAAATGCAAAGATACATGACAGAGGAATTAAATAAAAGACATGAATCACCCAGTCATAGAAGTAGCATAGCCTCCTCCCTTTTTTTTTTTTTTTTTTTTTTTTGTGAATACTATCCACGAAAGGCAATAAACAAATGGCTCATTTAATGCATGAGTGGGTTAAAGCACATCAAGTTTCTTAATAAGCAGGGTGGTCTCACACTAAGCTACAAAAACACCTAAAGACTTGCACAAACATCCAAGCTAGGAATGTGAACCTAGAGCCTGTTTATTGGCGAGCAGATATGCTATCCACATGGCTAACCCATGAATTGAATTGTTAATGGAATATTATTAGCCACTCACTCAACAAAGTATCTATTACAGCAAAGTTTAATCATTGTTCGCAGACAATGTGCTCCTTCCCAATTAGTAGAGCAAATGGTCAATAATACAAGTGAAAAGTGCGAAAGCGCCTATGCCCAAACACAGGCATTATATAACAAGAACAGAAGGCTTGTGCTAGAACAATACAATATCTCCTCCTCCAAGTGAGATGCAAGAAGAGTTTGTCTGCTCTGGAGGGATATCTTTAACAATCCACCACCATCATACCTACCCAAATTAGTCCTTCCTTGTTTCAAAGTCCATTCCAGAAGCAGAACTGGAATGGACCTGTCCATTCCAGTTCAATTGTTAATGCTATGTTATTTTTATAATTACTACAATAAAGAGCCAAAAGGCTTTTTTTCGGCAACGTAAATTATTTAATTAAAGGGATAATAAATCCCTCATTATTTTAAAGCCGAATAAGAAACTCGAAGATCGAAATCTCAGAGTTTCAAGCCGAAGAGCGTTCGGCAAGTCCAAGCATAAGTCAACACCTGGTGGTACAACACTATGGCAACTCAGAGCAAGCCTCGATCACTGTCCTTAATATTTTCTCATAATGTAAAACGCAGCTCCTGGGAGATGCATTACTGTTTTACATTATGAGGGAAGGTACTACCCAGACCGGTCGACCTTTATTGAGGTCTCATCAGTGAGTAGGTAGACCTGGATAATACCAGGTTTTAGTGTACAGAGCTTACATACTTTACTATATGAATTGCCAGAAAGGTGTACCCATATATAATTACTGCAATAAAGAGCCAAAAGGCTTTTTTTTCGGTGACGTAAATTATTTAATTAAGGGGATAATAAATCCCTCATTATTTTAAAGCCAAATAAGAAACTCGAAGATCGAAATCTCAGAGTTTCAAGCCGAAGAACGTTCAGCAAGTCCAAGCGTAAGTCAACGCCTGGTGGTACAAGACTACGGCAACTCGGAGTAAAGGTGGAGCAAGCCTCGATCACTGTCCTTAATATTTTCTCATAATGTAAAATGCAGCTTCTAGGAGATGCATTACTGTTTTACATCTCCTCTTTCTGGGCAATTCGTATATAAAGTATGTAAGTTCTGTTCACTAAAACCTTGGTATTATCCAGGTCTACCTACTCACTGATGAGACCTCAATAAAAGTCGAAACCGGTCTTGGTAGTGACCTTCCCTCATAATGTAAAACAGTAATGCATCTCCTAGGAGCTGCGTTTTACATTATGAGAAAATATTAAGGACAGTGATCGAGGCTTGCTCCACTTTTGCTCCAAGTTGCCTTAGTGTTGTACCATCAGGCATTGACTTACGCTTGGACTTGCCGAATGTTCTTCGGCTTGAAACTCTGAGATTTAGATCTTCGAGTTTCTTATTCAGCTTTAAAATAATGAGGGATTTATTATCCCCTTAATTAAATAATTTTATAACTACTGTTAATGCTATGGCATTCATCGATGACCTTATAGCATCTACTAGAGAAGGCTTGCAGGAACTCCTCAACCAAGAAGTTGACTTCCTTCAAGTTTCAGGGTTAAACATTAAACATCAATGTAACAAAGTTCTTCGCTCTTTTCCAAGCCATATTGGCTACTCTCTTCTCACAACCACTGTTAATGCTATGGCATTCACTGATGACCTGCGCTGCTTAAGGTTCAAAGCTGTATAACTGAGAGGAGACCTCAACATAGCCTTTAAAGGAATGCGGAGAACCGACCAGGGCTTCTGACCTAATGTCCAATCCTCACTTTCTTGTGGTGCACCCTGTTGGGTATCTACCTGGATATTGAACGAATGAGGATGGGCTGGCAATTTGGGATTTAGCTGACCAAATTGTATTCTAATTGGCTTAAACCAAAATAGAAAACGATGGTACATGACAAAATTTCATGCCAGCTGGGGCATCGCCCGGTTAAACAGGACCCCCCGTTGTTTTCGCCAAGGAACAAGCGAACAGCGAAAAGTCAGCTACTGGAACAAATCTGAAAGCAAACCCCAACTCAACATCGCCAGAGTTAAAGATCGGTACTATCAACATAAGAAGCCTGAATGGCAAAGAAATGGAGCTAGCTGAAGAATTAGATAAGTACCAAAAAATAAGTACCAAAAACTGGTAAGATCATTCTGAGGAATAAATACAAAATGTTATATTCAGGAAATGACAATCAAGGAAAAGAAGGAGTAACCATAGTATTCAACACAAAATACGAGGCTAATCTTCTTGAATGGCAGGCAATCTCAAGTAGACTGATGTGGGCAAATATCAGAATGAGGAATTGGACAATAAGACTTATTTGTGCCTATGGTCCCACAGAAGGTTCTACTAAGGTAGAAGTGGAGGAATTTTTTTAAGCTTTAGAAAAAGCAACTGACACAATGAAAAAGGAAAAGTTGGCCCTTGTTGGGGATCTAAATAGCAGAGTAGGAAATGATTGTCAGACATACAAATATATTTTGGGAAAATTTGGAGAAAAGAGCAAAACTAATAATCATGGCAAATATCTGTTGGATTTCTGCTCAGGACATAGACTGGTTATTACTAACACCATTTCCAACATAAAAATGTGCACAAATTCACATGGAGAGAAGAGGCAAGGAATAAGAAAAGTCTCATTGACTATGTTATTGTTGAGAGTGATGTTTTCTCCATGGTGCAGGACACCAGAGTGTACAGATGATTTGAAATTGGGAGCGATCACTATTTAGTCTTGAGCAGGATAAAATTGAATTTCATATTGGAAAGAATAACATGTAAGAAAGTTTTAAAGCGAATAAAATTTGAGCAGCTCTCAGATGTGAACTCTAGACTAAAATACACAAAGATTATTGAAGAAAAAATGAGAGTTTGAGAACAGGAACCAAACCTTGGAGATTCAGTGGCAAGCCTTGGAGAAAACCCTGATTGAATCAGACAGAGAGGCATGTGGTGAGGTTGTCTGCAAGGATAGAAAAATCAGAACTCCATGGTGGACACAGGAAATTAAAGAGGCAGTGAAGGAAAAGAAGAAAGCATATCAAAAGTTCCTAGCAAATAAGTCAGCTTTTGCTCTTAGAAAATACAGACACAAATGTAAGAAAGCAAAACACTGTGTAAAACTAGCTAAACAAAAGTCATGGGAGGACTTTGGCATGAATACAGAAAATAAATATCAAGAAGGTGGTTGAATATTCTGGAGGTTGTTGAAGAAGCTTAGAAATGAAGAGTGCTGTAAAAGGATATGATAAAGGTGACATGAAAACAGGAGAAAAAGATATTCTTGAGGTATGGAGTAATTACTTGGAAAAATTGCTAAATGAAACAAGCAGTGATAGCACAGTGGTAAAAAACACTCAACAGTCATACAGTCAGGAATACATATCCATACTTGAAGTAGAAAAAGCCATCAAAGACTTGAAATGTGGAAAGGCAGCAGGAGTAGATGATATTCGACTAGAAATGTTGAAGTATGGTGGTATAAGAGTCTTACAGTGGCTGCACTGCACAGTTCAGAAAGCCTAGACAGAGGGACAAATTCCCAATGATTGGAGTAGAGCTCTCATAGTACCTATATATAAAAAGGGAAATAAAACTGAATGTGAGAATTACAGAGATATTTCCCTACTGAGTGTTCCTGGCAAGATCTATGCAAGTATACTTGAGAAACGGTTGAGAAGAATTGTGGAAGAAAAGCTTGGTAAAGAAAAAGCTGGATTCAGGCCAAATAGAGGCTGTCAGGATCAGATCTTCCCTTTACGACAAATAGTCGAGAAAGCATGGGAATATAACAAAGATCTGTATTTAAGTTTTGTCGATCTGGAAAAGGCATATTACAAGGTGCCAAGAGAGAAGCTATTCGATATGCTACAGTTATATGGTGTCAATGGGGCATTATATCAAGCAATACTTTGTCTTTATTTGAGTTGCAAGTCAACAGTTAGAACTGAAGGAATTACAGGAAGATAGTTTAATGTTAAATCTGGTGTGAGACAAGGATG
Source organism: Typopeltis vanoorti (assembly GCF_054136105.1). Taxonomy (NCBI): domain Eukaryota; kingdom Metazoa; phylum Arthropoda; class Arachnida; order Uropygi; family Thelyphonidae; genus Typopeltis; species Typopeltis vanoorti. The sequence goes on along the minus strand of NC_143568.1, from coordinate 40,306,320 downwards.
TACATTATTTCCTCTGTTATTCATTATCTAATGGATCACATTACGAAGGAAAGTGGTATTAAACATGATATCAGAATTGGAGATGTCAATGTCAGCTCTTTGCTTTATGCGGATGATGTTATACTTCTAAATAAATCTGCTACAAGTTTGTAAGAATCTCTGACTAAATTGAATAACTGCTGTAATAGATATGGTATGAAGGTCAGCATTAAAAAGACAAAGACAATGAAATTAGGTAGAATTGTTGAAAATGTCAACTGTGTTGTTAATGGGGAACCTGTGGAACAAGTAAAACATTTCAGCTACTCAGGCACGATTTTTACTGAAGATGGTAAATTAAATATTCAAATAGACAACAGAATGAACAAAGCTGGTGTGGTAGGTAGTCAACTGAATAAATTCATATGGAATAAGAGAGAAATTAGTCGAACACTAAATTAGCTGTATAGAAGACAGTGTTCAAACCAGTTTTAACTTATGGATCTGAGAGCTGGATCAGAAGTAAAACACTTGACCAAAGACTAGAGATCGCAGACATGAGAGTCTCGAGAAAGATTAGAGGCGTGAACAGATGGCATCAATGGCAATATCATGTTAAAAACGAGGATATTAGGAAAGAACTTGACATTGTCAACATCCAGGAATGTGTTAGCAGAGCTAATCTCAGATGGTATGGTCATTTAAACAGAATGGGCGAGGAAAGATTAGCAAAACTAGTGTTCTCTGCCAAGTTGCCAGGAAAACGACCCAGAGGAAAACCAAGATATAGGTGGATTGATAGGGTACAACGTGCCTTAGACGATAGAAATATAAGATCTGATAATGTTGGAGTCTTGACAAGTAACAGACTGATTTGGAGGAAAATCGTAGATAGGAAGTTAGTAATGATGTAAATTTTTCATGTAGTACTACCATATCCTGTACACCCCCCCCCCCCTTGAGGGTACATGTCAGGAATTTGATGATAATGGTTTCTTCTTGATGGGGAGTAGGTGGACAGGATCCAGAGGCAAGTGACAAAGATGATAGCAGGTCTATGGAATGAACCTTATGAGAACAGGTTGAAGATTTGTGGATTGCAGAAATTGATTGATAGGTGGAAAAGGGAGAGATATCATTGAGACATTTAAATTGCTGAAGAGTTTCTATCGGATTAATTCAGAGGATATTTTTGAGATCAGGACTGGTGGTGGGAGAACTAGGGGACATCTATGGAAGCTGGGCAAGAATGTGGTTAGCAAGGGTGTTAGAGCTGGGTTCTTTACTTTTAGAGTGGTAAATGAGTGGAATAAGCTGTCAGTCTGTTGTGGGTGCTAAGACAGTGAATGAGTTCAAGGCAAGGTATGATAGATACTGTGAGAATGTCAAATAGTTGTGTGGATATGATGTTTAGGGTCTCCCTCGATGAGTCTAAGGACTCCCTGGAGTCGCTTGTAATAATAGTAATCACAATCTAAGCACATACCCTTTCAGCATTAATGAATCAAGAATGGAACTTTATGTCTTTTCCCTGGTTGTCGTATGCCAAAATTGAATGTATCTGAGTGCTTTAACTTTTTAGTTAATATCACAGATTTGGATCTGGGATATTATTATTAAGTGAGCTTAAGAGATTGAGTGAGAGACAAAAAAATACAAAAATAATATCTTTATTTACAAATAATTAATATTAGTGTAAATTTATAGTATTTCTTTAAAAGTGTGTGTAAAATGTTTAATATTTTTTTAGTGCTATATACAAATTTTCATTATAAATAAAAACTTATCTCCTCAAGAGAAAAGCATCCACAAACATAATATCAAACTTAAAGAGCATAAATACCACACAAGATTTCTTGTTTCTTCTCTTCAAGATCATAGGATTTGATCAGAAAACACAAACTACAAACTTATAAGGCACAGTTTCTTCTGCTCTAAACAGTAGACATAAAAATCTAATTATAACTCATACCTGTTTTTTCTTGAAAGCAAAAAGATAATTTGTGCACAACTTTTCTTAAGAAAGAACATATTTCCTCTTTCATATCTTCTCTACAATATCAGTTCCTTTTCTATTTCCTTGAAATACAAAGATAATTTTAAAGATGTTCCTTTTTCCTTGGGGAAACTTCCTTATCCCAGAAAAAGGTTATTACTTTTGGCATTTTTTGGTTTATTACATTACATGCTCTTTTCCACCCTTTTGGCTTAAGAATTCCTTTAAACTGTATTTCTTCCTTAAACTTCCATCTTTTCAGAAAGTCTTCTCTATTCTCATCAATGCAACAGCTGTTCTATTATTCTTTCTTGCTAATTCAACTTCCTTTTCAGAAGTACAAACTTTGCACAAGCACACTACTAACTGGTACAGCAAGTAACATGGCAGTGAGACAAAACAACTGCTTGTTGTAAATAAGACTACAGTTCTTTAATAACATCATCAGAAGGTCCAATATTTTCTTCTCTGAAGTTTATGTTACAGAAATAAAATGAATAATTTAGAGGTGAGCTCTTTTTACAAATAAATATCGCAATTAAACAGTTTGCAACAGGCTGTAACTATACAAAAATTTCTCTATGTAACATTAGCAAAGAAATTTCTAATTACAGAAATAATGCATTTTCGTTATAAATTTAAAAAATGTTTACATATAAAATAAAATTATCTTTTCTTTTTTTATTTATTTATTGATTAAAATCAGTGCCACTAAAAAAAATATATATAAGATAATCTGATATTACTAAATAGCAGATCTCCTACAGAACTCGCTTTCTGCTTGCTTTTGAATATATAGATTTAATTATGACAAGAATTAATGCTCTGCTGACTCAAGCTCGTATAACTCAGGGAAGAAGTGATGACAAGAACTGCAGAGCAGGCCATCAGAGTATAGAAACTTTGGCTCATGTTGCTCAATGTTGTTATTGCACACATGGAGTATGTCAGAAGGCACAAAGCAATAGTGAGGGTTATAGAGAATAGGTTGAAGAACAAAAGTTGGATAACAACAGTAGAACTCCACTATAGGACTAACATTGAATTGAGAAAGCCTGACCTTGCAGTAAAGGAGAAGGGATAGCAGTTATTGATGTAAAAGTTGTGGGTGCTAGGCAACCACTCACTACCTTCCATCATGAGAAAACTGCCTACTATGCTGAAAACCAAGACTTAGTAAGGCTACTTCAGAAAGAACACCACATCATACCAAAATTTACCTCTGCAAATGTATCTTTTAAAGGTGTCAGCAGAGTTATATGGACTAACTAAGCTTTGAACTCTCAGGCTGATTTTAAGATACTCTCTCTGCATGACACACTGGAGGAATGAAGGACTTACCAGAGAATGACTTCTCAAATCCCCAGGGCTGGAGTTGGATAGCATAGGATATTGTTGGGGCCTAGGTCTCTTCTGATCTTACATGTGCAACCAAAGTCTGTAGCATTGTCTCAGTGTAAAATTAGAAAAATAAAAAAATTTAAATTTAAAAATGAAGTAAAGAAACATAAATGACCAGTATTAAAGAACACTTAATTCCCACAAACTGACTGTTAAGTGTTATATCCTAATCTTTATTCCCAGCACCTTCTCATAATCGAAATCATTTTAGTTTTTGAATAACTTTTACTATACCCTTTATAACAGAACTTCAGTTGTATTAGATGATACTTTTAATCTAGCTAACTAACTTAATATTCCTCAATTACTTTTACAGTGTTGAGATATTATTTATTTTTCCTTGTAACCACAACCATACTCAAGGATAAGGTGGTTAGCCCTATGGCTCCCGGTGTGTGTCTTATGTCTGTAGATGTGTGTGTTCACGGGGCCAGTTTGCCTGTTCTAGGGGATGAAAAGCCCAAGTTTCTGGGTGAAAAAAGCCCCTATCTCTGTATGAGACCGGCTAACTCACCTTTTGTCGAAAGAAATCAGATGAAGGTTCCTCATGTCACGGACAGGAATCGAACCCAGGTCTTTCCAACCAAAGGGATTTGTCTATAACGACTGAGCTACGGAGGCATACTGTTAATCTACCAACTCATAAATTTTAAGTCATTATTTTCAGCCTTCCATCAAGAAACCAAGTCCATCAAGAATGGCATATATTCTACTAATTCCTATTTATATCTGAATATAAATGTAACTAAGTACCAAACATTTAAATGTCAGTTTTATGTTTATGAGAAGAAAACTGGAGCACTCAGAGTGGAAACCAACCTCACAACCATGGACTAACTCAATGCTGAAAAAAAAAAGAACACCAGGTGAATCATATACCGACTAATCAACAATAAGCGTCATGAAATTCATACTCACATAGCATGGCATGGGTTTCTCAGTTTGTTTGTTTTTTTCCCATACATATTTAGAGTCAGTCACATAACAACAGTGAACTGTTCATCACTACTAACTTGACAACTATTATTTATAAATTTTAATTAATCTATGTCTAGCCATTACAACTATCTGTCCTAAAGATCACTTCTATAATGTGTTGATATAGGCTGTTTCACATATTTTCTATCCTATCAGTAAAAAATGAACTTTGTGAATTTCTTATAATCTTCATTATCTTTTTATTACACACTCTGTCAGGCCTGGATCAGCCAAATACAGCAAACTCCTATCTATCTTATACCTGGTCTTTATATGAGGATGCTGGTTCATATCCGGCTCCTAACACTTAACTTTTAAAGACAGTCATAATGCCAGAAGTGTTTGGAATGTGGAAGAGGAGTTTTTGGCATGGGTTAGTTCAACTTGGCCAGAAGTTATGTGGAGTAGTGAAACTTGGGTGACAGAGGATAATATAGTCACATGCAAGAAGAATAACATTTTCAGAGAGGACTGAAGGAACAGAATAGGAAGAAGAGGTTTTGTTAATGACAGCAAAAGAATTAAAACCAAAGAAGAGTAGATGGACATCAGGAGAGTGCGGATGCAGAGGGTAGTTCATTTGAGACTATCTGGTATGAGATATGTAGTTGGTTGCTGCAATAGGCCATGAAGGGAGGGGGGGGGGGATACAAGGGAGAACGTAGATGGAAAGCAGTTGCAAATTATCATGAGTGCAGGTCAAATAAATATTAACTAACTGAAACAAAATAACAAAATGTAATGGAATAGACTTGGGGTTTGAGAGTACTGGATCCAGTCATGGCATCAGACATTAACCAATGTTGGCATGCTACCTCCATTTGGAGAAAGGGATCGTGTGACCTTGACCCGGGAGATTACCAGACATATAGAATTTCCTGTTAAGAAAAAGGCACATGTGGAATTACAAAGCAGGTGATTATGACAAACTGCAAAGTCAGCTCAGAGCAGTGTCATGCTATAAGAATTTGGAGGAAACAGAGAGAAATGGTGGTAGTGCATAGGAGGTGGTTTAAGGGGTGCTTGAAGACAGCAGCATCAGACTATAAGCAGAGTCAGAACCATGCTTGTGGAGTGGTACTATTTTCACTTCTTTTCACTGCTTAGGAACCCTACCAACTGCAAGACTTTCATTAAATAACCGGTCAAGGGCATAGACACCTATGGTGCACATTCCTTAAGAATACATGGTGATATGGCATCCGTTCCCATAGCCTTATTAGCATCTAGCCCAACCAACAACATTTACTGCTCGTTCAATAATTCCACTATATCCTTTGCAACTGTTATTCTGCTGCCATGACTATCCACCAGTGTCAACCTGCCATAATTATTCTCTCTTTTGCTTGCCATATAGCAAAAAAATTCCCTTCAGTTAACCTTGGCCTGACCAGTCAGTCTACACCCATACTGCACCTTTTCTTTCTTTAGCATGCTTGTCATCACCTTTCTAGCTTGCACTTTATACTCTTCATGGATCCGATCATTCATGACTTATTTTTAAACGGTATTAACAACACCACACAATTTTATCAAAGCGATGTTTTATTAACTGCTTATATTTCGCTGAATTTCAACTCAGCATCATCAGAGCACAACTCACTTGTACACGTGACAGTGAGTGAGTGAAACAATACAATTGCAATGGATAAAAGATCTAAAGTTCTATTTTTGGCACCCTCCAAAAAAAAAAAAAAAAAGCTATGTGGTAGTTTCTCTTAAGATAACAGTCTCCCAAATTTTTGGCAAATTAATGCAACCATATTTGTTAAGGTTGGGAGAATTCTTCATTTCTGACTCAAAAAATAATCCTTCACACAGGATTAGATGGAGGAAAACGAATGTGCTATTTAGGAATCATTACAGATCGGAATGAGTATTTTTTGAGTCAGCAATGGCTTTGAAGAATTCTCCCAACCTTAACAAATATGGTTGCATTAATTTGCCAAAAATCTGGGAGACTGTTATCCTAAGAGAAACTCCCACATGGCTGTTTTTTTTTTTTTCTTCGTTAGAGGGTGCCAAAAAATAAGACTTTAGATCTTTTGTCCATTGCAATTGTATTGTTTCACTCACTTACTGTCGCGTGTACAAATGAGTTGTGCTCTGATGATGCTGAGTTGAAATTGCAAAATACAAGCAGTTAATAAAACATCTCTTTGATAAAATTGTGTGGTGTTGTTAATACCGTTAAAAATAAAGTCATGAACAACCGTCAACACCTAAGCTTATCTGTTGGATGGATCCAATCATGACCAACTGTCTTGTACCTCCTCCATAGCATTTTCTTTTCCAGTACAGCTTGCTTGATTTCACTGTTCATCCATTTCACTCCTACTCTATTTATTTGCTTAACCCTTGTTATGCAGTTATAGATTGCTTTTGTCAGATACTGCCTTGTGAGTTTCCACCTATTATCAACATTTTTTCTGCTCAGTTCATTCTACCCAACATATTGATGCTAACTGACTACAGAGCTTTCTATAATCACCAACTTTATACTTCCACATATATCCATTTTTGGCAGTAACCTTTTCTAGTTTTATCACTTCCCAAACAAGCACCTCATGATCATTCTCACCAACCGGCGGCAGTGTTGACACCTCATTAACAACTACATCTTGTGAAGTTATCACCAAATTCAAAATATTAAAGCCTCTAATTGCTTCAGTCCAGTGGCGCACTCAGGATTTAATCTTGGGGGGGGGGAGTTAAGCATACGATTTGAGAATACACTCTACGCATTGCATACGACCTATGACTGAGCATCTGCAGTGATCACCAATACATGATACCCATGATCTCCTTTGGCCCAGCTCGGTCAAACGAAGTAGCGCTCAGTCCGAAGAAGCAATACTTCGTTCGCCTCGTTCAACAGTGGCCGTAATCCCCAAGAGCTATAGGATATTCCCACTTTATGTGACCACTAATTCATGAGTGGTATAGAAATAGAAGACACGACACAATATAAATTTAAAAAAATAATTTTAATTAGGAAAAGATTTTTGGAAATTTTTTTTTCCTTTTTCTTTTGGGGAGCCAGGGCCCCTTTGGCCCCCTCCCTGGGTACACCATTGCTTCAGTCACATGCTGCTTAAGATATTTATCTCTCAGAAATTCAACAAACTCATTCTTCTTGTTCCCATACACTATTTCCTCCTTTCATTCTATATTCCTGTATTAAAGTCTCCCATCAGGACCACTTTCTTTTTACATGCACAACTAATTTGCCAAAACATTTCACACTCAGTATTCTCTGCATTCCCTGTCCTATGAAAGCATCCTATCACATATACTTACCTGTTTATTTCAACTTCAACCACACACATTCAAAATCTGTGTATGCACTATCAACTTCTACACTTTGTGGACTCCTCTGCAATCATTAACAGCACTCCCTCCCTCCCCCCCTCCTCTTTTCACATTTCTATTTCTATTCCCAACATCACATCCTCCTCAGACAACCAAGTTTCACTTATTCCTATTATCTTTGGGCATACTGACTTAATTAATGAAACAAACTCAGCTCTCTTGTTTCGAATACTCTTTACATTTGTGTACAAACATAACAATCCCTGTGTCATTCAAGCCATTCTACCAGCACCAATATTTTCAATTCTAGGTGCAATACCACACCTCTCTATTTGATCTGACCACTCCCATTTCCATGATCCTTACTCTGATTTCCATTTCTACCTATATGTCCTCACCTTGTGCTGCTGCAACTACATTTTCAACCTCATATCCATCTTCCTCCTGTCGTACAATCCATTTAGTTGTGCTATTCTGCTTCACAAGTAGACTCTGATCATTTACTACATTAACTTCTTGACTCTGTGCCTTCTCAAAAAACAAGAGCCTTTCTAACTGCCCAACATCAAAACCATTCAAATGCAATCGATCAACTTTAAACCATTCCAACTTTCCTTCAAATTCACTCTACAGATTTACAAATTGAACCCTCCTCCCCCCTTTGCCTCACACAACTCGGCCATCTTACTATTCATTCTCTCTCTAAATTCACTGTTGTCATATCTGGGCAACATGCATACGACTTTTCCAACAACACTATTCTTTTTTACCTGCTGCAACAACTTTCTCAAGTCTCTGTCAACATTCTCTTCCCCCCCCCCCCCCAGCTAAGTCATTTGTGCCCATGACTACCACTAATTTTGACTTCCAGTCTTTCCTTTTCTGACGCAAGAACTCTTATTAAAGAGTTAGTTCTTGTAGATATGAGGACGTAATAGGTTTGTTAGATGTCTAGATAACAAGGAAGTTGGAGAATGCCTTGCATATACAATGGGTCTTAGCGGTATGCCTTTCTTGTATATTTATGGAGCTCCGAGATTCTTAGGAACAGGGAGTGCCTCGATATGAGACTTTTTTTTTCGACATCCTCAGGCCAAGCAATGAGGTCTTTAATCATGTTGTTGGTCTTGTTGTACAATTATCCTGCTGGGTGATAGTCAAGTCAAATTGTCCTGTTGGGTCATAGTCAAGTTGTGTACAGGTACTTATATCCTTTATAAGAGTTCGCATTTTATTAACATGTCTTGTTACATTCTTATTACTGTTGCTTTGCCCTTATCTGCTTTTAAGACTATGTTTTGCCCTGCCTAATATTCTCTGTAGTGCTAAGCACTCCATTATTGAAATGTTTTTGTCTGGAAGTTTTGGCTGAAGGAGAACGAAAGTCATTTTAGCGCAAATAAAATCTACCCCATCTTTCAATGCTCTTTGAAATGTTTTCTCAACATTAGTTATTGATATCAATCTTGGAAATCTTACTTGGTGAAACCATAAAATCCTTACCTGTTGATCTTTGGAACAGTTTAAACAGACACATTTATGAAAAATTCTGAAGACCACAGTCCACAAAGAAAGAATAAAGAAGAAACTCAATGACTTAAGAAACCTAGCATTGGCAAGATCACCTGGGCTTGTGGTACATGGCATGTATGTTGGACAAACATGCAGGAGAGCTATGCATTTCAGAACATTTTAAGGAAAGAGAGGGGGAAAAAAACGATCCCAAAATCAGGATTGGCAATATATAAAACAGAAACCAAACATGAAGTACTTCGGAAACAAACTGAAATTATTATTATTACTATTATTATTATGTGACACTTCCAGGAAGTCCAAAGACTCATCACGGGAGGGCACCTACTCTACAACTCTCTGTCTCCACCACTCATTCCAACAACTACAACAAAGTAGTTGGTATAGATGATGAAGGTAGCTGCAACTACCTTCATCATCTACACCAACGCCATCTATCACCGATCACCACCACTAGAATTTTCACAAACAATCACAAACATCTATGTACATGGCAGGATTTGAACCTGCAGCCTTTTGGCTGGAGAGCAGACACGCTAACCACTCGGCCAACCAGGCCAGCAATGATCCACATAGATTAAATTCTACTCCAGAATTTTTAAAGGGTCATCTGAAATGCTGATATATCCACAATAGTGCAGCAAGAAACAAAGAATGATATTTACACAAAGTCTAGACCAAATCTCTCATAAAACATTAATGCACACAGAGACCAGTGGCAGCCATAACACCACCAACAATCAAATTTCTAAATTGCACTTGTGTGCATTCCACAGTTAGTCGTTTTTTAATATTTAGCATTGTGATCATTACCTGCTTGTAGCCTAATTTTTTTATTCACTATTCCTGATGATTTGAAACATATCGCGAAACTAGTTGAGTGCTTAAATAAGTTTTTTACTATCAATTTGTTCTATGTGATTAAATCTCAGCATTACAATTTTATTAATGTCGCAGCCATTACTAACTTCTCAATAAGTTGAATAAATGTGAATGCAAACAGAGGATGAAAGATTAACAGCTAACAGAGAACACTGATACCCAAGGTAACAATAAAAACAAGAGAGGAAGTTTGAGAACAAAGACCAAAGAATTTTAGCAAATGAATCCTACAACTGACTGATTGAAACTATAAACAAATGAACAGTAACAGGAGGATAATAATAAATTTAGTTTAATCCTTTATCCCAGTGAGAGAGCAAACAAAGTTTGCACCTGAAAATATCTTCAGGACTGAATATAGTGTTGTACTATCTTACCTGGGTAAGTAGTACAACACCAGGCAACTCGTATCTTCAGGACTGAATATAGTGTTGTACTATCTTACCTGGTTAAGTAGTACAACACCAGGCAACTCGTAACACTCCTATCCCAGTATCTCCCATAATGCAAAACATCTCCTTGTGGATATGTATACTGTTATGCATTAAGGGATTAATGCCATAACAGTATACATATCCACAAGGAGATGTGTTTTGCATTATGGGAGATACTGGGATAGGAGTGTTGGTAGCTTGCTCTGCGTTGCCTGGTGTTGTACTACCATTGAACAAAAACCCACATAAAGATTCCCTGCATTATGATGCAAATGAATCCAGGTCTTTTTCTGACTGAAGGGTGTATGGTTCATCTTTCTTCCAACTGTCCTACAAAGGAACTAATTGTTTAGAATTTTTTGCAGATTTCAATTCACGATGAATTGAAACCTCAGATGTCAGAATCATCTAAATTAACTGCAGTTACAAAACAGTTTTCATGTGTTGATGAGTGTAACATTTTTTGTAACATGTAACAATAGCTTATGTCAATTTTGGCACTACTGATCACATGTGCTGTTGTTTACAATCTGAATAGAGTTGTATACTGTCAGAATTTCTTGTGTGCACATAATCTGTAATTATTGCAATTATGAATCATAAAAATTTGACACAGTTTGAACAAAGTACACAATTTCTATTAAAATTACATCAAGTCCAATAATTATTATTTGAATTTTTCTACATATCTTTTTCCACCTCTTCCTATTAATTTTGTAAAATTATCATATTTGAAATAAAATAATGTTTTTTTGTTTGTTTGTTTTTAATAAGAAAAGTTGTCCTTACCTTATATTTGCTTCAAAGACTTGAACAGTACTATCCTTGTCAAAAGAAACATGCTCTAGCACTAATTTGACTGCTTTCTGAAATTCACTAGCATTACCCATCAACTAAATTAGGAATTGAAGAGAAAAAGGGATAGGCTTCACAAAACTAATTCTCAAACAATTCAAAACATAGTTATGAAATTAAAGTTTTAAGAAAAGGTGTTAATATTAAAACTTTTATCTTTTTCAATTTTAGGTTCATTACAATTTTTAAGGTAGTTTATAATGATTAATTAAATAAACTTTAATAAACTAATTAGAATTAGTTGATTATAATTATTAATCCACTAATAGATGTAACTATTGAAGTGGTAGATAGCAAACAGGATCTAGTATAATATTACTGCCAACTTTCAGTAGGAGTCTAGTGTGATAACCATTTTGATCAACAAGATTTCCAAGCACATTTTTTTTTATTTTAATGATTTAATCATTGGGTCACATCTGACAACCAGACAGATTTTCCACTACTTGTGAGTGTGCCTGCCATTTTTAATTAAAAATGATAGAGATTTCATCAATGATTTCTTACGTTTAAGAAAAGTTATTTTCTTCTTCTTCCTAACATGGATTTTAGGTTCAGGTGGCCTGTTCCAGTCTCATGCCATCTGTTTCTTGGTCTTCTGATTCTTCTTTTCCATTTATTTTATATTTCTATAATATTTTCCATAGTCTGCTGTCCATTCGATTTAAATGTTCTATCCATTTTTGTTTATACTGTCTTACATAGTTCTTTTAATAGTATAATAAGTTAATACTAAAAAATTAAATTTCATTTTAAGATTGTTGTGTGATCAAATAAACCTGGACTAATCAGTAATCCATAAATGTTGCTTTTTGTAATTCAGCACTACAGTCAACTCTTGCCATAATGAACTAATAAGGACAAAAGAAACAGGCTATAATGGATAGTTTATTAAAGTAAATTTCATTTTTAATGGCTATAGAACTTCTGCTTGGGGTAAATCAAAGTTGAATCAAGCAAGGCTATGAAGAAAGCATATAATGTCTGTTAATCACATGTGCTCTTCTGGCCAGTTTTGCTAATTTAGCAAGAGAATAAGTCACATAAAATCAAATAATGTTTGGTACATTTCTCAGGAATTTTTCACTGCATATTAATAATCACAGATCTCCATGAAGTTGGACTAACTACATGAATTCATTCCTACATTGCAAACGATCAGGAATAAAGGTGCTATTTTTAAATTAGTGTTAAAGAAATTTTATTATTACCTAAAGATGTTTTAAAGGAGGTCATAAAAATGACTGTTATACATGTTTTTAGTTTGTTAATTCCTAAGTTGACCTTTGTAGCCTAATTCTGTTAATCTCTAGAGAGACAATGATTCACAGTTAAAGTGAACTGAATTCACTTTAATTGTTTTTGTTTATGAATACATCTATCAAATCATTAAACATATTCATGAAACATGAATATGTTTCATTATTTGTAAACAATTTATAATGTATTTATATAATTATTTATGTTTCCAAAAATATGATAAGAGTCTAGAATTCATAAATTGAAATTCACTGAATATTTATTTCCAAGTAGTATTTCCTAGTAGCCATAGTATTCAACACAAAATACGAGGCTAATCTTCTTGAATGGCAGTCAGTCTCAAGTAGAGTAATGTGGGCAAATATGAGAATGGGGAACTGGACAATGAGACTTATTTGTGCCTATGGTCCCACAGAAGGTTCTACTAAGGTAGAAGTGGAGGAATTTTTTGAGGCTTTAGAAAAAGCAACTGACACAATGAAAAAGGAAAAGTTGGTCCTTGTTGGGGACCTAAATAGCAGAGTAGGAAATGATTGTGAGACATACAAAAATATTTTGGGAAAATTTGGAGAAAAGAGCAAAGCTAATAATAATGGCAAATATCTGTTGGATTTCTGCTCAGGACATGGACTGGTTATTACTAACACCATGTTCCAACATAAAAATGTGCACAAATTCACATGGAGAGAAGAGGCTAGGAATAAGAAAAGTCTCGTTGACTATGTTATTGTTGATAGTGATGTTTTCTCCCTGGTGCAGGACACCAGAGTGTACAGAGGATTTGAAATTGGAAGTGATCACTATTTAGTCTTGAGCAGGATAAAATTGAATTTCATATTGAAAAGAATAACATGTAAGAAAGTTTTAAAGCGAATAAAAGTTGAGCAGCTCTCAGATGTGAACTGTAGACTAAAATACACAAAGATTATTGAAAAGAAAATGAGAGTTTGAGAACAGGAATCAAACCTTGGAGATTCAGTGGCAAACTCTGAAGGAAACATTGATTGATTCTGCCAGAGAGGCATGTGGTGAGGTTGTGTGCAAGGATAAAAAAATCAGAACTCCCTGGTGGACACAGGAAGTTAAAGAGGCAGTGAAGGAAAAGAAGAAAGCATATCAAAAGTTCCTGGCAAATAAGTCAGCTTTTACTCTTACAGAATACAGAGACAAATGTAAGAAAGCTAAACAGTGTGTAAAACTAGCTAAACAAAAGTCATGGGAGGACTTTGGCAAGAATATAGAAAATAAATATTAAGAAGGTGGCAAAATATTCTGGAGGTTGTTGAAGAAGCTTAGGAATGGAGGAAAGAGTGCTGTAAAAGGAATTAGAGATGATAAAGGTGAAATGAAAACAGGAGAAAAAGATATCCTTGAAGTATGGAGTAATTACTTTGAAAAACTGCTAAATGAAACAAGCAGTGATGACAGCACAGTGATAAAAAACACTGACCAGGCATGCAGTCAGGAATACATATCCATACTTGAAGTAGAAAAAGCCATCAAAGGCTTGAAATGTGGAAAGGCAGCAGGAGTAGATGATATTCGACCAGAAATGCTGAAGTATGGTGGTATAAGAGTCTTACAGTGGCTGCACTGCATATTTCAGAAAGCCTGGACAGAGGGACGAATTCCCGATGATTGGAGTAGAGCTCTCATAGTACCCATATATAAAAAGGGAAATAAAACTGAATGTGAGAATTACAGAGGTATTTCCCTACTGAGTGTTCCCGGCAAGATCTATGCAAGTATACTTGAGAAACGGTTGAGAAGAATTGTGGAAGAAAAGCTTGGTGAAGAAAAAGCTGGATTCAGGCCAAATAGAGGGTGTCAGGATCAGATCTTCACTTTACGACAAATAGTCGAGAAAGCATGGGAATATAACAAAGATCTGTATTTAAGTTTTGTCGATTTGGAAAAGGCATATGACAAGGTGCCAAGAGAGAAGCTATTCAATACGCTGCAGTTATATGATGTCAATGGGGCATTATATCAAGCAATACTTAGTTTTTATTTGAGTTGTGAGTCAGCAGTTAGAATTGAAGGAAGTACAGGAAGATGGTTCAATGTTAAATCTGGTGTGAGACAAGGATGTACATTATCCCCTCTGTTATTCATTATCTATATGGATCACATTATGAAGGAATGTGGTATTAAACCTGATATCAGAATTGGAGATGTTAATGTTAGCTCTTTGCTTTATGCGGATGATGTTATACTTCTAAATAAATCCGCTACAAGTCTGCAAGATTCTCTGACTAAATTGAATAGCTGTTGTAATAGATATGGTATGAAGGTCAGCAATAAAAAGACAAAGACAATGAAAATAGGCAGAATCATTGAAAATGTCAACTGTGTTGTGAATGGAGAACCTGTGGAACAAGTAAAACATTTCAGCTACTTAGGCACAATTTTTACTGAAGATGGTAAACTAAATATAGAAATAGACAACAGAATCAGCAAAGCTGGTATCATGGGAAGTCAATTGAATAAATTCATATCGAATAAGAAAGAAATTAGTCGGAACACTAAATTAGCTGTATACAAGACAGTGTTCAAACCAATTTTAACTTATGGATCTGAGAGCTGGGTCAGAAGTAAAACACTTTACCAAAGACTAGAGATCGCAGATATGAGAGTCCTGAGAAAGATTAGAGGCATGAACAGATGGCATCAATGGCAATATCATTAAAAATGAGGATATTAGGAAAGAACTTGACATTGTCAGCATCCAGGAATGCATTAGCAGAGCTAATCTCAGGTGGTATGGTCACTTAAATAGAATGGGAGAGGAAAGATTAGCAAAACAAGTGTTCTCTGCCAGGTTGGCAGGAAAACGACCCAGAGGAAGACCAAGATATAGGTGGATTGATACGGTACAAAGAGCCTTAGACGACAGAAATATAAGATCTGATAATGTTGGAGTCTTGACAAGTAACAGACTGATTTGGAGGAAAATTGTAGATAGGAAGTTAGTAATGATGCAATTTTTTCATGTAGTACTGTCATATCCTGTACACCCCTTGAGGGTACATGGCAGGAATTTGATGATGATGATGATTTATTTCCAAACCTGGACACAAATTTGTGTGTTACCTAAAAATAAAATATTCCATACACTGGGGTACAGAATAGAATAAAAAACAGATTTTTCAGAACTATGACAGTTCAGAGATTCTAACTCCAGAATATTCTTCATATAAATGAAGGGGCACCAACTATAAAATGGAAAGTTGTTTGGCAGCTTGTAGCTAAGACAAGCAATGTAGTTAACCACAGGCTTAAAAGGCCTTGTTTATGAATTTTGGGAAGACACCACAGTGCAAGAAGGCCACAGTAAATTAGTTTCTTCCCAAATTCAGTATCCCAACAAACAGGATAATAAAAAAATGGATAGTATATGGAGTTCCAGAAGTAAGAAGGTAAACTTCCTGTAGTATTCTTGCATATTCTTTCTTGTTATCTGTCAACATTTTTGTTTTCAATATCACCACCCACACAAGAGCCTGTAAAAATCAAAAGAATGCTATTTGTAAGGATGCCGTAAGAGAGAAAGAGGAATCTGCTGGTATGTTTCTTAAGCAGTTGGAAGTTGTAATCCAACTCCTTAAGAAACATATCAGCAGTTGTTCTAAAAAAACAGAGGCAGATGGAATAAAAGAGAACAAGAAATGTGAACAATGAGGGGGATGAAGAGAAAAATATGAGCATGGGAGAATAAAAGTTGCAGTATAGTCATTCTCCAAGAGAATCATTACAGATAAAGCATAATGAAAAAACTGTCTATGAGAAAGTGACAGGTGGGAATTTGTGAGAGACAGGAGGGGGATGGGGAGGTTCATCATTTAAGTGAACTGTCCTCTTCAGGATAGCATCACACATTCTAAGGGAGGTTCAAAAATTATCATCCCAAACAACACATGTTGTGCAATGCCCAGAAGAAAGGCAAATGGTAAAGGGAAGAGAAAAAGAATGCGAGGTGTATGAAATATGTGCATTGTTAATAAGGCTGTGGGAATGGTTGAAATATTACCATTTACTTCAGGTAATATGCAAAAGAGTGGTTATGGCTCTGACCTGATTGTTTATTGAGAACCCTGAAACGGGAAGAGTCACTAAAAAATGGAAAGAAAGCAATATAGTGCAAGTGAACCAAAATGGTGGTAGGACAGATGTTTCTAATTACAAACCAGTCAGAATATCTGCATTAGTAATTAAGGTATCAAAGAGAATGGTGAGGAATAGAATATATGATTGGGATGATAGCTTAGTATTCCCTACAATTGACAGCTTGAATCTGAAGAATAAGTCTTGTTTTAGCAATCTCCTTGCATTTTATAATAAAATGACAAAAAATGTTTGATAAGGGAAATGCATATAAGGTAATAATTTTGGATTTACAAAGACATTTCATAGACTGCCACATTACATGTTGGAGTAAATGTTAAGGAAGATGGAGATGTTGAAAGTTTATTTTTCACTTGGTTAGACTATAATAAATTTAGTTTAATCCTTTATCCAAGTGTGAGCAAACAAAGTTTGCACCTGAAAGTATCTTCAGGACTAGGGTAAGGTGGTACAACACCGGGCAACTCGTTGCAAAGGTGGAGCAAGCTAACATCACTCCTATCTCAGTATCTCCCATGATGCAAAATACATCTCCTTGTGGATATATGTATAATGTTATGCAGATATGTATAATGTTATGCATTAAGGGAAGGGCCACACCCAGACTAGTTTGGACCTTTATTGAGGTCTCTTCAGTGGGAGCCAGGCCCAAGTGGAGATACCACGCAGAAGCATTAGCAAGGTCATTTCTACCTATAGGAGTTGCCAAATGGTGTGCTACCTTTTTTTTATTAAATTACTTTGGATTTAGAGAAAGATGTTGAAAGTTTATTTTTCACTTGGTTAAACTACAATAAATTTAGTTTAATCCTTTATCCAAGTGTGAGCAAACAAAGTTTGTGCCTGAAAGTATCTTCAGGACTGGGGTGACAATATTACATCCATCACATCGGTTGTGATGGATGTAATATTGTAATGTACTGGAACTGTAATGCTGAAGTGTGCTTCAGTAGTGGATGCAATTTCAAGTGCATCCACCAGCGAAGTGCATTTCAACAGTGGGGATACATGAACTGTTGTGTGGAAATTTAGTAAACTAATTTCCATTAAAGTGTGGAAACTGAAGAGGATCCAAAGCAACTATGGTAATATCCGGACTCTGAAATGTTGGTTAGTGAGAGAAGATGAAGATGTGTAAATTGCAGTCTAATGGATAGGCAAAAAACAAGATATGATACGATAAAGATATTTAAGTTGGTGAGGGAATTTTAAGTCAGCAGAGATGGGAAGAGAGAGAGAATAAAACATCACTGGTGAGTGGATTTTAAGTTGGTAAGGATAGTGGGGGGGGGAGGAGAGAACAGGTATCATTCCTTGCAGTTGCTCAATTCATCGAGCAATGTTCGGTATGTTGATCACTGAGCATGACATCCCAGATTATGTATGCTGATTTTGTGAAGGTTGTTATTCCAAAAACAAAGGCACACCATCAAATTATCTACCTCTGGTCACAAGCCTCTATGTCAAACCCAAATTGAATGCCTGTAAAATGTCCAAAGTAACTCCATGCATTTCTCCAAATTTTTTCATAGATTTGTATACAAAAGTGGGTAAGGATGACTAGGCAATTAGTTGTGGAATGGGAAAATCCATATAATGCTTACTAACAGGACCTCCAGGTAGGTTAGTGAACAAGTTGGCTCTTAATGACCTCTCAGATCATTATTTTCAAGAGGATTGTGATGAGAGTAATGGAAGTTAGAGGGTTATTTGCTTTTCTGGTATGTTCAAAAATTATTGACCATAAATTAGAAATTCTGAAAGGAAAAATTTTGTGCACATGGTTACTAGGTGTGTGCACTCCCTTTTTGACTGGTGTACAAGTGCACACCTTAGAAGGAACATTGATTATTGGTATCTTGAAGATTTTTCTGATGTCATTCTGGTGAAAGATCACAGGAGACATATGTTCATAGTGCAGTGCAGGAGGAGATGAGTTTCCTTGGCTATGAACACAAAAGCTGGAAGAGAAGGCTGATGTGTAAAGAGAGTATATCATTAATGTGGAAATAATGAAGTGATTTATATGAGAACTGAGGCAAATGAAATGGAGGTATTTAGGACATTATAAAATTTCATTGTAAGTACAGAAATGGAGTTAAATGAGATATTGATCAATGTATTGGGGAAAAGCCACAGAACTGTCAATGCCTTGACCAGGCTGTTTATTTTTTAAGTCAGAGCAATAGAGAGCAAAATAGCTCTTTTACATAATGGAGGTAATGAATTATAAACTGATCAGTATCTCAGGGTTAAGATACTGGAAAAACTAGTTAAGGCAAGTGCTTTTTTCGAGATGATATGCAATGGCACAGTGCACCAGCATCTTTATTAACAATGATGTGTGACATATGGATGTGGCACATTTAGATTGTAATATTCATATTTTTTTTACATGTTTACCTGCTAAGCAAATAATGCATACTGATGTGTTGTTGTTATAAGCAGATTTTAATAGGTTGGTGCATTGGAATAAAGAATGAGAATGTCATTTCAATGCTGCTAAGTGTAAAGTTATGCACTTTGACCAGAGAAGATGGGAATAAGGTTTACAATATTGGAGGAACTTTGCTTCGGGAGGCAGAGAAGGTAAAAAATCTGGGAATCTTGGTAGATAGGAAACTGAAGTTTGGGGAACACATTGCAAAAGTTGTAAGGGTTACCTAAAAAATCTGCTATAATACAAAGAACACTGACATATAAGGAGGTGATAGTTACACTGTATAAGGTGCCTATTAGGCCACATCTGGATTTCTGTGCTAAAACTGTCTCAGGACTCTGGAATATTGAGTATAAGGAGAGATTGAGAAAATGTGGTCTTCATAGCATAGTTAGATATGAGAAGGAGGGATGATGTGATTGAGATGTATAAAAGTTGGTGAGAGGAGCCTGTCATATAGAGATAGGGGATTTATTGCATGTGATGATAGATGATTCGAAATAAGAGGTTAACCCTGGAAACTGAACAAAGGGCATTTGAGTAAGGAAGAGAAAGGAGATTTTTTTTTTCTTGACACATGGTAATGAGTGGAATTTATTAAAAGAGTGGATGGTGAGTATTCCAACACTGAATGTCTTCAAGACAGTTATTGTGGTCAGTGTTCAACTTCCTGTGATGAGTCTTTGGACTCCATGAAGGTACTGAAGTATTACTAATAATCTTAGTTATTATTATACAGGTATTCATTTACATGGAGTCCAGAAACCCAATGTGGTAGACACACTAACTTTTATACACACAAAACCTGTTGTATCTTTCCTGAAACTTATTCACTGTCAGGACACTCAACTAATTCTGACAATCCATTCTGCTCATTCACTACTCTCCACACCAAAAATCTAATCTGAACACCTTTACTAACAACACTCTTAGACAACTTCCACAAATGGCCCCAAGTGGTTTTTTTTTTATTATTACTTGTCATGTATTGAAAAATTTCCCTTTGTATCAATCTTATATGACTCTTTTAATATCTTAGAAGTTTCTATCATGTTCTCTCTTTTCTGCTATCAACTAAACTTTGCAACCTATCCTCATATGAAGCAGTCCACAGACCATTTGTTTACTAATGTTTGAATACTTTCTACCACTTCCTGATCCCCCAAGAAACCCAAACCCAGGTGACCAAATTTGTGCACAGCAGTCAAGATGCAGCTGAATCATAGCCTTATAAGGAGGAATAATAAATTCCCACCTTTGAGATATTTTACCAACTTTTGCAACATCCCCTCTGAACTTCAACTCTTTCTCCATGTTTACCCCCAAGTCATTAACCATATTAAACTGACAATCACTATCCTTCACTAAAAACATCAATTTATTTAAATGATCCTACAGGATATCTACATCATCTGTATCAACTATCACCCTTTCTGGTTTTGCATCATCAACAAATAACTGAATATTCCCTCCCTCCCCCCATAAATCTGTCCCTATAATGCTGATATACAATCAAAAGAAATATAAAAATGGAGAAAAACTCGCATAAAAAAATTTCTTAATGTAGAATTTTCACCTAAGTGTCATGCACATTGTCAGTACAGGATCACAGAACAGGAATTAAACAATAACAGACAATTCTAAAAAGCACTACTTAAGTAGCTAACGTAAGATAGGAAATTACTGACCTTATTTAGTTAACTTTAAAAAAAAAAAAATATATATATATATATATAGTTATATATATATATATATATTGGGTTATAGTTATATATTGGGTCTGTTTAAGTTAAGACAATGAACTAAAATTTTTTCATGTTTTATAGACATTCTATGAGGAAATGACTTTTATGAAGGAATCTTGTCTTGTTTCGATAAACTGACTGTTTAGTGCCATAGCATGCTCTTTAAGTCTGGACTGTTCAGGATAATGGTATTTAATAAAAATATTGTGTTCTTCTAGATGAATAAAAGCAGATCTTCTGGTTCATCCAAAATAAGATAACCCACTAGAGCAAGGAATGGTAGAAATAGGATTGCTCATGGTAGATCTTGATTGTGGTTTAACAATATCTGAAGGAAATTCTTCTTGAACTAATTCAGTGGTGTCAGGTAAAGGAATATTAGTGAATAATCAGTTTAGATGTATCCCTATCTCTATTTACTAATATTCCTTTATCTGACACCACTGAATTAGTTCAAGAAGAATTTCCTTCAGATATTGTTAAACTATTTGATTTTGTAATACATTCTGGTCATTTCTCCTTTAAAAACAAATTATATCAACAAAGGAAGAGCCACGAGCAATCCTGTTTCTTCTACTATTGCCAACTTCTTCGTGGAACACATTGAACAATGTACGTCTGATAACAATTCCACCTAGACCTACATGTTGGTACAAATTTGTGGATGATATTTTTGCAATTTTGAATAGCTTTTCTTCTGAGTTACAGCAGTATCTTTCCAAATTAAATGCACTTCATCCCATGATCCAATTCACCTTAGAAGAAAAAGTAAATAACCAATTAGCCTTTCTAGATCTTTTATTTCTTTGTCAACAGATGGAAGTTTACATTTTTTCAGTTTTTCGGAAGAAGAGTCATAGACTCCATCATATCCATGCTGAACCTCATCATCATCCTAATCAAAAGGCTGGAACTATTCAGACCTTAGTACATTGTGCTCTTCCTTATGTTGTTCAAAAAATTTTACCGAAGGATTACAGCATATTAATTTCACCTTTTTATGTAATAATTTTAAGAATTATTTCATCAAAAAAGCTTTTAACATTATGGTAACTCTACCTCTTATAATACAGAAGAGCATTCCTATTCCTTATGTGCATGGAATTTCTGGATGTCTAGCAAAAGTTTTAAAACTGAATATTTTTGTTGCCTTTCCAGACATCTACCAGATTTCTTGCTCTTGTGGGTTATTTTATTTTAGACAAACTTCAGAGGCAATACCATGAGCCTGAACAGTCCAGACTTGATGAGCATGCGATTGATACTAAACACAGAGTTCATTGGAACTAGACAAGTCCTTCATAAAAGTCATTTCCTCATAGAACATCAATAGCATGCTCCTCAAGTAAAGAAACATGTGAAACTTTACCTCACTCTCCAAAACTTAAAAGATCTTCTAAATGATCTATGTATATCCCCTTTATTGGAGATAGGAAAGATTAGCGGATTTTAAAGTACTAACTTTATTTTGTATTTGTGTGTGTGTGTGCGTGCGTGTGTGTGTGTGTGTGTGTGCGTGTGTGTGTGTGCGTGTGTGTTTAAGTTAGGAAATCGACCTTATTTAGTTATCCTACATTAGCTACTTAGGTGGTGCTTTTTAGAACTGTCTGTTATTATTTTCCATTCTGTGATCTTGTACTAACAATGGCTATGGCACTTAAGCAAAAATTCTACATTAAAAAAAAGAGTTTCTTACGTAAAATTTCCTCTGTTTTTATATATCTTTTGATTATACCAATTCACAGTATTCCATGATTGCAATTGATACATAAATCAAAGAGTAGTTGTCTTAGTACAGAACCTTGATGAAGTTCACTAGTAACCCTCATTCTCCTAGATTCCACTCCACAATATACTATTCTCTGTCTGTCAGCCTCCCCCCCCCCCAATCCATTCCCATTTCCTCTAACTCTTTTGTAATAGTTTTCCATGCAGTATTCTGCAAAATGCCTTTGCAAAGTCCAGCAGAATCGTGATGTAACCATTTCCCTGATCTACTGGCAGGGAAATGACTATAAATAAATTACTATGGCAGAACCTACCTTTTACAAAGCTGTGCTGCCTATAGAGTGCCACATCCTTCTGTTGGATTTTATCTTTAAACAACTATTCCAATACTTGAACCACCACTCCTGAGATATTAAATAGTTTGTAATTTGCTACTTCTGTCTTGGAGCCACCTTTGTGTAATGGAATTATCTTACCCTGTTTCCTCTCCCTTGGAATCTTATCAAAATTGAGACTTAGACTGAACAACTTCAGAGCACCTCTCGTTCAACAATTTTGATATCAGTTTGTCACATGAGCAACTGCAAAATCTCCACCTGGGTGGTACCATCTTGGCAAAGAGATCGCTCAGCAACTCAACTATATCTTTTGCCTCTGTCACCTTCCTACCATAGGCACTGATTAAAGTTATCCTTCCACAGTCATTTTTCCTCTTACCTGCTACATAATCAAAAAACTATTGATTTTAACTTTGGCCTGCTTAGCTAATTTTCTCTCATAATTTGATTTGCCCTTTGTTAACATGCCAGTTATGATTCTTGCTTGCACACATACTGTTCATGATTATGCTGATCACCTTTTTTTTTTATATTCCTTCCACAGTGTTTTCTTTATTTTTATTGTATTCTTTTTTCTTTTTCTTTTTTTTTTTTTTTTTTTTTTGCAGCTCTTACTTTAAATCTCTACTCATCCACTTAACCCCCAACATGGCTCATTCTCCTGATCTTGGGTATGCAGTCTGATACTGCTTCTCTTAAACAATCTCTGACCACTTCCCATGCAATACTGACATTCTTTCCTTGTAGCTTCTCAAGCCATAGCACTGCTCCAAGGTGTCTTCTAAGTCTGTCACAATTACAAGCCTTATAGTTCAACATAAACCCTTTTTTGACAGAGAATTCCACATGCTAAGCAACTTCACAAGACAGCATGGTCATTCTCCCCCCAAATGGAGAAGAGTGTCTACCTTGGTTATGGATATATCATCTGATGCTATTACCAGATACCCCTTGTCCCTTCTATAACATGCTGTTTCAAGTCTCCTCTAGAACTTGCCCCTTTCCTCCCTCCAATCTACGTGCCCATAGTTGAAGTCCCTCATAATAACTGCTCAGCCTGCACTCATTGTGCTAATCTGCTGATGCATGGCATCTATATCTTCCTGTGGATCTCCTGGTCTATAGCAACAACTAACAATATTTTGTCCTATTGATCTCTATCTAAAATCCTCTTTAACTTCTAGTTTTGTTGGTTGTAGTTCTTCAGTTATCATCAACTAAATACCCCTCCTCCTGTTCTATTCCCTCTATCCTCCCTAAAAATACAATATCTCTTACATTTTATTCCTGTAACTATATTTTTTTTTTATCAACCAAGTCTTACTGATGCCTATGAAGTTTGGCCAAGTTGAGCTGACCAAAGAGTAAAACTCTTCTTCCTTATTTCTGATACTTCTGGCATTCATGCACATGCCTTTCAACATTCCCTTGAACCCACAGTTACCACTGAAATCTGAAATCTGTGAAATAACATTCAGCACTCAATCATTTCTGTCCACACACTCATTTGTCCCAAGTGTGGCAAGACACGCTTGATTGCTTCCCCCCCCCCATATATCTAGTTCCCTTGGTTTGGCACTCCAACCTCTCACTAAAAGCTTTCTCCAGACATTTAACTCCAAACCATTCAAATGTAGTCCATCAAGAATAGATAAGTCCTTTTTCCATCAAATTCACTCTGCACATCCATAAACCACACACCATTCTTCCTCCTCCACAATCTTCTCATTGACACATTCACAATCATGGCTTTGCTCAATTCAGTCCCGTCATACTGAGATAGCAGACTCACAATCCTTACTTTCTTATTCTTCATTATCACTTCTTTCAACGACTCTTTCTTATTCTTTCTCACTGCACATTTCTCACCTTTTGAATCATTTGTTCCTGCTAACACCATCAACTCTTTCACTTCTCCCAACTAACAGATTCACTAACTTCCTTGACCTTCACACCTGGGAAACATGCTTTTGTCACTTTCTCATTAAGTATACCTCTTATCGAATCTGCATACAATGCTTCTCCTTATTCCCAGTTAATTGAATAGTTAGTTATTAAATGAAATTTACATTTTTCATGATGTCTAATGTAAAGAGCTTTGCTATAAAAAAATTTTTTACACTATAATTTCTCATGTAGCTCCTCTCTAATTACAAATCAATATAACATAGCATGCTTATTTTGCAGAGGAGCACCCCTGTGTTTTAAACGCACTGGCTCTTACCTGTGATTTAATGAGTAAAATTGTCATGTCATAGATAATGCATTTTGAGACATATACTATGGGGTAGACCTGAAGTACTTCATGTTTCTATCTTCATAAGTTTGAAATTTATAACAAGGAACATAATTGAGATAATATATCATCAATAAATTGTTTAAAATCATAAAACAGAAACAACCATAAAAGAATAAATTACAAAATAATTAAAACCAATAACTGTAAATAATTAAAAATTAAAAGTAAAGATTAAAAATACATGGACAAAGAAAAAATTAGAAAAGGATAATGACTTGGGGATAATGAATGAATGAATAAAATGATTCATTCCAAAGGAATGAATGAATCATCACATTTGTAATCATTTTCATCATCTTTAATTATTCATTCATTCTTTTGTAGGTTTCATTATATCCCCACATCATTATTCTTTTCTGGATTTTATATTTTTCCATGTATTTTTAACCTTCACTTTTAATTTTTTATTATTTATAGTGATTACAGTATTTACATTAATGGCATGACCAGAACAGGCCACCTGGCCCAAAATGTTAGAAAGAAGAAGAAAAATTATTTACAGTTATCAGTTTTAATTCTTTTGTAATTTATCCTTTATGGTTGTTCAGTTTTATGATTTTAAACAATTTATCAGGATGTATTATCTCAGTTATGCTCCAGGTTACAAATTTCAAAGTTATAAAGATAGAAAAATAAAGTACTCCAGGTCTACCCCAAAGTATATATCGCAAAATTCATGATCTATATCATAACAATTTTACTCATTAAATCCCAGGTAAAAGCCAGTGTATTCAAAGACAGGGGTGCTCCTTAGCAAAATAAGCATGCTATGTTATACTGACTTTTATATATATATATATATATATATATATATTTGCAATTCTTCCTGCTAGCAAAGAATGAACACCTACTGTTTTACAAAAAAGCACTTGTTGAGATTATAATTCAAGAAGAATAAGTAGATAAGAATATAATACTCTAATGGATGATGGCACAGTTTTATGTCTCTTACCTTAGTATTTTTTTGTTTCTTAATGTGAAACCACATGCAAAAGGCTGTAAAACCTATATACATAGTAGACATACCAGCCATTTATTTAATACTATATTCAACCTCTTTTAGCCCAAATTACAGGACATGTGTGGTTTATCATAGATTTCACATGGTGTTGGAAAGCATCTAAGTGATTGCATCAACATACAAGGCATTCACCAGACAATCCTTTAACTGGCTCAGATTTGACAGAGGAGGACTTTGCTCCTGGATATGTTTTAATAACATGTCCCATGCATTCTCAATGGTGTTCAGATCTGGACTTTGTAGTGGCCAGGGAAAATGGTGGAAGTCACTGTCATGCTTGCTAAACCACTGCTGAACAATTCTTGTGCAATGGACAGTAGAATTGCCAATCATGAAACAACTATCACCTGCTGGATAAAAGTATTGGTAGTTACATGCCTATATGGAAACCATTGATTTCTCCGAAGAATCAGAAAGTTCGTCTACAGTGGTGTTAAAAGCACAGTGACTGGACACTGGAAGACTGGAAAATAGTCATGGTCTGACGAGTCACAGTACACCTTGTTCTATACCTCCTGTAAGTAGAGAGAGTTTGATGATAGTCCCACAAAGTGATGATCCTAGCTTGCCTTGTTTAAAACAATTTGAGGTTTTGGAGGTGGTGTCATGTTCTGTTGGTAAGGAATAGATCCCCTGATATTGCTGGAAGGTCAGGTGTCCTCCAAGGAATATCTGAACATTGGTGCAGATATTGAACCTTCCAGCAATATCAGGGGATCTATTCCTTACCAACAGAACATGCCCCACACCATGACATCACCTTCAAAACCTCAAATTGTTTTAAACAAGGAAAGCCAGGATCATCACTTTGTGGGACTATCATCAAACTCTCTACTTACAGGAGGTATAGAACAAGGTGTACTATGACTTGTCAGACCCATGACTATTTTTCAGTCTTCCAGTGTCCAGTCACTGTGCTTTTAACACCACTGTAGATGAACTTTCCGATTCTTCGGAGAAATCAATGGTTTCCATATAGGCATGCAACTACCGATCCTTTCTTTCAGGCTTACACGGTGATCCGAATACATTTCGGAAAATTATACTGACCAATACTGATCCTCTTCAATTCCCTGCACATAGTTCAGATATGGGTTGAAAACAGCCTTCATTAAATGCTTTGGTCAATTGCTGCAAACAGTAAGTTCTGTTTCTCGATACAAGCCTTCTCAGACAACAGTGATCTCATTCCTGACACAGTCTTACGATTACAGTTACACACACCTCTTGGACAAGCAATGTGGGTTATTTTATCACTGATAAAACGCCATGGATATCTCACCTTTGAGAAACTAGTCAGCTTTGCTATTTAAATCACAGCTCCAACCAAATGGAAACCTGCAAATAAGCCTTTATCGAACTCTGACAGATCATTTGTTTTTTCCATTGTGATCAAAACTATTGTTACAATGGCTGTATATACACACAGTGTATATACTGTGTGTATACACAGCACATTACTATTAGTACTGTAGGTGGGTGACTGGGCCAAATCAGATAAGCTGGAAACTCTTCTCTAGAAGATGCCAGCATGGAACTTTTTTTTCAGCCTCTAATAATTAAAGTGGCAATGACTTCACGGCAGGCAATGAAATTTATCTATCACCTAAAGACATACAAACATCTATACCACAGTGGAATTCAAATATCATATCCACTTCCCAGTCTTTTAGCTGGGAAGTGGATCTGATGTCCACTTGGACAACCAGACTGATAATTTATCACATTATCAATAAAGTTCAGCTAAGCTGCATAAAAGAAATGGCTACATTACATGAATGCTAAAATCTGTAAAAGCATCTGAGAGGATATTATGAAAAAAAGGCTACTCTTACCAAGCCCTATTAAGGTGTTTAAAACTGTCCTTTCAAAATTAAATTAACCTGGTGCAAGACAAAATATTTCTTTCTTCCTACTTTTAGGACAATATTTGATTCAAATTATGTAAAAGACATCTTATGATCATTTAAGTATAAGCATTTAAATATTAAACTAGCAAAATGAAAAATCAACACAACAGTTATACTCTGGAGTTTAGTTCTTTGAAACTAAGAATGCTCTATTAATGCCTTCTTGAAATATGGAAATCCTATTCAAAGGCTACTGCAAAAATGGTTCCAAGACATAGATAATGTGAAGGGGGGGAAAAAATGCAAACTGATGAATGACTTTGCATAACATACATTAGGCCATTTTGGAGAAAAGAAAGAATGGCTATGGGCACTGATATCCTTAATTTTAATGCTTGAGCATTATTTATTGGAAATAGTAAAAGACCTCTAATAAATTTAGTTTAATCCTTTACCCAAGTGCAGGCAAACAAAGTTTGCGCCTTCAGGACTGAGGCAACTCATAGTAAAGGTGGACCAAGCTCTCGTCACTCCTTGTCTCAGTATCTCCCATAATGCAAAGCACATCTCCTTGCAGACATGTATAATGCTAGGCATTAAAGGAAGAGCCACTACCCAGACCAGTTTTGACCTTTATTGAGGTCTCGTCAGTGGGAGGCAGACCTAGAAGTGGTGATACTAAGGCAGAAGCAATGGAGAGGTCATATAAGTAAATATGACCTCTCCATTGCTTCTGCCTTAGTATCACCACTTCTGAGTCTGCCTCCCACTGACGAGACCTCAATAAAGGTCAAAACTGGTCTGGGTAGTGGCCCTTCCTTTAATGCCTAGCATTATACATGTCTGCAAGGAGATGTGCTTTGCATTATGGGAGATACTGAGACAAGAAGTGACGAGAGCTTGGTCCATCTTTACTACGAGTTGCCTCAGTCCTGAAGATACTTCAGGCGCAAACTTTGTTTGCCTACACTTGGGTAAAGGATTAAATTAAATTTATTATATTATGTTGGAGGTTTAATGGATTTTTTACAACACTCAAAAAGAAACCAACCAAATCTTAACAAATACGGTTACATTAAGCTTCCGAAGATTTGGGAAACACTCATCACCAGAGGTCCCACCTTACATTCCAGGACACCTACTACCGCCCTTAGAGGGCGCTCCACCTAGATAGGACTTTAGTGTCACCCACGTGGTTGGGCTTAGTATTGTAAGTTTTTGTGTGCATGTTACATTAATTGTTTTTGTAATCCCCGTAGATGTCCTAGTGACTAGGACGAAATATAGGAGTATTAAATTCTAATTTAATTCTTTTTGAGTGTTGTAAAAAATCCATTAAACCTCCAACATAATGTCCTCACAGCACTTAAGCCTCTACACAAGAATAAATTTATTATAGTCTAACCAAGTGGAAAATAAACTTCCAACATCTTTCTCTAAATCCAGAGTAAATTAATAATAAGGTGGCACACCTTTGGGCAGCTTGTATAAGTAAATATGACCTCTTCGTTGCTTCTGCCTTAGTATCTCCACTTCTGGGTATGCCTCCCACTGACGAGACCTCAATAAAGGTCGAAACCGGTCTGGGTAGTGGCCCTTCCTTTAATGCATAGCATTATACAAGTCCGCAAGGAGATGTGCTTTGCATTATGGGAGATATTGAGACAATGAGCGATGAGAGCTTGGTCCATCTTTACAACGAGTTGCCTCAGTCCTGAAGATACTTCAGGCACAAACTGTTTGCCTACACTTGGGTAAAGGATTAAACTAAATTTATTATAGTCTAACCAAGTGGAAAATAAACTTCCAGTAAAAGATCTATAAAAGCTTCACAGAATGATTTTTGCTCAGTGTAATATAATTAAAAAACATTTCAAGCAAGATTTATGCAATTCTATCTAATTTTTTATTTCTGCATTTATCTGAAAATAAGAAAAGCTTTATACTTACAGCAAGTGTATCCAAAGAATCAATAAGAGTTAGGCTGTACCCTCCCAACACATCATTGATATTGATATTGGACCTTGAAAAGGTAAAAAAATCAAACTGAACGATGGTTGTCATGTACATACATACAACAACTTGTTAACAAACAGAATGTAGTTCTATTATTATTATCATGGGATTGCCACAGAGTGAAAAGGACTTTACAGAAAATCATTCATCACATTTAAATTCATTTGCCTATCTCAAATGACCACACTACTCTAGCAGTGCATTATTCTATACACCTACCTCATGCAAAAAACACACTCTCACCCAGTACTATCTATATATAATATATTTGTATAAAATATACACAAATATGCAGTAAGCAAAATGCTGATATGTCCCATCCCCATTCAAAGTTTTATAAACTATGTGAAATACTCAGTAAGCAATTCTCTCACAGAAGAATGCCTCTTTGTTATTAATTTTTTAGACTATTTCTTCGAAAACAAGATGTTATTATAGATTAATAAAAAAATGCCACCCTGGTTGGCTGAGTGGTTAGCGTATCTGCTCTCCAGCCAAAAGGCTGTGGGTTTGAATCCAGCCATGGGCATGGATGTTTGCGATTGTCTGTGGAAATACTAATGGTGATCCGCAGTAGATGGCATTGGTGTAGTAGTTGTCAGTTGGAGGACTGAGTGGTGGAGATAGAGCTGTAGAGCAGGTGCCATCCCTTGATGAGTCTCTGGACTCCCTGGAGGTGTCAAATAATAATAATAATAATAAATGTGTACAAAATATCTAAAATAACAAAAAAAAAAGAAGTTCGTTTTGTATTTTTGTTAATTTTTTAATCTGCTGCTATCCCCATGATGTACCACACTCACTTCATCCCAATTATGGCACTATTCTTGCTTTTGATTCTTCTTCACTTCAATCCTTACAAAAATCTCCCAGTGTTCTTATACAACCTCTCAACTTAATAAGTGAATTATATTATTATTATTATTATTATTATTATTACCACCCCAAGACCTCATGGAGTCAAAGACTCATCTGGGAGGTCCTTTTATCACACACACACACAGCTCATCATACCATGTTTTAAACACATTTAAACTCTTTGCAGACACCACATTCTCAAGCAAGGCATTCCAATCATTCACAACTCTGCACGAAAAAAACCTGCCTCTCACCCTCTTTATACAGTTTCCAGGGATGACCTCTGGTTCTCCCCTGATCTCCCATTATTCTCTGTAAAACTTCTCCGGCATTGAACCTATAACAACCCCTTACCAACTTGCAGGTTTCTATCATATCTCCCCTCTTCCTCCTGTCCACCAGACTCTGCAAATTACATCTTCTCAATCTTTCCTCATATTCAACATTCCAGAGGCCAGAAACTACCTTGGTCAATCTCCTTTGGACAAATATCATCCTTTCTCTTCCTAAACTAAAATCTGCAAATTTCAATATCTCATCTAGCCACATAGCCAACATTCCTTCCTCCCCGTCTCCAGATATCACCAGTTAAACCCATATTTAGATTCATTCATTACCAAACTTCAACTTTCCTCCCTGCAAAAGTAACCATTTTTGCATACTGTTGTTAAGCATTTGAAAAATGTAATTGTAATTTTTATAATTTATAATAAGAATAAAAATTTTATAGTATGGATGTTAAGGATATTATTAATCCACTGTTATTATTATAGCCAGATATGACCAAATACTGAAGTTTTCACCCTCTGGCTATAACAACAACGGACTAATAATATCCTTAGCATCCATTATTTAACTTACCAGACTGAAGTATTTTAGAATTCTATATTCTAATAACAATTGTATAATTAAAATTTATAATAAACTAGTTTATATATATATGTTTTTTTTTTTAAATATCAATCCCACATATAAAGGAAGGCAGAATTCATACCACAATAACAGATGTAGACAAAGTGATTTAGAAAAGAAAGGAACACATTGATTTCTTGAACAAATGGCAGTGGAACAGTATTTGGATAAAAGTGTGAAAAGGCTGTTCCACAAAAACAGAGGAAGATTGAGTGAAAGAAGACAAAGTTGTTCAGTATGTCTGAAACTGGACAGAGAACAGACAATGATCAGTAATTGGTCATAAGTTTACAGGATTAAGGGAAAGTGGAGAAACTGCAATAACAATACCTATAGAAGAGGCATAAGGCAGAAATGCACCACCTGTGATGTGAGAAAGCGACTTGAGTGAATCTGTGAAAAGGGGGTATCGTTTAACTAGACCCTTTATGTGGAAAGCATCAAGCATTTTAGAGAGGTTTATGATGCACCTTCCCAAATATCAGAAAAATATTAAGGTAGGAGAGAAATTAGATTCATACCTGTGTTAACTGTACAGAGGAGAAATGGCATCTTGAGTGCAAAAGGATGCAAAGAAGGCTATAGGTGTAATGTACTTGTGCCAAAAAAAAAGTCTAGAGGTGCAAGCCAAAGTATAAAGATCTGATTCACACATGGAAAAAGTATTTCATGGAACTGTAATGATTTTCAAAATAAAAAAAGTATCCTTCTAAACATACATGAGTTTGCTCATGAAACATTCACGAGGTTTATCTCATTTCAAAATGTCCATTGTAAAAAGCGGTGACAGTTTAGTTTGTTAGAAGCCATGCTATCAGTTACTGATATAACAGATATACCACAATACTGAGAGTGTTGGTCATCACTAAATTTATGAAGGCAAGCAAGAAATATATTCATCATATTCTCTTGATTTTGTAACTTTTGGGTTCCACTTTTTTTCCTCACTCCATCAAAGCACATACATTACTGCTATTTGTAATGATGCATACATTGCACCTAACTCCCTAACTCCAGGATTAAAGAGTTGAACTGAGCCAAAGCACAGATGAATCTGCTAACAAATGTAAAAAGCAAAAACAGGAAGAATACATGTAATAGAATTTTATTATTGTTATTATTCAAAGATCGCTACAAAGTCAGACTTGTCACACAAGGTCCTGCTGAACACCACTAACTGCATTCCACTCACCAACCTCTTGCCATCCAAAAATTTACTCCTCACCTTTATGCTCATCATATACCTCTTCATCAAGGATAATCACTCATTCTACTCTTCTCACTTCGATCTTTGAATAATCTTTCAATGTCAAACTAATAAAATCCTTCTGCCCTCAACTATGCTCCATATCTCAGTCTTCTGTAATATGCACTTTGGGAATCATAGGAAGAAGAGGCAAGGTACCAAACTTTGTTCACAGTCCAGTTACATTTGCTACGATTTGTACAAATTTGAGCAGCTTCCAAGAATAGTGTTTATACATGGGAAATGTGATGTGTGTAATAATTCAGCTTTTTTTCTGTCTGATGAGAGAAAGATCTTTTTCCAAGACACAGTTGTGCTAATCCCACTGTTATAAATAAAAAAAATTTAATTTCATTGCTGCTTCAAAAATTCTCTCTATTCAGGTAATGACAAACATCATAAGACTATTACAAGAAGCAGCAAATTATATTAGGTAGAAAATGAACAGTTCACCCTGAAAATTAAAAATTAATACATGCCATTGTAGATGCTATCAATTATCTTACCTACCTATAAGACAAGACATCTTAAACAAACTGCACACAGTTACATAAAACTTTATATAAAGAATAGAACAATTACTCAGCTTCACTCATCTTACAATGTACCAGTAGCTAACTGAATTAAAGTCTTATCCAAAATATTCAACACCCAAGAATATGCATCCTATTAAAATGAAGGATATTACTGATACATCTATATTTATTGCCAAATATAGAAACTTAATCTAAAGAGTGCAAAAACTCTGTTCAATATTTTAATAATCCTATGTCAAATTAATTATTAGTGCTTAAATTAGGTTTCACTAACAGCTGTTTCTCATCAGAAACCAGGCAATTCAATTTGTTCAAGTGGCCAACTTCCAAAAACTCATGAATTGCCTAAAAGGTCACTTCTCAAGTAGCTCCAAAACTGGATCTCTTATGAATCTCTACACTCCAAGTGATCACGACCCAAAATTCAGCTAGACACAGCCAGAAGCAAGTATTGCCACAGCATCACACCTTCACTTGGCGAAGCAGCAGACAAACCTCCAGAGTGCATTGGCTTACCATTCTTTTCAAAGACCAGGCAGAAAGCTTAAGAGAGCAAGAACTCTCATTCTCATCAGACACCAGGCAATTCAATTATTCAAATTGCCAATTCCAAAAACTCGTCAGTAACCTTAAAGATAACCTCTCAAATAGCTCCAAAACTGGATCTCTCATGAATCTCTGCACTCTGCCCGAACCATGGCCAAGCACTACCAGAAGCAAGTACTGATACCGAGGCAAGCCTTCACTTGGCAAGGTGGCCAACAAACCACTAGAGTGCACAGGCCTACCATTCTTTTTGGAAAGCAGGTAGAAACCTTAAGAAAGCAAAAACTCTCAGAGCAAGAACCTCATTCTCATCAGAGACCAGGCAGAAACCTAAAGAGAGCAAAAACAGTGTTCAATGCTTTGGCAAGCCTTTCAAGCAAATCTTTAACCTGTCCTCATAAGGTTTATTCCATAGACCAGATACCATCTTATTCACTCGTCTCTAGATAACCTCCACCTCATAATCATTCTCAAGAAACCCAGGTGACTAGATCTGCATGCAGTAGTCAACATGGGGTCTTAACAAGGCTCCATAAAGAGGTATAATAACCTGCTTGTTGGCTATTCTTCAGTAATCAAGTAATCTGATGAACTGCTTTAGCCACTTTTGCAATATGCCCTCTAAACTTTAACTCTGTATCCACTAACTAACATCCCCAAATCCCTGGCTTCATCAATTTCCTGGAGTACAGTTTTTCCCATCAATGTGGTACACAGATGATAATCTTTCAATCCCAAAATGCATAACCTTATATTTTGGCCACATTAAACTGACATCCATTCTCCTTATCCCAGATTGCCAGTCTATCCAAATCATCTACCAAATTTTAACATAATCTGTATTAACTATTGCTTTACCCAATTTTGCATCATCAACAAATAATTGAATAGTTCTTCTCAGATCCTTTCCTATATCCTTAATGTACAAATTAAATGGTAGCAGCCCAAGAACAGAGCCCTGTGGCATGATGCTAGTCACAGGCCTTCTACTGGAGTACTTCTGAATAAGCTACTCTCTAATCTCTCTCCATCAACCACTCTCTTATCCACTTCAAACTTTATATCCAGCCCCATGTGCTGCAATTTACTGATTAGAATTTCATGCAGTACCTTGTAAAAAGCTTTTGCAAAATCCAGCAATATCACTGCAAACCCATTACCTTTAATCAACCTCAGCTGTCACTGTATCTTGCTCTTGACCAACTTCTCCAATATCTTGATTATGATTCCTAATATACTGATCAGTTGGTAATTTAACACTTTATGTAATGGAACTATTTTCCCCTCTTTCCACCCACTTGGGACTAACCCACAGCCAAGACTTAGAGTAAAAAATGTGGTCAAAGACACCGACAATTCCCTAGCACCTTCACATAAGACTCAAGCTGGTATACCATCTAATCCCATAGATTCATATCAAGTTCTGTAATATGCTATGCACCTCCATTTCATTTACATCAGTTCCCATATAAGTTTTTGCCTCTCTCGTTACTGCAGTTTCTCCACCTAGATGATATACTCTTGCAAAGTGTTTGCTTAGTAATTCTACTATTTCAACTGATTCAGTTACCTCCCTACCATCGGCATTCATTAAAATCATTTTGCCATAAGCATTCTCCTTTTACTTGCAACATATCGAAAGCACTGTTTGGGATTATTTTTGGCCTGCACTGCTAATTTCCCTTCATACACTGCTTTTGCCTTTCTTACCACACTGGTTACCATTCTGGCCTGTGCTTCGTACTGCCCATGTGCCTGCTTATAACGCACACTTGATTTACTCTCCTTACTCTAGGTTAGCAGTATGCAATTACTTCCCTCAAACACTCCTTTACCTCTTCCTTAATAACTGCATAAATTCCATTTCCTTCCTCCTATGTGTCCTCTCCTACTTCCAATCCATGTTCCCATAGTTGGAATCACCCCACAACAATTACCTGCAATCCCTCACTGAGCTTATCTGCTGGTGCAGGAGGGCCTGCAGATAAGCTTATCTGCAGGCCTAACAAAATATACAGTTGGATGCTTCCAGGTGGAAGCATCTAACTTTATATTTTGTTCTGCTGGCCTATATCTCATAATGGTATTCAGAGCTCTCCAAATAGCCTCAAATGTGCTATTTTCATGGGCCTGCAGTTGAACTTATACTCTGTTTGGTTGCAATTCATTGGCTCTCATCAACAACACTCCCCCCACCCCCAATCTTTACTCTCTATCCTCCCCGAACAATTCTATTCCACTAACTATATCATTTTCTGTCAGCCATGTCTCACTAATGCCAATAACCTTTGGTCAGGATGAACTAACCAATGCCAAAAACTCTTCCCCCTTGTTCCAAATGCTCCTGATATTAGTGTACATAAAGTGCAAAAGCCCCTTATGCCCACTGCTATCCTGACAGTGTCTAATACTAACTTCCCATTCTGTTTGTTACCAGTGGTACAGACTTAAGCATTTTATGCACATTCTTACACTCAACTGCCTTTGTTCTGCATATCCACTTAACAGCCCCCCCCCCCCCTTCAAGCTCTAGTTCCCCTGATTTTGAACATCCACTTTTACTTCATTCAAAAACTTTTTCCAGCCTCTGAATACCAAATTCATTCAGATGCTATCCTTCTTGTATAAGTCCTTTCGCCTGTCAAACTCACTCCACAACAAACTCCATTATTCCTCCTGCATAACCTCCACATTGAGTCATTCGCTATTATGACCCTCCTCCTCATTCCTTGATTCTTCCTTCTATCTTAGTCCAGCATTCATTTCTCTTTTCTTGCACTGCTTTCTTTCTGATATCAACTGACCCACTCACCAGACATTTCTACATTCGTTGCAGCTCAAGCTTTGTCCTGTGTATCACTCTATGTAACCAAGCTGTCTCTCTTATTACAGCCAACTCTTCATTCTTCACATCTGTTATACTACTATTCTTTCGATCAACACTTTTGCTCTCTCTCTCTCTCTCAGTTGTGTGACTTTTAACCCCTGTTTTAATCCTATCTGCCATTACACTGTCATAGACATTTTTGATGCATATTCTCTGTTCCATTCATTGCTTCAATCTAGTGACCTGCCCTATGTTTTTATATCATTTTTGGCACCCTTTCCACCACGATCAATTTGAAACCAAATTCTATTTGCATTTGATAATACATACATCTTGCAGATATTGCACTATATGAAGTCCTCCCTTCGGTTGAATTCTTTAAACAATGATGCCTTGAATGCCATTGTTTTGCTTCACATCAGGGCCATGCAATGCAACTTGCTGTGCAGATTGTCCTACTAAATAGTTAGGACAATCACGAGTATCCATGCCCCTGGCAAAATTTAAACCTGCAGCTTCTTGGCTGGAGAGTGGACACATTCACCACTTGGCCAAACAGTTAACATCCTGAAATACACTTTTCTGTAGAAAAATTGACTGACACTTTCTATTCTTGTATTTTTCAAGTGGTACACAATCTAATTAACACAATATTTTAACTAAAATTGCTTTTTTTTAAAACTAAATAACTTAGTTTTCAGAGCTCTCCAAACACAGGCCTCAAGTTGCCTTGAACATCCACTACTTAAAAAATACAAGCTCATACTGCCTCCTAGGTAGAGCTCATGTCTTAAGATACCTTATACACTCTAGACTGTGTGCTGATTTTCTATAAACAGAAAAAGATAATGAACATAGTCGGTCTGGTTCCCACTGATGTGCTTTTGTGCTGAAGTGTTTGCTTTCCCTGAGATATGAGCAGCTCTACTAAATGGTGGGGTGAGCCTGCCAGTGGGCAGAGTCACCACTGACTTAAATGATCCTTCCAGTCACTCAATGTTGGATGATCTGAGGGATTGCACGAGAATTTGGAGAGGTATCTCTGCACTTAAACATAATTCCACCTCCAACCAACCTCCCTCAATAAAGTTTGAAACTGCTCTGGGTAGTGCCCCCCCTCCCATAATGCATAGCATTATACATATCCATAAGGATGCCTGTGTTGCATTATGGGATACTAAGGCAATTGACGTGAAGTTATTAGCTTATACAAGTAATCCAATTGTGAAGTGAATTCATGTACAAATTTGTTTACTTACACTTGGATAAAGGATGAAACCAAGAATATAATTTCTTGGCATCTTTAACTTATAGTATAACCAAGTGAAAAAACTTTCAACATAATCAAACCATGCCTAAAACCCATTCACAGTTTCTGCACTCACCACAGTTTCAGGCAATGATTCTGCACGCCAATCACTCTACATACAAAGAACCTGTTTCTCACTCCCCTGCTTGCACCCTCCTTTATGCAACTTCAAGGGATGGTCTCATCCCCTTCTACTCTATAAAAAAAAAAAATCTCCACCATAATTATGTAACAACCCCTCACCAACATGCCAGCCTGGCTGGCTGAGTGGTAAGCGTATCTGCTCTCCAGACAAAAGGCTGTGGGTTCGAATCCAGGCATGGGCATGGATGTTTGTGATTGTCTATGGAAATACCAGTGGTGGTGGTCGGCGGTAGGTAGTGTAGTTGCAGTCAGTTGGTGAATTAAGTGGTGGAGACAGAGTTGTGGAGCAGGTGCCCTCCCTCGATGAGTCTTTAGACTTCCTGGAGGTGTCAAATAATAATAATAATAACTTATCTGAATCATATCCCCTCTCCTCTTCACAAGACTCTGCAAGCTGCATTTCCTCAGTCTCTCCTCATATCTACATTCCACAGACCAGAAACAGACTTAGCAAACCTTCTTTATCTTTTCCACCTCCTTCCACTTCTTTTTTCCACCTCCTTCCAAACTTCCCCATTAATTGTATACTATGCATCCCAACTATGCCTACCAAATTTCAAGACAATGCACTTTGCAATATCAAATTCAATTATTCAAATCTGGTTACTTGTTCACTCACATAGTCTAGCGAGATCCTTCTGCAAAGCCACAACATCCACTATACATCTCATAGTTCTTCCACATTATGCATCATCACCAAACACCTGCATATCTTCAGTTGTTTTTTTTATTTTTAATGTTGGGCCCATATACGAGAGGTTAGCTGGTCAACCTATAGTACATTAGTACCGTATATGGGTAGTGGGTTGGGAAAAGAGAAACTTGTTTACATTTGATTTGAAAGCCTGTATGTTGTATTCCTTGGGAAATACGTCAGGGGAAAGACTATTCCACAGTACCGCAGTAGCAGGGATGAAGGAGGAGGAGAAGAAACTTGTTCTGTGAGTTTCAAGGTGTACTGTGAAAGGATGTTGGGTGGCAGCTGTACGTGTTTCAATGGGCTTAGTACAGAGTGGGGGAATTATTGATGCAGTTTCAGATGAACATTTCCCATGGAAATATTTATAGAATATACAAGTCACAGAGACCAAGCATCTATGTGAAAGTGAGGGGAGCGAGTTAGTGAGAGATGGGTCATTTATCAGTCTAATTGCTCTCCTCTGTATTGAGTAAAGCATTCTGAGGGAGCTTTTAGGAGCCCCACTCCAAATGTGAGAGCAGTATTCGATAGCTGGGCGGATATGTGACTTGTATAATGTTAACAGCTGTTTAGAGGTGAAGTAGCATCTTGAGCGAAAGAGAAAACCTAGTTTTTTTGGAAGCTGAGGATGCAATGGTTGTGATGTATTTATGCCAGGAGAGTCTTGATGTCAGGGTAATTCCGAGAAGAGAAATCTCATCTTGTCTGGGAATTTGAGTGTTACCAAAAACAATGTTGGGGGAAAATGGTTCTTTTATGTGAGAGATAAGACAGAACTGGGTTTTACTAGCATTGAAGTTGACAAGGTTATTTGAGCCCCACTGGAGGATGGCTTGGAGATCAGAATTAAGGGCAGTGGTGATTAATGTTCTATGGGTCGAAGTGAGTTGTGTAGAGTAGGGTTTGTCAAATGAGAGGGAGGAGTGTAATGTGCTGTCATCTGCAAAACTGTGTATTGGGTTAGAGGCTAACTGAAGTAGGTCATTGATATATAGAAGGAAAAGGGTCGGTGAGAGAACTGAACCTTGTGGGACCCCAGCATTAGTTAGATGGTGAGAGGATAGGGAGCCACTACCATCACACATAGTGTTCGTCCAGACAGAAAGCTGGCAATCCATCTGCAGAAGTCCTGAGACAGTCCAAATGATGGCAGTTTGCCTAGTAAGCCTTTGTGCCAGACCCTGTCAAAGGCTTTAGAGATATCAATTGCAACTACTTGGGATTCACCAAATTTCTCCATGGCATTTGTCCAGCGATGGGTGATGTATGAGAGTAGATCTCCTGTTGATCAGTTTCGACGGAATCCATACTGGTGATCACTTAATAGTTGGGTACCTTCGAGGTAGAGTAGGAGTTGAGAGTTTATGGTTTTCTCCATCACTTTAGATAGGACTGAAGTGAGTGAGATAGGGCGGTAGCTAGATGGTAGTGATTTATCACCCTTTTTAGGAATGGGTTGAATGTGGGTCAGTTTCCAGTCTTTGGGATATATACCAGTGGAGTAAGAGAGTGTATACAGATGGCATAGGATAGGAGACAGTTCTGTTGTGCAGACCTTCTGGACAATGGAGGAATGCCATCAGTGCCAAGAGACTTTTTTGTGTCTAATTTAGACAACAGGT
The DNA here is from genome assembly GCF_054136105.1 of Typopeltis vanoorti. NCBI lineage: Eukaryota > Metazoa > Arthropoda > Arachnida > Uropygi > Thelyphonidae > Typopeltis > Typopeltis vanoorti. The sequence goes on along the minus strand of NC_143568.1, from coordinate 40,265,428 downwards.
TTACGATATCTTTTTGGCAAAAGGATACTGGGGGCATTGTATGTTGGGCAGTTGGAATGACTGGAGGGCATTTGCCATTGTCAGTTATGTGTGCATTGGAGGCAAAGTGTGAGGTCAGGAGATTAGCTTTTTTCTGTGGGTGATGCTGCAATTGAGCCATCTGGGTATGATAGAAGTGGGAGTAGTGTAGAGCAAAATTTACGACCGATTGCCTTGGCAAGAGACCAAAAGGGATGGCTGCCATTTGGACAGGCTGCAAGCTTCCTGCTTTTTACCTGTTCAAATTCCGTTTTAGAAGTATTGATAATTTTCTTGCATCTCTTTTGGGCTTCAGTATGGGCATTGAAGGAGGTTGGAGTTCTTGATTTGAGCCAGTTATGGTATGCCTGATTTTTCATTTGTATCGCATTGGCATATCTTTGGAGAACCAGGGTTTAGTTTGGTTCTCCAAAGGCTTTTTGGGGACGGCAGTTCAGAGTAGTGTGGGGAATGTATGTTTTCATGCCAGTGGAGATCACTTTGGTGATACGTTCGGTGCATATGTTTGGATTGGAAGACCGAAAACAATAATCCAATCATGGGAATGAAGCATAGTAATCTCGGAGGCTGTCCCATTTGGCACTGTTATAATGCCAAACTACTCGTGTGGGAGTGACTGTGTTAGAGTTGTTGCATGGGAGAGGAGATGAGCACTAGGTTATGGTCAGAATTACCCAGGGGGCTCACTCCATATTTAGAGGGGTCATTAGTAAGGAAACAATCTAGGATATTTGGGGAGTGGGTCGAGTTATCTGGTATTCTGGTCGGCTTTTGAACAATTTGTGTAAGGTCATTAGTGATGCCAAATGTTTCAGCATCTCTGCCTGCGGGATCTATACCACTGGAAGAGGATAACCAATTGGTGTTATGGACATTAAAATCACCCTGGAGGATGATTTCGCTGTTAGGAGAGTGAGACTGGAGAAAATCAACTTTTAGGGAGAGGAAGTGAAAGAGCTCAGAATGACTGGTGGTATTAGGAGAGCGATAGAGACAGCAGATGAATTTGACTGAGTGGGGGAGGGATAGCTTTAGCCAAAGAAGGTCAAAGTTGGGCAATTCTAGGTTAGGTGTTCTCTGGCAGGGTATGTCAGAGCGGATATATGCGCCACCCTTGGGTCGAAAGAAGTTAAATAGTGTATAGTTAGGGAGGTTGAGGTGGATAGTGCTGGGGGAAGGTGAGATCAGAGTTTCTGTTAAAAAAGAGTAGGTGGGGTTTAGCAGACTGCAGATGGTAATGGATGCTATTAAGGTTGGAAATGAGGCCACGGATGTTGGTGAAGTGGATATGAAAGGTTCTGTGAGGCATGGATTTGACCGCAAAGGTCTTGCACGTCTTCAGTTAAGCCAGTCCCAATGTCATTCATTAACATACAAGTTAAAAAATAAGAGGATGATCTGAGGACGATACGAGGAAGTTCTCAGCCTAACAATGAAAAAACAATTTCAAAATAATTTTTATTTTTCAACATAATCTTCTATAAGACTAATGCATTTATTCCAGTGATGCTCCAGCACCATTATCCCATCCCTGTGGTGGTTCTCAGTAAGATCTGCAAAATACCCCTGTACAGCTGCAATCACCTCTTGATTTGAAGAAAAACGCTGACCAGCGAGGAAGAGTTTTAGTTTTAAGAAGAGATATAATAAATTTAGTTTAATCCTTTATCCAAGTGTAAGCAAACAAAGTTTGCACCTGAAGTATCTTCGGGACTGAGGCAACTCGTAGTAAAGATGGACCAAGCTCTCATCACTCCTTTTCTCTGTTGGAAGGTTGCAGAACCATCCAACAAATATTCACTCTTAGAAATATAATCAAACAATGTATAGAATTTCAAGCGCCACTTTACCTAAACTTCATCGATTTCAGTAAAGCGTTCGACTCAGTAACTAGAGAGAAACTGGAAAATATTAGAAGAATACGGAATACCTTATAAATTTCTCAACATTATTAAGAATATGTATCATGGCAGCAAGTCTTGAGTGGAAGTAGATGGAAAACTTGCAGATTTCTTTATCATTGAAACCGGAGTTAGGCAGGGTTGTGTGCTATCTGGTCTATTATTTATAATTTTAATTGATTGAATTATGAAAAACTCGATTAATCATCAATTGAGAGGAATACGTTGGGACTTTACATCCACACTGGAAGACCTTGTGCTCCTGTCCTCCAAGTTAAAGACTTACAGCTAAAAACTGATGAATTTGCTCGCTGCGCAGAAACTGTGGGTCTACATATAAACAAGAAGAAAACGAAGTGCATTCGAATAAATGAAAAATCAAATAAAGAAATTAAGTCAAAAAATATAACAATTGAAGATGTTGATACTTTTATATAATACCATGGATCAGTAATAAATAAACAAGGCAGCACTGACGAAGACATTTTACAAAGAATTGCTAAAACACAAAATTGTTTCAGGTCATTAAACAAATTATGGAGAGCATCAAATATTACAGTTAAAGTGAAAATTAATGTATACAATAGATTTGGCTCTGAATATGGCTCTGAAACTTGGAAATTTACCAAGGCACAAAGTAATAAATTGGACATTTTCCAAAACAAGTGTTTAAGAAGAATTTTAAAAGTCTTCTGGCCAAATACAATTACAAATGAGAAACTTTTAAAGAAAACCGTCTCCAAATCAATAGATGAAGAGATTTGCCTAAGAAGATGGAAATGAACCGGACATGTTCTTCGCATGGGGATAAACAGAATTCCCCAGGTAGCACTGAGTTGGGCTACAGAAGGAAGATGCTCTAGAGGTCATCCAAAATTAACTTGGAGAAGAATGATGGAATCCAAAATGAAGGAGGAAAGATGGGCTGAAGAAAGCAGCTGTGAGGGACAGGGGCAGATAGAAAACCAGCACTGCAGCCTTATGTGCCAGTAGGCACAGAAAGACATGATGATGATAATTACTTACAACTGTACCACTGTGTTTGGATATGAAATAAACAAACTGGAAAAAGTGGAGGAAGCAAGAGTTCTTGGGGTGATAGTAGATAGAAATTTTAAGTTCAGTTCATATATTGGGTTATGAAGATATCTCGAAGAATTGCTATACTACTGAGAAGGACATTGAAAACAGAAGAGATGAAAGGTTGTGGTGATATTATGATAATGATATTAAGATTGTACAATGCTGTTATTAGGACAAACTGAGGGCATGAAGATTGCAGAGTTTGGTGGACATAAGACAATGTATGATTGAGATATTTATGCTGTTGAAGGGTTATCAGATTAACACTAGATAGATTTTTCACATGGTAGAACATAGGAAAGGAACAAGGAGCCATCCCTGGATATAAAAGGAAGTAGTGAGTAAAATGGTAAGAAGTTTTTTGCATGGACGGTGGTAGGAGCATGGAATGCACTGCCTGAGAGGGTGGTGAAAGTGCAAATGTTGGATGAGTATAAGGAGTTGTAACAGACTGTGTTGACTAGTACTGCCTTCTCATGACGAGTCTTGTGAATCCATGAAGTCACAAGACTTGAAGTTCAGGGGATATATAGCAAAGATTGCATTTGCAATCTTTGCTATATGGCCCCCTGAACTTCAATATCCCTAGCCTCATCAGATTTTTCCAGTATAATCCTACCACCAGTCCAGAGCACTATTCAACTAAGGGTAATAACTGCTAATCAAAAAATCAAGAGGTATCACCTTGGTATCACCACTGGATCTGGCTCCCACTGAAGAGACCTCAATAAAGCAATATTACAGAAAGATGTTGGAAGTTTTTTTCCACTTGGTTAGACTATAAATTATATATTTAGTTTAATCCTTTATCCAAGTGTAAGCAAACAAAAGTTTGCGCCTGAAGTATCTTCAGGACTGGGGCAACTCGTGGCAAAGGTGGACTGAGTTCACAACACTTCCCTTGGTATCCCATAATGCAAAGCACATCTCCCTGTGGACATCTATAATGCTATGCATTATGGATGTCCACAAGGAGATGTGCTGAATTATCTTCAGGACTGGGGAAGGGTCACTACACAGATAAGGCTAAAGCAATGCAGGTTGCCTTTTGACAACTGGCATATGGAAATATGACCTGCATTGGTTCAACCTTGGTATCACCTCTGGCTACCACTGAAGAGACCTCAATAAAGGTCGAAACTGGTCTGGGTAGTGACCCTTCCCATAATGCATAGCATTATACATGGCTACAAGGAGATGTGCTGTGCATTATGGGATACCAAGGAAAGTGATGTGAACTCAGTCCACCTTTGCCACGAGTTGCCCCAGTCCTGAAGATACTTCAGGCGCAAACTTTGTTTGCTTACACTTGGATAAAGGATTAAACTAAATATATAATTTATAGTCCAACCAAGTGGGAAAAAACTTCCAACATCTTTCTTTAATCCAGAGTAATTTAATAATAAGGTGTGACACCTTTTGGCAACTGGCATATGGAAATATGACTTCTGCATTGCTTCAACCTTGGTATCACCTCTGGGTCTGGCTCCCACCGAAGACACCTTAATTAAGGTCGAAACCGGTCTGGGTAGTGATCCTTCCCATAATGCATAGCATTATACATGTCCACATGGAGATGTGCTTTGCATTATGGGATACTAAGGAAAGTGACGAACTCAGTCCACCTTTGCCACGAGTTGCCCCAGTCCTGAAGATACTTCAGGTGTAAACTTCGTTTGCTTACACTTGGATAAAGGATTAAACTAAATATATAATTTATAGTCTAACCGAGTGGGAAAAAACTTCCAACATCTTTCTCTAATCCAGAGTAATTTAATAATAAGATGTGACACCTTTTAGCAACTGGCATATGGAAATATGACTTCTGCATTGCTTCAATCTTGGTATCACGAGGTAAGAGTGAAAAATGGCACCTATCATGAAGAGAGTTTACCGTGTACTTGTTACTAATCTTGCGTTTTGATTAATGCAATTTGGGGGGGGGGGATTCCGAATGATTTTTAGAGGTAAGCATTTTGTGACTATTTTTGCACTTATATTGTTTAGCTGGTAGACTATTACGTTAGCCAACACGTGGCATTGCTGCCATTTCTCTACGGCTGCGATATTCTCCACAGAAATTTTGCTGGCAGGTCTCTAGACCTGTGGGATTTATATTTGCGGATTTATATATGAGTGTGCCTGACCTGGACGTTGTCACTGACTTGCCTGACAAAGAGCCGACTATCATACTCATTAATAAACTTCAAAAGAAGTTCAAACTGAAATGGCCTGCTAACTTGATTGATCCCAACATCATCGTCGACTCTCTTGACAAAGGGCTAGCATTCACTTTCGTTAAAAAGCTTCTTAAAAAATTTGAACAAGAATGGCCTGGCTACCTAAACTTATATTCTTTACCCGAAGTTGATGATGAAGAAAATGAACTCTCCTCAATTGGAGGAAAAGCTCAATTTACTGGTGTCTGCCTCTAATCCCACTGATCAAGAAGAAACTCGTGCTTGTAAGAAGCGAAAAACTCTCGCTTCTGAACCAACAAATGAAGTTGGTATGGACGAAGACTCTCCCAATGAGAAGGTTCCACATATTATACTAATGGAGAAGCAGAGATGGACAATCCTAAAAACCACCATGGCTAACCTACAAATAAATTATAGCTTGACCAAATATGTAGATGAGGGCATAAAAATTCAGCCTGCCATGGTGGCTGATTATAGAAATCTTACAAAGGAGCTGGATGCAAGAGGAATACAATACCATACATTTTCACTTACCTCCAAAAAAAATCTGAAAGTGGTCCTCCAAGGAGTCTCCGAGGATATTGACATGGATGAAATAGTCACTGACCTCAACTTACAGGATCTCTCCCATAAAGGACAGTAGAATGTTCAGATCAAATAAGACACCTATGCCTTTAGTTTTAGTAAAGATTCATAACATTTACAAGGATATTTACAATCTAAAGTCAATCTGTGGACTTAAAATCACCCCAGAACCATTGAGGAAAAGAGCATCTTCTGGGTAGATGCCAGAAGTTTGGCCATGCCCAAAAGTTGTGCAAAGCTCAGTACAGATGCTTAAAATGTGGAGAGAATCACCCCACAAACACTTGCGCTAAGCCAAAATCCACCTCGGCTAAGTGCGCTAATTGTGGCGGTCCTCATAGTGCGAGAGTTCCTGAAATTCGAGTTCCTCAGTCCTCCAAAAGTGAGAACATGACAACAGATGCTCACTCATCATTAACTGAGCCCCTTAAGAAAATGAATTTTCAACATCAAACGAGAACATATGCCGATGTGGCCCGCTCTAAACAGATGGTACAAAACCAGAACCTGGCTAATCCACATTCAAATCTATCAGCTATTATCACCTCGTCTCTTGCAAATATACTGCAAGATTTCAGCAACACAAACCCATCACTAAGTGTTACAAAAAGATTTTTATAGCAAACTCAATCCATATTATCTGCACTCTATGATGCATAGGAAAAAAATCACTCCAGATTCGCTTAGGATTATCGCTTGGAACGCCAACGGTATCAAAAACAAAGTGTTGGAAATCTAGGAATTCGATAACAGATATAATCCGTATATACTTCTAATCAATGAAACTCACCTGAGGCCTGCTGACAACCTAAAAATCAGAGGGTATCAGGTTTACAGAAACGACAGACTTGGGTATAGAGGTGGAGGTACAGCCACCTTTCTCAAAAACTATATAAACCATCATTCAATAACCAACCCTGCAACCACCAACCTCAAAATCACAGACATTAATGTCCTCACAAACTCAGTTGGAAACCTAAAAATTTTTGCTGCTTACAACCCTCCAACAAAAACATTGTTGACCTCAGATATGGATGCCATCCTTGGCGTAAGAGGACTGGTCATCATTGCTGGAGACTTCAATGCAAAACATCCTGCTTGGAACAGTAAATCTACCAATAAAAATGTTGCATACTGTTTAACTACTCAAGTTCCAAATGCATAGCTGTGGTTGGTTCTTCAATACCAACTCATCTCAGTCCAATTGGCTCCTCCGACATCCTAGATATAGTTGTCCTCCAAAATGTCAAATTGCAGTACAACTTGGATTCACTTGACGAATTAACCTCTGACCACAACCCTATTCTGCTCCAATTAGGCAATCAGAAGAGACTGTTCCCCCCGCACCTTCATACCTTGGGAAAAATTATCCAATGTGCTCCCAAACTACTTTGGTCCTGTTCATCATATTAACTCTAAAGAAGAAATTGATTCTGCAGTCAATAAATTTACTCAACAAATCAATGCAGCCTTATCATCTATTACCTCAAATATACCTACTTCTAAGCCTAAAAGACTTCCAGAAGATATCATGAGTTTGATCAGGGAGAAAAATAAGGCAATAAAAAGATACTTTAATAGCGGACTCCTCAAGATAAAATGTCACTCAACTGGTTGAATAGTGCAGTTAGAGATGCACTGAAAGCCCACAGAAACAAACTATGGGAAGATAAATTAGCTTCCATTTCACCCGGTGATCAAACCGTTTGGAAACTGTTAAGAAATATCAAAAATAAAAGTCTTCCTCCTCTCAAATCGGATTTAGGCATAGTTCACTCAGATGCTGAAAAAGCTGAAACTATAGTCAAAAACTTAGAAAAGCAGTGCAGCCCTTCATATGATAACCTGAACTTCAATCATATTTATAAAATCCACTGCCACGTCAGATACGTACTAAAACAGTGTGATACCTGTACCAGCCAACTCACACCTACTTCTCCAGCCGAAATCTACGACATCATACAAAATTTAAAAAATAAAAAAGCTCTTGGACCTGACGGCATCCCTAATAAAGTTATTAAACTGCTACCCCAAAAGGCCATCGTACATCTTACAACAATAATAAATGCCATGCTTAGATTCAAATACTTTCCCTATGCTTGGAAGTTGGCAGATGTGGTCCCAATTTATAAGCCTGGTAAAGACCCACAGCTGCCACAAAGTTATCACCCCATCAGTCTGATTTCCAATTTGGGCAAAATCGCTGAAAAAGTCATCCTCTCCAAAATTCAAGTTTCTGTAAACAAGTTAAATATCCTATCTTTCGAGCAGTTTGGTTTTCGCAAACTCCATAGCACTACTCAACAGATCCATTGATTAGTTGAACATTATCACCAACTTTAACTGGCATCAATACACTGGAGCAGTCTTTCTTGACTTAGAAAAGGCCTTCGACAAATTATGGCACTTTGGCCTATACAAGCTGATTTTAGCCGGCATTCCATTGGATCTGATCCACCTCATTAAGTCCTTTTTTCTGGAAGATGCATGCAAGTTAAACTAAATGGGGCGGTATCTACCCAGTGGCAGATCTTGGCTGGAGTGCCTCAAGGATCCCTCCTGGCGCCGATACTTTTCTCGATTTACATGGCAGACATCCCACATAACCCGATGTCATCCATCATTGCTCTCTATGCCAATGGTCAGATCTCTTAAACCGCATCTTGTTACAAAGAAACTACAAGATAGCTTACTGAAACTGGAACACTGGTTCTCCATTTGGAGACTGCAAGTAAATCCTCAAAAAAGCAGTGCTCTTCTGTTCACAAAAAATTCAACATCTCCCAAAGAAGACATCTTTCTATTTAACATCAGGATTCCCTGGAAAACAGAAGCCAAATATCTCGACGTACTGCTAGACAGAAAACTTACCTTCAGCCCGCATACAAAATCCTTACGTGCAAAAGCATCAAAAGTCATAGCACAGCTTTACCCTCTTATCAATAGGAACAGCAAACTAGATATTAAAATCTAGTTTTTAATATCTAGTTTGCTCCTCTACCAGTTGATGATTCGTCCCATTATCACTTATGCATCCCCCACCTGGAGCCATACTTCAAGCTCAAATATCCTTAAACTGCAAAGACTGCAAAACAAATGCTTACGAATGATCTTAAATGCACCATGGTACATCAGAAATGTTCAACTTCATCGAGACACAAATGTCCCTTATATCTACTCTTTCCTGCAATCTCTCGCAGTAAAGTACTTCTCAAAATCATCCTCACATCCAAATGAATTAGTCCAAGCAACAAATTATGATGAATCAGAATTATGCAAATATAGATGACCTAAGGCAATTCTTGTTCCCTTTCAAGATCTATAACTTGCCCAACTCAGGATGAGCACATAGCTCATAAATTTTTCCCCAAACAGTAACCGTATCAGATAGCAGGGATTAAAAGCATTATGCTTCACCCTTATAGACAGTAACGTTCTGCGTTCTTGGCATCACCTTTGGGTCTGGCTCCAACCGAAGGCACCTCAATTAAGGTCGAAACTGGTCTGGGTAGTGACCCCTCCCATAATGCATAGCACTATACATATCCACAAGATGTGCTTTGCATTATGGGATACTAAGGAAAGTGATGTGAACTCAGTCCACTTTTGCCACGAGTTGCTCCAGTCCTGAAGATACTTCAGGCGCAAACTTTGTTTGCTTACACTTGGATAAAGGATTAAACTAAATATATAATTTAAAGCATTATTACTTGATGGTAAGTAGTGCCACCTCTGACGATAGCAGATGTACAGAACAATGATGTTAATAAATAAGAAATGACTTGGAGAGATATGCAGTTTTTTTATATAATATTTCTGGATAAATAATTTCCTAAATATATAAATTACAAGTTTAACTTAGTCTATGAAATCAGAGAGGGAGAGGCTCCTTACTGCCAGTAACTGAGATGAATATCTCAGTTACTGGCAAACACAAACCACATGAAAAACATCATGCAAATGACCACCAGGATTGGAATCAGTGGGCACCATTCAACCAAGGGTAGGATAGAAATTGCCACCAAAAAAAAATCATAACAACCTACAGCACCATGGGCCCACAGCTCTCAGCAGTTATTATTACTACTACAAGACACTTCCAGGTAGTTGGGGACTCATGAAGGGCAGCTACATAACACCCACACTGTTATACCTTTTACTCACTGCCTGCACTCACCATTTCCAGAAGAAAGCCTTTACAATCATGCACCACTCCACAAGAGAAAAATCTAGCTTTCATCCTTGGAAGTTTTTTTCCACTTAGTTAGACTATAATATAATAAATTAAGTTTAATCCTTTATCCAAGTGTAAGCAAACAAAGTTTTTACCACTGAGACAACTCGTGGTAAAGGTGGATCAAGCTCTCCTCACTCCTTGTCTCAGTATTTCCCATAATGCAAAGCACCTCCTTGCGGACATGTATAATGCTATGCATTAAGGGAAGGGCCACTACCGAGACCGGTTTCGACCTTTGTTGAGGTCTCATCAGTGGGAGCCAGACTCAGAATTGGTGATACAAGGCAGAAGTAATGGAGAAGTCATATTTACTTATACGAGTTGCCAAAAGGTGTACCACCCTATTATTAAATTACTCTGGATTTATAGAAAGATGTTGGAAGTTTTTTCCCACTTGGTTAGACTATAATATAATTGCCTCCGTAGCGCAATTGGAAAAACGACGGTACATTGCGCCCTTCGATTGGAATAGGCCTAAGTTCTATTCTCGTCGCGACGGGAGGAATCTTTATCTGGACGATTTTCAATCGAAGGTAAATTAGCCAATCTCAGACGGAGGTAGCAGGGTTTTTTCTCCCGGAAACTCGGGTTTTTCATCCTGCATATAGGCAAATCGGCCCTTCAGAACACACGCAATTTACAGACATAGAATACCAGTTTTGGTGGAGGTGGGTGGTAGATGGCATTGATTCGTAGTAGAGGTTCGGTGTAGTGGTTGAGATAGTTGTAGGAGTCCTCCTGCGATGAGTCTTCGGACTCCTTGGAGGTGTCAGGAATAATAATAATAATATAATAAATTAAGTTTAATCCTTTATCCAAGTGTAAGCAAACAAAGTTTGCACCTGAAGTATCTTCAAGACTGATGCAACTCGTGGTAAAGGTTGACCAAGCTCTCATCACTCCTTGTTTCAGTGTCTTCCATAATACAAAGCACATCTCCTTGTGGACATGTATAATGCTATGCATTAAGGGAAGGGCCACTAACCAGACCGGTTTCGATCTTTATTGAGTCTTGTCAGTGGGAGCCATTACTTCTGCCTTAGTATCACCTTCTGGGTCTGGCACCCACTGACGAGACTCAATAAAGATCGAAACCGGTCTGGGTAGTGGCCCTTCCCTTAATGCATAGCATTATACATGTCCGCAAGGAGATGTGCTTTGCATTATGGGAGACACTGAGACAAGGAGTGATGACAGCTTAGTCCACCTTTACCACGAGTTGCCTCAGTCCTGAAGATACTTCAGGCGCATACTTTATTTGCTTACACTTGGATAAAGGATTAAACTAAATTTATTATACTAGCTTTCATCCGTTTCTTGACTGCATTAATTCTCACCTTCCAAGGATGCGCTCACCTCTTCCCAACCTCAATTAAACGAAAATTCATCAGAAATTTGATGGTCTACCATATCACTATTCTTTTTCCTGTAAGCAGTGCAGAATTCTCAATCTGTCCTCATAACCTACAAGCCAGTCTCAATATAAGTTTTAACAATCACCTTTACACGTTCTCCACTGTATGCAGATACAGTGGAGAAGGTGCAAAGTCCAATTTATGTCATATTGTGGCCTTATAAAGAGGCAAAATGACTTCCTTATTCTTGCATGTCAATGTTTTTCAGCATTATAATTATCCTCAATTTCATCTGTAATCTTTGTATGGTCCCTGAATTACAAGATCCCGAGCCTAATCAGTTTCTTCTAGCATAATCTCACCATTGCAATATGCCATTTGGTATATCATCACACTAAACGGAAAAAGAGAGAGCCCAACTAATGGATATTTCATCATACAAGAAAGAGTCCAACTAACTCACCTTCAGTTGAAAAGATCTTATAAAGATTCTTCACATGCCAGACAGGATTCAAGTGCAGATCTCTCCAACCAAAAGGAATCACTAATAGCAACTGAGCTGTGGAGATGCACAAATAACATAAGGGGGTTATACGCAAAGGGAAGAAAAATTTATTCAAATTTATATTGTTACATAAAATACAAACTGTTTTTGTAAATTGCAACTGCAAATCAGTCTTCTGACTCCATAGAGGTCTGATGATGATATAATTAAAATCAATTATTAGCAAATTGTCACTTACATGCCCTGTGTATGTAATCTAAATGTAATATAACAATACATAAATAATTTAGTAAATTTATGCAACTACACAATTATTAACACTCAGGAATTTCCATGAAGTCCAAAGACTCACTGCAGGAGACACTCAGCCCTCAGACAATATCTAAATGCCCAACATACTTTTCCATGAATGCAGTCATCAACGCTACACTCACCAAAGACTCTGGCAATCAATTCTACTAATTCACTCCTCTCCAAGTGAAAACTCTAGTTCTGATGTCCACACCCAGCCCTCTTACTAAGCTTCAAGGGATGACTACTGTTGTACCCTCCTCCCAACACTTTCTAGCCTAGTGCTGAAAAAATTCATCTGCATCAATTCTATAAAATCCTTTTAGTAATCTAAATATTGCAAAAGTTAGTTTACAAAAGCAAAGAATACTAACTTACTTTGGATAAACTAGAAGAACAGTAAAAACCATCATCGAGAGAAATATAGATAGTATGTTCCTTCAGATACCATCTATTACCTGCACCACAGTCATTTTTGAGTAGCACACTATGCCATGGATATAGATCACTGGATTCAATGTAAAAAAAGTCCCTTTTATATAGAATTGGAGAACCATATATAAATTTGAGGGATTGTTTCTGTAATCTGCCATAGCACTATTATATTCACTAAATCTCAACAAATTCAGCTGCCACATTTTACCAAAAATCTGGAAGATCATTGCATTGAGTTCTTTGGCAAGCATCCATTACTGTAGCGATGGCAGATGCTTGTCAGAACCACAGGATCCTGCCTTTCATACTCAGTCTGTTTGCCTTCCTGTCAGTCTGCTTAGGTTTATGTCCATGAGGTGACCAAGGCAAAATATTGCCATAGCAATAATGTAACTAACTAAATAAATGTAGTTAGTTAATTATCTCTAGACATGCTTTCTCCAGTAAGCATCAGCAGAAATGATAAGTTATGTCCAAGAATCCATACCATACAGGTAGTTGCTCGGTAACTACTATTTTGTCAGCTTCTATTCACCTCTCTACCATCAAGCACTGATTAAAGTTATTCTTCCATTTTTCTTTTTACTTACTACATAGAAAGACTCTTTGGGATTACTTTTTGCCTGCTTGGCTAATTTTCTCTCATTCATCTGATCTGCTTTCCTTACCATGCTGGTCACTTCCTTCTGGCCTGTACTTTTTTTACTGCCTGTAAGCTAGCTGTTCACATTCACTTCATATAACATCCAATATATTTTTTTCTGCTCATGATTAATGATATTACTCATTCGCCTATCACCTACCTGATTTATCCTCCTGACCCTGGGTATACAGTCTAATATTGTTTCCTCTGGATAATCTTTGACCATATCCCATGAACTGCTAACATCTTCCCCTTGCCAATCTCATGGATTTGCTTCAAGCTGCCTTGTGTATCATAATCACCTGTAGTTCAACACATACACGTATCCTTTCTTCAGTGAAAATTCCACAGCAACTTCCCAAATCAAGATTGTATGATATTCTGTCTATTTGGAGACAATATGGATACACTGATAGGTAGATCCTCTGATACTATCAACACATCAAACACACACACACACACACACACACTCAAGGTCACCACATTACACCAAATACTCTGTGCCTAATTTATTAATATTACAGTTCTTTATATATGTATTATTATTATTACACAGGTAAGCAACTTCATGGAGAGGAAAGACTCAGCATGGAATTATCACACTAACAAACATGCCTCTCCTTTACTCATTCAGTGTCATAGTACTCATAACTACCTCTGGAAATCCATTTCAGTCATTCACCACTCTACAAGCAAAAAAATCTAGTTCCTCATACTCTTATTACCCACAGTCCTACACAACTTTCAATCCTATATCTCTCCCTATTCATCTATTTGGTAAAAGAGTTTTATAAGAATGATACATCTTTCATTTATATCAATCTTATAGAATCCCTTTACAAACTTATGTTTCTTTTGTAACTTTTCTTTTCTGCCTGTCAACTTAACTTGGTAACTCACACACGACTTTAATCTTTCTTCATAGGGAGCATTCCAAAGATATGTCACCATTCTGATCACTAATCTCTGAATCCTCTTCACCTCATCTTCAAGGAACCTAGATGTAAACAGTACAGAACATGCTTCATAACCTTAAAAAGAAAGATAATAACCTCCCTATCTCTTGCTTCAACATTCATCTAGGTAATCCTTTGAGCTATTCTGCCTGATTCAGCAATACACCTTCTGAACTTCAACTTGCTATTCCCAAATCTCTAGCCTCATCAATTTCCTGCAATCTAATACAATCAATGTAATAACTGACTAATGTAATCAAAGTGGATAAACTTACATTATGCCACATTAAACTGACAACTGTTATCCTTTACCCACTGTAGCAATTTATTTAAATCATCATGTAGGATCTCTACATCACGTTTAGCTACTGGCCTCTTCTGTTTTGAATCATCAGCAAATGAATACGTCCTCTCAAATTATTCCCTACATCATTAATATACAAATTAAAAAGGCACTGGCCCTAATGAGAGCCCTGATGTGGCACTTCACTTATTCTGCTAATAATACAGATCCAATAACTAATATGCAATCAAGAGAAAATGGAACTTACGGATCATCATAGTCAGGACCACGACCATTACAATGAATTGGATTTAATTCATCTTTAGGAAATGCATATTTCATATAATTATCGAAGCCAAACTGGAACATTTTTCGGGTTTCATCTAACATGTGCAATCGCATCTCTTCCGTAAACCTTGGGTACTTCTTTTCGTACATTCCTGGCTTGCTCAGGAAGATGTCGTATGCATGTCTGGTATTTAAAATATGTTTTTGCATACAAGTTGTGGACTTTGCCAGACATCGAGCTTCTACGTGCAACACGCAATCTTGGCACTGAAACTGGAAAATTAACACAAAACGGCTAAGAATAGCTAATACCAACAGTGGAATAAAGTCGGATGAGAAAATGTTTGTCTTCATAGCTGATCATCATTTCTGACACAAATTTTCAAGGACACATCAATGAAACTATAGGCTCCGTAAATATTTTGACAAAAACATTTTCTATACAATATCTACCACTTCAGAGAAGCTATATTTGTTATATCAGCTGGAATACACATCGTCTAGATTTTACAAAAAAAAAGTTTACACTAAACACAATTAGCGAAAAGTTTCAACCGTAACGTGCATTATCAATAACGTTATTACTGTTATGTTTAACGACAATAATTATTAATCACATAAGATAACGATAACTACTCTGCCACATATCAACACCCGCCTGTTTCAGCAGCTGATTACGCCAACTACCACATGACACGTAACATAAAACAAGCGAACTAAATTCCAAATGCCAATCGACTTGTCTTGAGTCGATTATTGATACGGGATATTTTTCAGGATGGCGTCTCGAGTAGTCGATGTTGAGAATTCTGATTTTAGAATTATCAGTCGAGTGTGTTAGTGTTTCGTATCGGGTATTATTGATGATGAATTGTGAATTTAATTGATATGTTTTAGCGATTTTTTATGATTATTCATTGTAATAGTAGTTAATAGCTTGCTGTTATAAACAGTCACTTAATTTTCGTCAGTGCATTATCCAGCGTCAACAGAGTGCTCGATCATCAGAGCAGGTAAGACTTTTATTTCATCTTCAAAAACATTTTTCAGGCCCTCTCCTGTTCCCTGCCCTGTGCAGCACTTGGTGGTTGAAGGGACAAGGCAGATCCTTCCCCCACTTCAAGTCTAGATTTAATTATGGATTCACCATATGAGGATCTCTCTTTCAAAGAACTTCTAGCTATTTTTCGGCAAATTGGTAACATTTTGCACACGAAATGGCCAGGAAGAGTTGAAATTCATCAGGTTATGGAGGTCGAGACAGAAGACCCTCAAACCTCCGAAATTTCTCCTCACAATACACATGACAACGTCACAACAACTGACATAGATTCCAATGATTATCAGGAAGTCAGCAGAAAGAAGAGAAAGAAAGAGTCTATTGCTGCAGAACCTGAATTTGTACCTCAAATGGACACATCAGCACAATCTAGCGCAAGAACAGAGACAAATATACCGACACAGCCCAAAGAGAGGATCCCACCAGTAGTCTTGCGATCTAAGGAGAAATGGTCATTGCTTGCAGAGACGATGAAGAAAAATAACATCAAGTTCTCATCAGCCAAAAACACAGATGACGGAGTCCGTATACAGCCTGAAGGAACAACGGACTACCGCCAGCTCACCAGACTTATGGATGATCATAAATTTCCATACCATACTTACCAACTCAAAAGTGAAAAGAACCTCAAGGTAGTGATCAGAGGATTGGTAGAAAACATAACATCAGAAGAAATAGCTACTGACCTTAGATTACAAGGCTTGGAGCCAATAAAGATTTCTCGAATGTATCGAGCAGACAAGCGTCCCATGCCTCTGGTCTTAGTAGAGATCAGTAAAGATCAGAGAGAAATTTATGATCTTAAAATAGTCTGCAATTTGGTCATCAAGACCGAGCCACTAAGAAGAAAGGCATCGGCTGGTCAATGCCATCGCTGCCAAAAATTTGGGCATTCACAAATGTTATGCAGAGCAGACTACAAGTGTGTGAAATGCGGTGGCAACCATCCCTCGCACACTTGCGTCAAACCAAAGTCCACACCTGCTAAATGTGCGAACTGCAGTGGCCCACATCCTGCTAATTACAAGGGCTGTTCTCTCTATCCATCCAACCTTCAAAAACCTAGACAGGAGTTAATTCAGCCCACGCAGAAAAATATTGTGAGATATGTGCCTGAAATCAAAGCACGAAAAGTTACACCAGATAAATCTTATGCTTCTGTGGTTTCCTCACGTAACACCGAGGCACTCCCTGCAGCTAGCAGTCAAAATTCCTCAGCAATTCTTGCTGCCTCACTAGGGGAGATGCTAATGGCCTTCAGCAAAACAAATCCAAGCCAGGCCGATACCAACAAATTCCTTAGGAATACTCAAGTCATCTTCTCCATGATTAATGACTAATTCAGCTTCAACATCAAATTCTATACAGATAATATTCTGGAATGCAAACGGTCTCAACAACAAAAGTTTGGAATTACAGGAACTTACAGATCATTTACAAATTGATATTCTCCTCATAAACGAGACTCACCTACGTCCCTGCGATAATCCCAAACTCAGAAATTATTCATTACTTAGAAATGACAGACTCAATGCCAGAGGAGGAGGCACTGCCATCTTTGTAAGAAGAAACATCCGCTATAATGAGATTAAGAAGACTAATACATCTAACCTCGAGGAGACAGGCATAGAAATTCATACCAACAATGCAGGCAGCTTAAAGATTTATTCTGTATACAACCCCCCTGGCAAACCTTTACTCCCCTCTGATCTCTCTCAGCTACTAGATACAAATGAAGCAATAATTGTAGCAGGAGATCTCAATTCTAAGCATCCTTTATGGAACAGCAAGAGTTTTAACAACAACGGAATGATCCTCTACAATTTTGCCTTGAAGAGAAATATTGTTATTGCAGGCCCAATCGAGCCAACACATTATGGAGCGATCGGCAGACCTGATGTTTTGGATATTGCTATTTTTAACAATATTTGTCATCAATTTCAACTTCAAGTGGTTGACGAGCTCAGCTCAGATCACAATCCAGTACTCTTAAGTTTAGGGGGGGAGCCTGAGCTCATTCCCAACCAATCTCACACTAATTTTGCAAAATTCAAGGCTAAAATGAACACTACCATAGACTCAGTACCTACTATCTCCACCTGTGAAGAAATTGACCTGGCAGTCAGCAATCTTGAATGTAAAATACGCGCTGGCTTATCCGCAGCTTGTTCTATTTCCACCCCAGCTCAAGTCAACTCACTTCCTGAAGAAATCCTTGTTCTGATCAGGAACAAAAATAGACTCAGACGCCGCTATCACAACACGCTATCTCCGCAAGACCGTCGAGTACTAAATAGAGCATCCAACCAAGTTCGTTACGCATTAAAAGATCACAAAAACCAGCAATGGGAAAGAAAACTCTGTTCTCTCAAAGCTGAAGATAATTCTCTGTGGAAGTTGACTAAAGCTCTCCGTACAGATCGCTCTAACATCCGGCCCATTCACGGAGAAAGAGGTCTTGTTTACAGAGATAATGAAAAAGCCGAAGCTTTCGTTGATGCCCTCCAGCTTCAGTGCCGTCCTAATTATACGCATGCTGATCTGACCTTCATAGAGAGGATACACCGTCGTGTACGCTCTGCGCTTCGGAAACCTTGTAGCTGTGATAATATCTGTCCCGCCTCACCTAAAGAGGTCTATTCAATCATTAGGAAGCTTAAAAACAAAAAAGCCCCTGGTCCAGATGAAATTACCAACAAAACAATTAAAGCCCTCCCACACAAAGCTGTCATGCATCTAGTAGCCATTATTAATGCAATTCTGAGATTAAATTATTTCCCCTCAAGATGGAAACAAGCTGATATATTCCTTATTCTCAAGCCTGGTAAGGCACCTCAAATGACACAGAGCTATAGACCTATCAGTCTTTTATCATGCTTAGGAAAAATCGCAGAAAGAGTCATTCTCAACCGACTTAATGAGGAGGTGAATAAAAATAACATAATTCCGAAAGAACAATTTGGTTTTCATACCGGCCATAGCACTACACAGCAAATTCACAGACTGACTGAATTCATCACTACAGGCTTTAACTGGAAACAGCATACAGGAGCTATCTTTTTAGATGTTGCAAAAGCATTTGATAAGGTGTGGCACAAAGGTCTCATCTATAAATTAATTACAGCCAACATCCCTCTTTACCTTACCAAAATTATTAACTCCTTTCTACAGGACCGTAAAATCCAGGTCAAGTTGCGCGGAATTCGATCCTCAATGAAAAAAATCACTGCTGGTGTCCCTCAAGGCTCGCTGCTCTCACCGCTGCTTTTTAACATCTTTGTTTCTGATGTTCCTAGCACATCACTAACCACTATAGCTAGTTATGCGGATGATATGGCAATTCTTAGCAGATCTCTTAGGCCTAATATAGCTACTCAGCGATTACAAACTGCAGCAAGAAAATTGGAGGACTGGTTCAGAAAATGGAGAATATCTGTAAATGCCGATAAAAGCACTGCCATTCTCTTCACAAGAAGACAAGCATCTCACTCTGGAGAAGTTAAACTTTTTAACACAGCCATCCCATGGAGATCTACTACCAAATATCTAGGCATTCAGCTTGATAACCGTTTAAACTTTAACTCCCACATAGTTTATGCATGCAAAAGGGCAAACTCTGCAATTGTACAACTCTATTCTCTCCTCAATAGAAGAAGTCAAGTTAGCACTGAAAACAAACTACGGATCTATAAAACAATTATCAGACCATCGTTAACTTACGGATCTCCAGCCTGGGGTCACACTTCCCCCACCAACATCAACAAGCTACAAGTTATTCAAAACAAGTGCCTCCGTATGATTTTTAACGCTCCGTGGTTTGTCAGAAATGCTCTCTTGCACCGTGATGCCGATATTCCAGATATTCCCACGTTCCTCCATAACAGTGCTGCTGCTTATTTTGCCAAAGCAGCTGTTCATCCAAATCAACTCATTCGAGAATCTTCTAACTATGACGAACACGACAGGTGGAAACATAAGCGCCCGAAAACAGCTCTCCTTATCGGTTCAGGTTCCTCCATACAGCTCTAAATAGGGTGAGCCAAGTGCTCGCTAATCTTTAATGCAAGACTATTTCATAGAGACAAAGGGATTGGAGTCCTTGGGACTGATATCCATCATGCCACATCAGTTATCAGTTATCAGTCCAAATGCCAATCTGCGCCACATATACTTCATCCACATGTGCAGAACACTTAGAACAAGGTAAATTTGGAGCCTTCAACAGAATCCAAAGTCAAAATATAATGATAATTTGAAATCCTGGAAAAAATAAGGAATTATTATTCCCTGAATATTTCTATTTCAACCTAGATAAATTCAAAAATGTGCACTTTTGTACATTACTGCTGCTTGCATGTCATTGAAACCAAATATTGCGCTTGTGCATTACTATATCAAAAATATTTAAAAAATGAAATATCCATATACACTATCTCTGAAGTGCTGCAAAAATGAATTACTTTTTATGAGACTTTTCCACACACGAAAGGTTTGAATCCTATATTACATTAATACTATGAGCAGGCTAAGGTTTTTTTTATATTTTTATTAATTTTCTTACTATTTTGTGTGTGTGTGTGTGTGTGTGTGTGTGTGTGTGTGTGTGTGTGTGTGTGTGTGTGTGTGTGTGTGTGTGTGTGTGTGTGTGTGTGTGTGTGTGTGTGTGTGTGTGTGTGTGTGTGTGTGTGTTATTTATTTTTTACATAATCCGGAAGCACAGCTTTAGTGACCAAACATGGAACTTTTTTTCAAGCCACTTTAAGCTACCAATAAGTCTAGACGGAAGAAGCTGAATCTTCTACCTACAGAAGGTGGTAGATTTCGGATATTAAGAGTATTTCCATGACATCAAACAGATGTTACAAAGGCAGGAGATTTGAACCCACAGCATTAGTGAAAGAAGAGATACTTTTCTTCAGTTAACACGAAGAAACACATAAGGATAAATAATACTATTTAAAAAAATAAAAAAAATCAGCTAACGCCTTTTTATTCCCGTATACGGGAGGATGCGAGGGCATTTTAGCCCTATCTAACTATTTTTCTGATCATATATTTTTCGCCTGAATATTACAGGCCATCATTAGTGACGACAATAGTTAATTACAAAATAGAACTCGAACCAGTGGTGTAGCTAGGGGGGGGTTGGAGTGGGAGGTCGTCCCCGGGCGATACTTTTTTGGGGGGTTTCACGTGAAACCCCCAAAATTTTATTTTATTTGTCGACGATTCTTTTATGTTAAATTAATAATTTTTATTACTTAATTAATAATTAGTTTTAACAACTATACTTACAACTAAAATAAACAAAATATAAATACAACAAAACCATTACATTTCCCTGTCATACTATACTTAAAATTCTTAAAAATAAAACGGGTGGTAAGGGGATTGCTTTATTGGTTATTGCTTACACCGTGACGGCTGCGTCTCAGCAGCAGGTACCGCACAGTTAGTACACATCTGTGAAAACGTTTTTTTTTTTTCTTCTAATTTTGCGTAAAACTAAGGCCATCGACATGGTTTTAGGATCCCGGTAATAATATTTCTGCGGTTCCCTATTATATTAGGGTTTTTGCTTAACCCTTTTGATACGTGTATAAAAATTAACAAACATGATTCCGTTTTTACCCTAAAAAATGCTAAAATGCCTGATTCATCATTAGTTTTTTTTTTTCCTTATCTGTTACACATTTATATTATTTGGGTCGTTATCGAAACCGTTGAAAACACATTTATTGTATTATTTATCTAGGGTTAGTCTAGGGCAGGAGTGGGCAATCCTTTGCATGCGTGCCAAACGTAGCACTCCAACGACTTTTTTTTTTTTGCACGCAACCCAGGGCTCACCTTAAAAAATAATTACCGTAAATAAATAAATACATTTCAAACATCTTCGCTGACTTGTATATTTTAACTTAATATAATACAATTTTATTAGGTACAGCGATACCAAATAAAAATGCAATAAAGAAGCAAACCCTACCAACTGTTTTAGTAATAATAAGAAACAAAGATCCTATTTACAAGCCATCTATCTTCGCGATATACTGATGTTTAAGTTTCGTCCAGTTCAGTTGTTGCATCATTCGTCAGTCAACCAGATGTTATATCTTTTCGTGTTTCGTAAAGAACGTATCCGTTTTCTAAAGTGTGTATTATTATTATTATTATTATTCCTGATACCTCCAAGGAGTCCGAAGACTCATCGCGGGAGGACATCCTCAACTGTCTCTACACCTTACCTCTACTACGAATCAACGCCATCTACCGCCCACCTCCAACACCACCACAACTAGTAATTTTTGTCTGTGAATTGCGTGTGTTCTGAAGGGCCGATTTGTATGTATGCGGGATGAAAAACCCGAGTTTCCGGAAGAAAAAACCCTGCTACCTCCGTATGAGATCGGCTAACTCACCATCATATTAATGTCAATTAATATGTTTAACTTATTAGATATAAAAGCAAATTTCCTTTACATTGCCATAAACATAGCGTATTTACTCGAATATAACTCGTACTTTTTCCCCCCTAAAATTAAAGCTAAAAATCGCGGTGCAAGATATATATGGGGATTTTCGTAAATTAAAGTTTTCAGTTTTTTATCTTAAAATTCCCACATATATCTCGCACCATGATTGCTATTGCTATTTCCTGCCTAGAGAGCAGTTTCCTTGTGTGCATCCTACCCAAATAGCTACATCTTTTTTCCCAATATTTCAAGCAAAAATTACCAAAAATTTACAAGACTTGAGATACTTAGTGAACAGTCCTTCACGAATGACTAATGAACAGACAGCTATAGGTCTAGGCCAGTAAAGATAGAGCAGCTATGAAGACTGGAAAAAGTGTTGCTGAATGAAGTGAAAATGGATGTGCAGAACCAGGGAAACTAGAAGTGCCAAGGAGGGGGGGGAGTGGATATGCATACATAAGTGAGACAGTTGAGTGTAAGAATGTATATAATGTACCCGAGCCAGCACTAAGGACAAAAAATGGGAATGGGACATTTAGAATAATGCATCAAGATAGGGGTGGGACAAAGGGATCACTGTATTTCATGTATACTAATGCCTGGAGTATTAGGAACAAGAAGGAAGAATTTTTGGCCTTGATTGGCTCTTACTGGCCACAGGTTATTGGCATTAGTGAAACATGGCTGATGGAAGATGATAGAGTTAGTGGGATAGAATGTGTAGGTTATAGTGTGTTTAGGAGGGACAGAGAGAATAAAATGGGGGATGGATATTATTGATGATAGCTGATGAACTGCAGCCAAGGAGAATTGAAGTTGTATCGCAGGATAGTGAAAAGAGCTCATTTGCGGCTATTTGGTGTGAGATTGAGACTGGCAGAATAAAATATACAGTTTGGTGCTGCTATTGACCAGGTGATGGAATAGATGGTGGAGATATGCATAAACAAATTGATGAAATGAGTGGAAGGAGGGTAATTGTTATGGGAGATTTCAACTATGGTAACATTGATTGGAAGGAGAAGAGGACACATGTGAGGAAGGAAATTGATTTTATTCAATTATTAAGGGATAACTATCTGAGACAGCATGTAATTGAAAATACTAGGGATGTGAGAGTGCTTGACCTGATAATAGCATCTCAAAATTTGACTGTAATGAATATGACCATATTGCCACCTACTGGTGAGAGTGATCATAAGGTCTTGACCTGGGAGGTGGCTAAAGGTGTGGAATTTTCGATTAAGACAGGGTATATGTGGAATTACCATGCTAGCAAGTATGACAAGCTTAGGAGATTGCTTGGATCAGTGCCATGGCATGTACAACTGCAAGGGCTGGACGTCGATAGAGCATGGGAAATGGTCAAGGAGCATTTACAGGAGGTTATGGCTGATTGTATACCTAGGGTCCGAATAGTAAAACAAGTAGGGGTTAAATGGATGAATAACACCCTTAAGCTTGAGCTGCAAAAAAAAAAGAAACAACTGTGGAGGGAATTTAAAGAAAGGGGTGATCTTCAGGCACACGAACGGCATAAACTGCAGGCCAGAAGGGTAACGAGTGTGGTAAAAAAAAAGCAAAAGCGGATTATGAAAGGAAACTAGCTATGCAAGCTAAAGAGAATCCCAAACAGTTCTTTCAATATGCTGCAAGCAAGAAAAAAACTGTACACGGCAAAATGATTTTAAGGAATGACGATGGTAAGGAGGTCGTTTAATCAGTCAATATAGTGGAGTTACTGAGCGCGCACTTTGCAAAAGTATATCATTCAGGTGGTGACATTGAAAAAATGAAGGAACCATTAGTTTATACGGGAATTGTGATGAATGAAGTGGAGGTGAATAGTCTATTACAGAACCTTAATGTGAATACATCTGTGGGATTGGATGGTATACCAGCACGGGTCTTGCGTGAAGTGGCTAAGGAATAATCAGTGCCCTTGACCATGTTGTTTAATCTGAGTCTCGGGTGTGGTTTAGTCCCGAAGGTGTGGAAAGAGGGGAAAATAGTTTCACAACATAAAGTAGGATCCAAGACTACTGTTGCAAATTACCGACCGATCAGCATATCAAGAGTCGTTGGCAAGGTCTTGGAGAAAGTAGTCAAGGGAAAAATACAGGAATGAATTGATGAAAATGAGATACTCTACAGGGAACAGCATGGCTTTGTGAAGGGTAGATCATGCCTCAGTAACTTGCTCAAGTTTTATTATAACACAATGATGGCTGAACTGGATAAGGGTAATGGGTTTACAGTGATACTACTGGGCCTGGCAAAGGCGTTTGACAGGATACCACATGGAATTCTAATCTATAAACTACAACATATGGGAATGGATAGAGCGTTGGTGAGATGGATAGGTGGGTGGTTGATGGAGAAATATCAAATAGTAGTTTATTCAGGAGTAGAGTCCAAAAGACGGCCTGTGACTAGTGGTGTGCCGCAGGGTTCTGTTCTTGGACCACTGCTGTTTGATCTGTTCATTAACGAAATAGGAAGGATCTAAGTGGAACAGTTCATTTGTTCGCTGATGATGCAAAGTTGGGTAGGGCGATAGTGAATGCAGAAGATGTCAAAGTCTTGCAGGATGACTTAGATAGATTGGAGTTCTGGGCTAAGGAGAATGGATGTCAATTTAATGTGACAAAATGTAAGGTTATGCATTTTGGGGTGAAAAGATTAGCAGCAGTATACCACATTGGTGGAACTGTACTCCAAGAGATTGATGAGGCCAGGGACTTGTGAGTGTTAGTGGATAGGGCGATGAAGTTTAGGGGGCACATTGCAAATGTAGCTAAAACAGCTCATCAACTCACTTGGTTGTTGAAAAATACCTTGACGAGCAGAGACAAGCAAGTTATCGTACTTCTGTACCGAGCCTTGATAAGACCTCATCTCGACTACTGTGCCCAGATTTGGTCACCTCGGTTCCTTTTTGATGGGGAGGAGGTGGAGATGATCCAGAGGCGAGTGACTAAGATGATAGCAGGTCTATGGAATGAACCATATGAGAACAGGTTGAAGATATGTGGGTTGCAGAAACTAGTTGATAGGCGGAAAAGGGGAAATATGATTGAGACATTCAAGTTGCTAAAAGGATTCTATTAGATTAATTCAGAGGATATTTTTGAGATCAGGACTGGTGGTGGGAGAACTAGGAAACACCTATGGAAGCTGGGCAAGAGTGTGCTTAGCAAGCTGGATTCTTTACTTTTAGAGTGGTAAATGAGTGGGATAAGCTGCCAGAGTGTGTTGTGGGTGCTATGACGGGGAGCGAGTTCAAGGCAAGGTATGATAGATACTGTGAAAATGTCGTATAGTTGTGTGGACATGATGTTTAAGGGCTCCCTCGATGAGTCTAAGGACTCCCTGGAGTCGCCCAAAATAATAATAATAATAATAATAATAATAATAATAATAATAATAATAATATGATTGGTGTGGTATTAACAAAAGATCGCGCGAGTCAAACATAAAAGCAAGCTGACAATTTTTGAATTGAAATACTAATTCCTTCAACGAAACTCAATATCTGAAACTGTCATAAAAATATTCGTATATATTTCTTAGTTTTAGCACGTTTACGAATTTTAACACTTTCCGTTTCTTTTTATTGCTGCCTTGCGTTTGAGCTGGGGGAACAGAATCACACACATCTTGTTTTTAATTAGATAACCATGTTTGCCAGTGCAACATATGGTTTTGCTTGAGTCTAAATAGCATAGTTTCTGTGGGAAGGGAACGTGTGATTCATTAGTTGGTGCCATTTTCATCTCAGTTGTCTCTAATTGCACTATTTGTTGAGAAATGTACTACACAGCCTGCAAATTTCTCTGTACCTTATTCAGTGATACAATAAAACGACCTGTTTATACTTCTGTCTGCAATCACCATTGGCTACTAGGGAGGGCGTGTGGTTTATCACGGTAGGCGAGTTACTACCACCCTGAAACGTGTTTAAACTTTTTTTTTCCTGTGCGAAGAGGTATACGCGAAACTTTTCAACTGCTTTTTTCGTAAATTAAAATCAGGGGTGGGAGAGTTATACGCAAGTGCGAGTTACATTCGAGTAAACACGATAATTTTTTTTAAGGTATGTGAAATATATTAGTAATATTCAGGATTATGAAGTGTTATCTGCACGTGATTAGATTGAATGCCTACCCTTCTCTTTCATTTGCATGTGTGTATGTCAGCTTATAATTATACTATTTTTTTGTTTGCTTAAACTTGGTTGGTAAATGCAGAGAGTATATATATATATATATATATATATATATATATATATATATATATATATATATATATATATATATATATATATATATATATATATATATATATATATATATTAATTTTTAACTTGGGGATACTGTATATTAGGGTTAGCAAGTAATTTTATAAGCTTGGTTATTTAACTCCTAATCCCAAGTAAGCAAACAGTTATTGATAAACAGATAAATTTATCAATTTTCTTAAGAGAGAAACCATTGTTGACAGAAGACCTTAAGCTCATTTTCAATATCTGTTTCATCTGTTAGTAAAGATACGGCGCGATGTGCCAGGGTTGAAATAATTCCAAATTTCTGTGGAGGATAGTGATGGGAAGAAGCATGAAGGTCTGTGTGTGTTGGTTTTCTAAAAATAGAGATTTTGAAGTTTTAAGTCCAAAAAGGAAAGACAGTTGTTGAATTCCAGTTGTAGGTGAAATTGATATTCTCATGAAACTTGTTCAGATGGTCTAGAAAGATATTGAGGTTATTTGAACTGTGTTCCAAAATGAGGAATACATCATCTATATAACGGTACCAGAGTTTGGGTTTCAGTGTAGAGGAATTAATCTCCTTTTCTTCGAAGTCTCGAAGGAATATATCAGCAAGAATTGGAGAGAGCAGACTTCCCATAGACAATCCTGAGTTCTGTTTGTAAATCTTATTTTCGAATTTGAATTATCCTGAATTTCATCTAGTCAAGATTCAAAGTGAGTTATATTTACTTTTGTCAACAATGGTTTCTCTCTTAAGAAAATTGATAAATTTATCTCTCACCGTCGTTCTCCTACCATTGAAAATTCTTCTTCCCCAAGAGCATTCATATCTTTACCATACATCAGATTTCTCTTCCCAAAACTGGCGAACATTCTTATGAAATTCAACATTAGAACTTGTTTCACTACGTTTCCAAAACTTCAATCAATACTAAGTAGTAGATCTAAAATAAAACATCTCCCTCTCCAGTATCCATGAGTCTACAAGATCGTGTGCGAATGTGGCCAACCACATTACGGTCAGACGGTTAAATAAATCCTTTTACGCATTGAGGAACACAGAAGAGACATATCCTACAATAGGACCAGGGCCAGCGCTCTCTCAAGCCACGTTCTCTTCTCTATTAACTGGGATGAAGGCATTCAACACCTCGTAGACTGGCCGCAAACTTCTAATATTCATAGGTGTTATGATGAGCTCGAAAGGAAGATAGTCGAATCTAAAGAAATATCCTTTGATTCATCCTATATAAACAACAGCCTTAGCTACAATCTTCCTGAAGCACACATTGCCATTGTCCAATACTGACGCTCTCATGACAACTCTCGTATGTAGTCAACTTTAATAGGAATTCCATCACGCATTCCTGTTTTAAACTGTATAATATTTTCATATACATATAAAATATTCATCAAAGCTTGATTTGCTTCCTCAGTCTTAAGTAAAATGCTGGTTATATTCCACTAATTCGAGCCCTATCCAAGGGCCTATGAGTTGTAGTAATACTTTCTGTAAATGAAAACTGTGCCGAACAAAGCGGCATTTTGCAGCTACCCAATTTTTAATCCATCTAAATCGAGTGCTTCTAGATTGAGAGAATGTTAGCTATTTATAGCTTACAAAATTGATTTGAACAGCTGACGTTATCAATTAAGCGGTTCATCATGGTTCTCATAGGAAGACATTTTTCTTCTTCTTATTGTTCTTACATGAGGAAAATCCAGTGGTACATCACGTTTTTCTGCAATTTCAGCTGCAGTTGTTTTAATTTTTTGAAATTCTTTTTTCCTATAATCGGGTAAAAATTTCAGTATGGTGTCAACTGCTCTAAGGCATGACCACTATTTAAATTTACACTTTGGAATATTTTACTCACTGGGTTTATTAATGATAGAATGTTGTACCAAATAATTATGCTGCAAATAAATGTAAATGAAGTGATTTTTTCAACAAGGCATGAGCGGTGCATGTTGTTTCATTTCCAGTTGCACCTGCAATTGAGGATTTTCGTATATTTCCACGAGTGCATCATGATTTTCGCAGAATTAAAATCGAATTGGTTTAATTGCTACAATTTGAGCTTCCCATTGAGTATCAGACACACCTTTTATTGTCAAGTTTGGAGGTGTTTCAAAAGAACCTCCCACCTCTTCGTCGATCCAGATAAAAGTTGAATAGTTGGTGAATTATTCCAAAAAATGATACAGTGTCAACTGTGCTTTCAGCTGCATCATTAACAACAAGATTGAGAGAATGAGCACTGTATAGGATGTAAAATGCGCTGGGATTTATATTTAAAATGCGAGTTTGTACACCTTTCCCTTGTCCCTTCATGTTAGCGCCATTATCGTAACTCAGTCCACGCGATATTCAATTGTTCTAATTCTTTTGTAATTTTATTAGTCAACCCAATTCCTGTTTTATCATGAATTTCCAAAAAAAAAAACACGAATTTTTCAATATGTTTACTATTTCTGAGCAAATATCTTATTTAACCATCATTTTTCAGTATGACTGGCATCTGGTGTACAGTGTATAATAATGGAATAGTATTTGGCTTTTATATTCGGTATTCAGAAATGTGAAGTAAATATGAAATAATTCTTCTGAGAAATAAGACAATAGGATTTGAACAATATGAAAAAAAAAATGTTTATGTATAGATCAAAGAGTGTGGGCAAAGCATTCTTCTTAATCTTCTTTTGAGAATGAAAACAATAGATAGGATTTGAACACGTATCGAACAAATTTATTCAAACACCTACAGTTTAAAGAAAAATTTTAATTTCACATGAAAATAAGTGCAAAAATTAAACTGCAACTTTAACAATAATTTATATGCACTCCTCTGTTCCTAATAAGTTCTTTAATTCGCTTAGTCATGGACTCAATCAACTTAGAGCACATTTTTTCTTATATCGGCATCTCGAAACCATACATTTATAATGGATTGCATTAAGTTATCCTTTGTAACGCCACTTAATTTTAGAAGTCTCTTTTTACTACGGCTCATAAATTTTCTTTTGGATTAATGTCATGAGAGTTACCCAGCCACTGAAACAATTGGATGTTGTGATTTTTGAGGAGCTCTTTCAATTTATTTTTTTTTTTAAAGTGTGGCATGGAGCGAGATCCTGTGAGAAAATTAGTTCTTGCCCTTCTGGATCTGTGGGACCACTCTTTTCTCCAACATTTATATATATATATATATATATATATATTGGAGAAAAGAGAGAGAGAGAGAACTACTCTTTATATATCTTTTCATCACATCATCAACAGGTGCAAGTGATACTGGACCGTCACGTGTAAAACAACCCCAGAATATTTTTGGATAGATGTTTTGGAGCTTTTTTGAAGGTGAGCATGATAAATCCACTCAGCTGATGATTTGCAAACATATGGCTCTCATCTAAGAATGTGACATTCCACTTCTCAACAGTCCAATCGTTGTACACTTTTGCCCAGTGGAAGCTCTTTTTATGCACAATTGTTTCGTTTTTGGTCTGTGGGCAGTCCTCACTGCTTCCAACAATTTTCAACTGGCTGTCATGTCAGGATTAATTGTAATAGCTGCCAAGTCTCTATTTTAGTCTACAGCAGACAATCTTTGATTTCGCTTTTTCTAACTAGTAAACGATCTTGAGTAAGTGTAGTTTCCCTTTTTCGCCCATATTTCCTTTCTATGTCAGGAGAAAAGGTAACTGTCTCCCTAAACCGTTTTAAAATCGTACTAACAGTACCCAAATCAACTCCACACTCACACCCATTTGTCTTTGATTTTCAGATAAAGTACTTTTCTTGAAAACCGTCTTGGAGATGTATCCATTTTATAGCCGCACAAAATGACAAAAACGCTAAGAATATAAACCTGTTTACACTATTAAAAACGCAGTAAGCTATTTACAAACATTACAGTGACAGTTGAAAACATGAAACCCTCAACCGAAATTATTGTGAACTGAAACAGAAACGAAACCAAAACCAAAAACTTTACGAAAATTCAACTTGTTCGGATTAATTTGTTCGATTCAGATATATAGATCAAAGAGTGTGGACAAAGAAATGTACTTGAAACAATCTTATCATTGAAAGAGCAACCTTAAATTGTTCACCTAATTATGAAGGGCAGAAAACAGATCTCAATGGAATAACACATCAGAACTGTAACCATCAGTTGCAGACAGATCTAATTACTTGGAAAATAACAAATTTCGTCTGTTTCTCGTTTGTAATGGACGTAAATGTGAATAATATTTCCAAAATGGATCTGCCATCCATATTCCATTCATTGTATGTATATATATATATATATAATCTAACGCCTTTTTATTTTGTTATAGAGAGTAGGCGAGGCCTTCATACCCTATCTAGCTATTGGAGACAGTGGGCAGCTCAAACTCCACCGGTAGCCAATCAGAGATAGTTTCCCCATGTCTATCACTAATTACATGCAGCCACCGACAACGAGACCGGAAAACAAGTGCTGCCAACTCTTGGTACCTAACCCAAACAAGACATGTTGCTGTCTGAAATAATGTGGGTTCTACGGTTGATTTTCTTGAGTTTGCAGATGAAAAACTCGAGTTTCTGGGAGAAAAACTCCACTTGCCCGTGCCAGAGATCTACTAACTCTGGAACCGGTCGAAGAAAGGCTTAGAAAAAGTTCCTCCAGTCGGCTACTGTACTCGAACTATAAGTCTAACTTCGTGCGGCCAAGTGTAGAGGATGCAAGCGCTACTTCCACTGAGCCACACAGGCCATTCCATTCATGGTATGTAGCCAAAAAATATGGCACAATCTATATAAACTGTCAATCATGTGGTTATCTCCTGTTGATGCTTAATGATTGAATGAAATGAATGGCAATGGAATGATAGTTCAATAACTCTTTTATCAAAATGTGATGAATACAGACTTACTTCCAACATTCAGGATAAATGCAATACTACTGGCAATGAATTCAATTCAGACATGCTGGAAACCAACCAGCTACCAACTGATTTCTGAAAGTTAAGGCTAGAACTTGCGTCTACTCCTTTTTTGATAAAGTAAAGACAGCATTTTTTAATTTAAATTTTTTAAGAGACAAATGATGTCTCTTTAGCATAGCAATAATGCATAATGTAAGAGAGTGGACAGGTATTTTTACTAAGCAATCATCAGGTAATTTTCTGAAATTCGTCTATTTGTGCAATCGCTTTTCTCGCAGAGCAAATTGCGCCTTTAATCAAATTCAGAAACAACATATAACAAAACACGATGTTATACACAACATACTGATCAGGATAATATGGAGTCACGATCGTCATTCCCATTTCTAGTGATTACGAAGATTTAGAGCTCTCTGACAGCTTCGGAAAAAAAACTTGAGTTCACCCATAACACCTACACCATCTCTTATCTATTTCACCCATTTAAACCAACTTTCTAGCACCTTAAGCAACTATGCCTGAGGTATCAGCCAATATATAACTTGCTACCTCTGTCTTGGAGTCTCCTAAGTAGGCATAAATAGAATGCAAAAGTTATCTTTTCAATAACTGAACTTTAGACCTTATAAAAGAAATTTGGTTTTCTTCCTTAGCTTCGTCCTGTCTAGCTGTATTAAAACTACGCTACCGGCCAAGACTTCTATAGACGTTCAAGTTATCATGGATGCGAAGTGCATATTAAAATTGTAATACAATTGATATTACATTGAAATCGATGGATACGAAGCATATGCGGATGTGTATTTAATCCATAATGGCCGGTAAGGTGGTTAAACATGTGAAACTATTTGTATTAAATTTAACATAAAATACCGAAGAAAACGCAATTAATTTAAATGCGAACTTAACCTTGCCACATATAGCAATTGCCCTCTTAGGATGTTAACCTCACATTAACGTCTCGTCTTTTGTTGGATAAGATCTTAATATCACAAACAATCTTTTATTACAATATTGTATGTGCACATTCTAACACAGTGGCGCACTCAGGATTTAATCTTGGAGGGGGAAGAGTACTCAAGATTTAATCTTTGGGAGGGGGATGAATGGTTTCATCTTGGGGAAGAGCTGAGTCGTTGCATTGAGAATATACACACTACGCATTGCATACGACCTATGACTGAGCATCTGCAGTGATCGCCAATACATGATACCCATGATCACTGGCCGGCTCGGGAAAACAAAAAGTATTGCCCAAGCAATACTTCGTTTACGTTGCGTTCACAACGGCCGTGATTCCTAAGAGCCAGAGGGTATTCCCACCTTATGTGACCGCTAATTCTTAAGCAGTATAGAAATAGAAGACACGACGCAACATAAATTTAGGAGAAAAAAAAAAAATTTTTTTTCTCCTTTTTTCCTTTTTTTGGGGGGGGAGCCAGGGCCACTTGTCCCCCTTCCTGGGTGTGCCAATGTCCTAGCATGTTTATATTTCAGTACACAAACTAAAAAGATGCAGAGAAAATTCAAATTTTTATGAAACAAGGGTAGCACACAGACTGTTGTGTAACTTTCACATACAGAAATGGGTGTTTCTCCAACACAAAGTACCATATGTCTTGGACAAACAAGACACTTCACATGGAACAGCAAAGGCAATTTTAGCAGTTTGCTCATATTTTATATTACGGTTGAGTTGGATAAAGAAAATGGACTGAAACTGGTGGACTTTTGACGAGTCTTCGCTGGGAGCTGTTAACCAGAGGGAAGAAATTGCTCCGTTGGTCCAACGCGTATGCAAGCATTCCACACGCCGATAATCTTCGTCCGAAGTGCGGCGAGTACAGTATCCAAGAAGCATCAGTAAATCTATCGCCGGCGTAAAGAGGCTGAGAAAAACCTGACACTATAAAAAAGGGAACAGAAGTCCAGTTCGAAGCCAAGTGCACAGTGGGTAGCAGCTATAACGTGAGTTAACACGTTTGTTAAATTTTCTTGAGCTTTTAAGAGAACTTTTATTAGTGGACTATAAAATAGAGGCAGATCTAAAAAATAAAAGATATTGTTTATGTGTTCGATGAATAAGTTAACAATTAAGTAATAAGTACCATTGCTCAGTATAAATGATTTATGTCATATTAAGAAAATTAGTTAAATATGTGATATGACTTGTGTGAGTAAAATGCAGGAACTTAACTAATTTATTTATGCAGATTTGAATTGAGATGTCTTTTTTTATTGCAAATGCAGTGTAAATTAGTCTTATGTGAATTAAATTTTTGTTGTTTAAATATTAAATAAGTGTCGCCTGATTCTTAATTATTTGATGCACTGTTCGGAAAAAATATTAGAGCCTATTAGCAGGAACCCAGGAGAAAGGATAGTAAAGGATAGATAATAGACCACGACTGCAGATACTAATTAAATTAGAGATATTCCGAGGGTAAATAGAAAACTACTGGACGCATTTACACTTCTTCTTAATAGAAAACGAACATCAGTGGCGCAGCTTTTAAACAAATAAATTTTCTGGTATTCGAAGAATAAGAAGGCAAGTGCGGAAGGCAGTTTAGCATAAGGAGATATTAAAGATATACCAAAGAGTGATAAGGAAGAATAGTTAGTAGTACATAACAAAAGCAGTAAACCATATAAATATATACAGAGATAATAAGACATAAGGAGAGATTAAAGATAATAAAACCCCCATTTACAATGGCGCAGTTCCAACAGGTTTAAATCCCCCTTTTATTACAACGCATTGCATACATCCCATGATTGAGCATCTGCAATGATGGCCAATACATGATTCTCGTGATCTACTCTGGCCCAGCTCGGTCTGCCCGAGCACTACTTCGTTTGCCTTGCGTTCACAGCGGCCGTGGTTCCCAAGAGCTATAGGGTATTCTCACCTTATGTGACCACTAATTCATAAGTAGTATAGAAATAGAACACACGACATGACACAACATTAAAAAAAAAATAGAATTTTGATTAGGAAAAGATTTCTAGTGCTTTTTTTGGGGGGGGGGGCTTGGCACGGCACTGCTATACATTATATGGGAAAGGGGCTGGAAGTCTGGACAAATGATAATAGCTATCAGTTTAATATTAGGAAGTATAAAGTTATGCAGTTTTGCGTGATGTGATATTCAAGAGTATATATATTATATTAGTGCGATTATTGGAGTAACTGATGAGGATCAAGACCTTGGGAATTATGGAGAGAAAGTTATAGTTCAAAGGTCACATAAAAATCAACAATGTCACTCAGACGATAATTGCGATATTGAAACGAACAGTGACATTTGAGGTTCTGGAAGTCTTACTTCCTCACAAGACCTTGATAAGACCGAACCTGTACGACTGAGCGCGGATTTGGCTTTCAAATGAACAAAGCAGCTATAGAAAGGCTGCAACAAAAAGTTACAAATAGCGGGATAATAGAATGTCAGTTACAAGAATAAATTGAGAGTATATATGGACCTCAGGTACTAGTAGATATAAAAAGGTGGGGGAATACGATAATAGTATACGAGCTTTTGGGAGGGCATATCAGTTAATAAAATTTTTCATTATATGGAAGGTGGGAAGAGGACAAGTTACACTAGTGAAAGTTGCTTGTGTGCAGTTAGATTTCACTGATGCTAATATTTTTTTTCCAAGTTGAGCTGACCAATGCCAAAAACTAGCCAATTATCCTTGTGTAACGTCATTACCAGCCAATTCGAATCAGAAACCTGTGAAATAGTATTCAGCATTGCATAATCATTTCTGTGGAAATGCTCATTTATTACAGGGATGGCCAGATATACTTAATTGAATCCTCCCTAATATCTCCAATTCTTTTTGGTTTTGCCCTTCCAACCTCACTAAACAACACATTCTCTCATCATATAATTCCAAAACTATTTAAATATATCCATAAATATAATCCATCAGGTATATATGTCCTTTCGTACATATCAATAGACTGCACAGCATTCCTCCTGCACAATTTCTCATAGAATCATTAGCAATCATAGCCTGTCTAAAATCTCTACTATCATACTAAGGAAGCAGATTATTAATAATTTTAAATTCCTTATTCATTTTTGCTTCTTGAAACAAATTTAGTATCTTCTCTCATTGCATATTTCTCCCCTTTCAAATCATTTGTTCCTGTCACAATCATATCATTCATCGCTTCTCCCTTCTGCACACTAAAATCCTTGATTTTCACAACTGGGAAACATGCATTCATTACTTGCTCATTAAGTATATTATCATTGAGGTTTCTCGTCCTTCATACTTTCCGAATTCTTTTCTTTTCTTTCCCATTCTCCAACTGAACCACGCGACAATCGTTAAGAGCTAGATTTTTTTCCCCCTCACAGTACTGTGCGTGGAAGTTTGCTTGTTAAAGTAGTGCCCCAATTTATGTGAATGCGTTTAATAGGTGATGTATGGCTTCCCTCGACACTGTGGAGGTCTAATAATAATAAAATAGATTATCCATTGTAGAAATATCAACATTTGTAGCATATTTGACTACCACTAACTTTTAATTTCTGAAGTATGGGATGTTTGTATGTGTGTAGTGCTGAAATGACATACTGAAGCAATATTTTCCATAAAAGGCTTTTGTGACTACAGATTTTTGTTGGACATCCTTGTCTTCGTTTTCTTATGTAAAATCTTTCAATGTAGTTTGGCAGTTTTACACTTCCGGTGGGAATACTCAATGATACAGTAGATAACTTGAACAAGTGGAATACCCACACTCCATCCAACAGGCCGAGAGTCCAAATCTGGCCGCCAGTATGAAGAAAACATCGTCAATACCCAATTTGAGAGCACTACTCCACTTATTGCGAAACTAAAATGTCTTGATAAAGTTCCACGTTTGGCTCAGTTATTTAATTGTTATATATATAACCTTATATTATAATAAATTGGATTATCCACTGTAAAAATGTCAACATTTGTAGCATATTTGACGACCATTAACTTTTAATTTAATTTTTAAGTATGGGAAGTTTCTGTGTTTGTTGTTGGGAATGATATAGGAGGGTTGTCTGAAAAGTTCTCGACCTCTACCATAGATGGCAAAACTATCGGCAAGATTTTTTTTTCTACATTGCTCCATCTGTCACAAGGATCCATGTGAAATTGCTATTCATTCTATCAAGTAGTTTGTTTTATATAGCTGTCTGAAGCAAAGGTGTTGTCTGTATCCCTTGAAATGGATAAAAATGAGTTTTGTGCGGTTATAAAATTTTTCTAAAAGATTTAACGCCAAAAGAAATTCCTTCCAAGTTCATTAAGTATATGGGAACTCTTCTTCGTTTTCGACAATTAAGAAATCGGCTGCCGAGTTTAAATGCGGCCGTACCAGCCTTGAAGATGATCCACGTGAAGGACGTCCAAAAAGTGTAACACCACCAGAAATCATTGATCAAGTACACGATATGGTATTGGATGACCGGCGAGTCTAAGTGCGTGAAATTGCTGAGACTATAGGCAGTTCAAAAGAACGTGTAGGACATATTTTGCATGAAGAATTGCAAATGAAAAAGCTTTGCGCAAGATGGGTGACGCACTTGCTCACAGCAGATCAAAAATGCACTCGCATAAAAATCTCTGAACAGTGCTTGGAGTGTTTTAACAAGAATAAAACTGATTTTGTGCGTCGATTTATTACTATGGATGAGATTTCGATTCACCATTACACACCAAAATCCAAACAGCAGACAGAAGCCAGTTGTTCATCAGGAAAGGTCATGGAATTGGTGTTTTATTATCTTGGAAAGGGTAAAACCGGGAAATATAATTCGGGTCTTTTAACCAGTCTAGACGAAAAAAAATCGTGAGTAAAACCACGGTGTGCAGAAGAAAAAAAATCATCTTTCATCAGGACAATGCACCTACCCACAAAGGTGTTTTGGCAATGAGAAAAAGGGATCTACCCTATGAATTGTTGGAACATCCATCCACCTTATTCCCCAGATTTGGCTCCCTCTAACTTCTATCTCTTCTTAAAACTAAAACTCTTCCTCGCTGGTCAGCGTTTTTCTTCGAATCAAGAGGTGATTGCAGCTGTAGAGGGGTGTTTTGCAGATCTTACCGAGAACCACTATAGGGACAGGATAATGGCGCTGGAATAAATGTATTAGTCTTAAGGGAGATTATGTTGAAACATAAAAATGATAATTTTGAAATTATAAATCCGTTTTTTCATTGTTATTGTTAGGCCGAGAACTTTTCAGAACCACCCTCGTAATTCACATAAAATAAAATGCTAATTATATTTATATATATATATATATATATATAAAAACAAATTTCTGATATGCACCTCAGGGGATTTATGAGATATTAATCACAGCACTAGGTAAAAATTTAAGTGGATTCACATAAAATAAAATAATTAAATAATTCCTTATTAAATACATGCTAAAAATATATCGATATAATTAAAAGAATATTAACATCATGGGCCAAGGAAATTACTGGAGAAGAGCAATGCGGCTTTAGGAAAGAAAGATCCTGCACAGATCCCATATTTACACTCAAATATATAAAAAAGAATAGAATTTAATGAGCCAACATATATGGCCTTCCTAGATTATGAGAAAACATATGATCAAATCAAAAGAACAAAAGTAATCAATATATACTGTATGAATTGAAAGCTCCATCTCAAACCACAAAATCAAATATAATGGAAGAAAGCTATATTAAAATTAATGATGAAATAACCAAAAAAATTAAAACCATTAGCGGCAGCGGTGTAGCTAGAGCTTTTGCCACCCCCTCTCAATACACACCAAATATACTATAAAAAGTCAAAACGACGTATAGGGAAATAAATTAAAACACTTATTTTTGAAGTAGAACTTTAATTTCAACATTCTAAAATGCTATTTTTCTTGCTTTTCTGTTAACAAAATCGTCGATAGCATTGGCAGTCTATTTCATAGAAATGTAGGTAATTCTTAATCAATTTTATTTAGAAAAACTCCTCTCACAACTAGCAACACTTACAGTGATCGTGAGGAAAATTCGCAGTAGTATTACAATATTTGGAAATTAGTTCTCAAGACTGTATTTTAGAATTAACTGCAAAAGTTCAAAAAGGTTCGAAGTGCCAGCCGGGGCAGACCGTCCCTCCTAGCTATGCCTCTGAGTAGAGGTCTCCTTCAAGGAAGCAGATTATCACCAATCCATCCATCTTCAAGACCTGCCTTTCCTAATTAGGTTGTGAAGGCAGCAGCAGCAAGACTTCTAATGGTCACGATCCTCCGCCACCAAGCTCACGTGTTCTCGTGGGACTCCCAGACATGTCCACCCAAGGTTTTGGATATAATCTACCCAGTGAGTCCCTGGCCTTCCGTGTGGCCTCCCACCCTCTGGCTTGGCAGAGGTACTGGTGGAGCCTTTCTTGTGGCATTCTGACCAGGTGCTTGTGATCTCTCAACATGAAGCAGCGGTTGAGTATTGAGGGTTTCCGAATTGCAGAACTTCTGCCACTATTGAGTCTTCTGATATTAGGGCAACTGCCAATTACTTTCTAAAGGTGATCCAAATAGATAAATATAAATAACAGTAGAGGCACGTACGCTTCTCTCACCTGCTCGAACAATCAAACCGTCTTACTGTAACTACTTTAATTCTATGCTGATGACTTACTAACTCACATTGACTAAGTAAAACCTCGATATAACGGACTAATTCGGACAAGGGGGATGTCCGTTAAATCCGAAAGTCCGTTATATAATAAAGTAGATTTTCCGAATGCTTGTTAAAAAAAATTGACAAATTAGCTAATTTACATATTTTCTTATGTAGAAACTTTTATGTTAGGGCCAAAATTTGTTAAAAATAACAGGAAATTAATAACAAAAAAATAACATGTTAATTTAATTATAAGCAAATCTTGGTTAAACGCATTTTAAAATTAGCAGGGTGTTAATTTTCACGTGACATACGGACCGGAAATTTTGTCCTTAAATCGAGGGTTTACTGTATTGCTCAATGTGCATATAACTATATAACTAAAGTGTTTTGATCAGCATTTCTCCTGTTATCTTGTCATGACTTTTCAAGTTGTACAAAATTCAAATACAGATCTTAAATATACTGCCACAATTTTTTCAACCGTTTCTTAAAATGAAACTCTGATCCTGACTATTTCCTGCTGAAATAGACTTGTTCTTCTCTAAGTTTACCCTTACAGTTTTTTTTTATAACATCTTTTCAAGTATGCTTATAAATCTAACCTGGAATACTCAGTAAGAAAATTACTATAATTCTCACATAACTGTTTTATTGTGAGAGCTCTGCTCCAGTGAACTGGAATATGATTAAGCTATCTGAATTATGCAATGTAGCTAGTATACCTCAGTCTCTGAACATTTTTGGTTGGATATCACCTACTCCTTGCCTTTCCAAATTTGATGGTTTTTCTATTTCAAATATTGATGTGTACTGTCAAATTATGTAATTACTTCATTTTAAAATAAGTAATTACTTTGAAATCCTTCTTTGATTCCTTTTCTCTTTCCTTCATTTCTGTTCTTTTTCAATAGACACCACAACATTTTGTTACCTTCCCGATATTTTCTATATTCTTACCAAAGCCTTCTCGTGACTTCCATTCAGCTACTTTTGCATGCTGCTTTCTTATATTTCTTCATATATTATCAGAACACATTCTGATTTACTTGTTAGGTAATTCAATGTGTTTTGTTTTTCCATGACTGCCTATAATTCCTTGAGTTCTCCATTGAGTTTTGAATTTCTATCCTTACAGACATCACTACATTCTTCCCTGGCTGAATGTTTTCTTCAGAATTTGCCAACGAGTAGACAAGTGGCAATTCTTGTCTTCAAACATTTTTTTTCTTGAATATTAGTATATTTGAGTACAGTTCACTACTAAATGCTGCTTGACTTTATAAAAACTTTCTTAGTTATATAATTACTATATGTTTAATATTTAAGCTTTCCCTTCCCAAGTATATTTATTACCACTGAAATTTTATGAGTGAAATTGTTTAAATCAAATAATTCTACAGAGTTCTGAGAATAAGTAGCCATCTCTATGAGTTCATTTTTATTTATTTTTTTAAATCACGATTTGAGTGTTTCCACTGCATATATCCTGAGTACTTGACATTCCATAAAATATCACTCATTTATGTGTGTATTTGTTTTAATGGACAAGCTTAAGATTATGTAATCAAGAACTACTCTAGAGACAAAATATGGTCTCTATAGTAGTTCTTGAGAAAAGCCATTTCAGTCTGAAATACACAGGGCCATGGTCTCAAACATGACAATGAAATTCATCTACCCAAAGCACTGCTACATATTAAAAAGTCTACCCAACAATGCACTATTACTGGGTAGAATTTTGCATTCCAATAAAATTTTAAAAAGAGAACTCATTTAAGCTAGTTTATTTTCACCTATAGTTTACAATACAAATAACCAGCTTTCCACTATGAATAATACAAAAAATGCGCACAGCACAATTTACAAAATTATAAACTTTTTTTTCCCTGTATAATAAGCTGATGAGAATAGGTATACAATGAATGGGTCTCAATACCAATAGATATCAAATGGTGGCAGGGCACCTTTTAAACAGTTAGACAACATATAAGGAAGACAAAGAATACCTGAAAAACAGCACCAAATTTTGTATTTTTTTATTATTATTATTAAAAAAAAAAAACTTTATTTAACAAGTTTAGTATTAAC
The DNA here is from genome assembly GCF_054136105.1 of Typopeltis vanoorti. Taxonomy (NCBI): domain Eukaryota; kingdom Metazoa; phylum Arthropoda; class Arachnida; order Uropygi; family Thelyphonidae; genus Typopeltis; species Typopeltis vanoorti. The sequence continues at coordinate 40,224,138 of NC_143568.1, read as the reverse complement.
ACATGACTGAAAATTACTTTTCTCAAGTCCTGAAAATGCCAGCTCACTCTGCAAAATTTGATTTAGAACTATAGATAAACCCATAATTTGAATTCATATAGCACATAGTATTCCACTTAATCTCATTTCAACAGTGCTTACAGAATAAATGAGCATTTTCATAACTTAAAAATAATTTAGTTCTGAAATTTGTTCCTTGGCACAGCAAAGAAAGGAAATATTTCACACAGTATTCACTGACAAGAAATATGTTTAGCACCTAGACCTTGTCAAAGAACCTCATTTGTTCCTATATTTGACAAATAAATATAAGCTGATATCCTAAAATTTATTTTTATACAGTTTTTAATTTCCTATGTTTTTACATGCAAAAGCTTTTTTTTTTTTAGCTAAGCTAATATACATTTACTTGCTCTTTATATAATACAGAAATTCTACTCCCTGTTTCTGAAAAATAATTTAAACAAATAGATGAAGAGAATATTTAAAATACACTTGGAGAACAAAATAAAAATCCATCTATTTGACCAGAATTGACAGCATTTTAAATTGCTAGGTATTACTTGAATATATTCTAACAAAACTAGGCAGATAAATTATAATTGTTTGGCTGGCATTTACTAATATCAGTCATTCAAATTTTCAAATAAGGATTATCACACTTGAATAATGTTAAGATGTAAATCATGTTTAGTTCAATATTATAATACCCACCTGAAAGCTTGACAAAGATGATAAATTAAATCATCTTATGTGATAACTTGTACAACTATGCACAATATTCAATAATTATGACTAAAATTTTATAAGTTCAGGCAAGAATTAAAATCGTAAAAAATGCATTTATATTTTTCACACAAAAAAAGTTATTTCATAAATACTAAATTCATAAATGTGTTTAGAGAAGGAGTACAACGAACTTTTGAAATTTTTTTTAATACATATTATTCATCCATGATCAAGTTAAAAAAAGAAAATGAAAAACACTATACAAACTTTACAGTATCAGTAATCTAATACCATTCCATAATTAGTTTTCAATTTTCTTTTCCTATAGTTAACAAACACCATGTCTTAAATATTTAAATAAAAATAAGGACAACTTTTACTCCATTGGCCACATTGACATTGAGCAATTGGTACAGCTATGGCAGTGCTCAACTCTTACTTAAACCAAGCACATTTTTTAATTGATGTAAAATTTTAGTTAATTTGATACCAGCTCCTATAAAAAACGTTCCAAATTGCAAATGGATAAGTAGAAACTTTACAGATATTTCAAAAATTACAATGCATGATTTAACTCAGTCATTATTGGGAAGCTTGCTGAAATATCTTAAAACTACAAAGCTTCCCACTCCTCCTTATTAGTGAACAGTGAAAATAGAGCAGCAAAATGTTACTGAATTAAGTATGCATGGGGAAATTACATGCAGTGTACATAAAATCACAATATTTTTAATTTTTCATAGAATGATACACCTTTTCTAAGTCTTTAAGCTACAGAAGGAAGCTTTCATGGTGATTAACATTCAAAGCAACTGTTGTAATAAATTATAAAGCTTTTAAAAAAGTCTATATTACAGAGCAAAGTATGTGTTCATTATTACTAATACATAAAGCTGAAGATGCTTTTAATATAAAAACTTGAAGGCTAAGTAGTAAATACATGCTTAACAAACACTGTTATCAAGCAGTTAGTCCGAGTAAAAAGTTACCTGACTGTGAAGAATGACAATTATTGTACTCGAAGCAAATCTTGTTCTAAAATTAAAATCAACAGGAGGTCACACAGCAGGCAGTGTGATTAAATCTACACTGAATTAACATACAGACATCTTTATTGATCCAATGTATTGCAGCTGTCACAAATGTTTTCTATGCTGTTTGTTCAACACACTGAACATCTCCATTGGTGTATTCTACAAGACTTCCATTTTCACTGACATCACAGGGATTAGGATTGCGGTTCCATTTTTCTTTATGTTGCTCCCGACCAAAACCTTCATCATAATTTCCTCTTGAAATAAACAACTGCTTGAAGTGTGGTGTACAGTAAAGTCTACCTCCACTAGTTGTATAGTTCTCCAGCCTGAAACAGAAATAATTTGATTGCAGAGGAGAAAACAAGCTGAAATTGTATACTGGAAAAAAATCATCTAATGTATTCAGACACTAATGGAACCAAATAATTGCATGAGAAAAGTGATCTTTAATACTTGGCACATATACTACTGGCATTAATGACTGCTCTAATTCCTGTGGCATATGTTCTTGACAGATTTTTAAATGCATATCCTAGAACTGCCAATTCTTCAGTGCAATAGACAGTTTTCAGTCACAGACATGATTTATATCCGACTCTAACAAGTTTGAAACAACTATTAAAGCCGCTGTACTGCAAGGACAAATGCTTTCAACGATTTGCATAGCAACTATTTTACAGAGTTTAGTTTAAACAGCACACAAATTTGTGAACAGCTGTGTGGGCAACTTTTAAACAAAATCCATGAAAGTTAAAGCTCAAACAGGACAAAAGTGAATTTTAAGTGTCTCAACTGCAATAAAATCTAAAAGATACCTACAGCATAATAATCTGTTATTCCATGTTTCCCAAGTTAAATTTACTTCTTCCAATTTTCTTGTATCAATAAAACCAAATAAGATACAATCCAGCTCTGGTTTGATCTAAATGAAATTCCAGCTGAGAGAACTTAAGGCATGTTTTACAGTGGCATGCATATTCTCCAGATTTTTCTATTTTGTGCAATGACCTCTGTGTAAGACTGGCTAACTCACTAAAAAGCCTTTATGAAGTTCCTATGTCCTAGAGAGGATATGAACCACAGTCTTTCCAACTAAAGGGAAAATGTCATCCTTGCAACTGTCCTACAGATATACTGAAGATGAGAAAAAGAATTTTAAACATAAGTAAAAACTGAAGTGCAATGTTAACTGTCAAATGAATTATACAGACATTACTGGTACATGTAAATATCAAAAATATAATCTAGTGTGTAATATGATTAATAATTTAGTGCATGTAAAAATTAAAGTTCATTGGCTTACATATCACTAAGAACAACTTCACTGGAAAGATGCTCTTGTAATAAGCAGAGGTAAAATTACCAGTATAGGAAAGTTCATTATTAGTCTCCAAAAGAAAAGCAACTTTCTTTCACAAAGTCTAGTATTCAATTGGCATATAAATGATTTATTCAATATGTTCACCGTTAAGAATGGAAGGTTGATGTTTCAGATATGTTATAGTTTTTTATTATCACTATTAATACATGACACCTCCAAGGACTCATCACAGGAGGGCAACCTGTCAGCGACACACATTTAACTATTTCACCTACTACTTAATTCTCTTACTACACACAACCACCATCGACTGCGCATCACCAGCACCAAAAGTACTTTTTGTCTGTAAACTGTGTTCTGAAGGCCGATTTACTTGTGTGCAGGATGAAAAATCCAAGTTTCAGGAGATAAAAATCCTGTTACAAAAAAAGTACAAAATTCTACCACCAGCAGACAGCTAGCACTAGAATTGCATGATATTTGTACAATCTCACTGCATCTACTGACGAGTTGGTGGCTATAAATAAGAACTAAACAGATTCGTGTCATTCTCATAAGACTGAAGTGCAATGGATCTCACCTTACCGGAACGTGTGTTGCTAGTCAAGCTTTACTATCAACAATGCAGTAACGCTAATGCCATGCTTCAAGAATTTTGGTGTTTGAAGGATAGGAGAAAGGTCGACTGAGAATACAAATCTTAGAAAAATGATTTTATGATTTGAAAATAAATCTTTAGCAGCGAGTCCAGGATGAGGGTGCAAATGGATATTCCTCAACAAATTGACCAAGTTGCAACTGTCTTCCTGGAACATGGAATGAATTACACACAAGGGTCCAGCAAGGCTCGGGAAACATCACGGCAACTGGACATGCCATATCATATTCAATGCAAGATGGAGCACCACCTCACATTGGATTGCCAGTAGAGCAAATTTTACAAAAACACTTTACAGAACAGTGATTAGTCATGCATTTCCTGCAGCATGGCCACCTCCTTTGCTTAATTCCAAATCCCTGTGACTTTTGGTTGTAGGGCCATCTGAAATGTGTGGCGTATAAAGGACATGTTCTTGATTTAGCAACAACCTTGAAAGACAGAATAACGCAGCACGTGAGGCAAATTGATGCAAGTTGTGTTGCACTGTAGAAAATGCCATTCACAGAATGTAGTTCTTAGAAACATCTGAAAGGAGGACATATTGAACCACATCTGTAAGTTATAAGAACATGAAAATCATTACTGTTTAACCCCAAACCATGCATTTATGGCAACAATATCTCCTGGAGGCAGAATTTATACTTTTATTTATTTATTTTTTTATCTTTTGTAAATAAAAACCCCATGTTCCAGAGTGTAATAACACCAAGTCTGATTGAATTTCATCCAATACATTTTTCACTACAGGGCTCTGAACATCTCTTTAATTATGGACACCCTGTATATTAGATGACATAACTGTAGCCATAAAGCTACCTGAAATTAAAGCTAGATCATTATTCCTACTATCCTTTATGGAGACGAGACAGACAATTAAAACATGCTAAAAGAAAACTGCTAGACTTCAAAATGTCTGGAAATGGACAGAATTCAAATTAAATTAGATATGAACTTGATAGACCACATAATTATGGATAATATCAAACAACAAATCAGCAGGAATTGGTCACACAGAATGCATCTGGAGACTAGCACATTAGGTGTTGGATGGATAGATGAAGGATCACAAATGAAGTTTATGATGGCTACGGTAAGAGACATTATAGTCACCATCTATGAGAGGCTCTCATAGGATAGATGAGAATCATTTTTCACCTTTAACTAATGGTAACATGTATATTCATCTCTATTTCTGCATGAAAGTACCTTTGGAGAAATGTGAATGAACATCTACTTAGAATTAAGACCAAAATATTGGATATGGGTTTTTCTGTGATTTATCATAGAAAAACTAAAACAATGCTGTTTAAGGTCCTTTTTAATGCTGTTTATTACATACAAGGTGCTAATAAAATTCTAGCAGGGCAGTTTTTACCTAAACTTTAAGAGCTTCTTGTTATAACTTAACTTACTGAAAGAAGAATGCTTAATCCCATACCAGTTAAAGTATTTTTCTGTGACACTATATATATATATATAATATATATATATATATATAATATATATATATGCACATACATCTTTAACACACACACACACACGTGTTCAAGATACCAAGAAAAATTTCAAACTTGGTTTTAATCCTATTTTCCCAACTAAGCAGCTAAGTTTGCACCTGAAGTATTTTCAGGTCTGAGGCAACTTGTGGTAAAGGTGGACTAAGCTCCGATCACTTGCCTTAGTATCTCCCATAATGCAAAGCACATCTTCTTGCAGACACGTATGATGCTATGCATTAAGGGAAGGGCCACTACCCAGACCGGTTTCGACCTTTATGGAGGTCTCATTCATGTCCACAAGGAGATGTGCTTTGCATTATGGGAGATACTAAGGAAAGTGATCAGAACTTAGTCCACCTTTACCACGAGTTGCCTCAGACCTGAAAATACTTCAGGTGCAAACTTAGCTTACGTGGGAAAAAAGGATTAAAATCAAGTTTAAAAATTTCTTGGTATCTTTAACGTATAATATATCCAAGGTAAAAAACTTTCCACACACACACACACATTTCATGTTCTAGTTTACTTTCTGTGGTATCACCTACAGCATTACTGACAAGTATTTTTCTGAGTAGTGATCCATGTGAAGATTAGGTAATGTTAGTTGTTTCAAGTTTTTCCACTTGGTTATACTATAAATTAAAGATACCAAGAAATTATATACTTAGTTTAATCCTTTATCCAAGTGTAAGCAAACAAAGTTGGCACCCGAAGTATTTTCAGGACTGGAGCAACTCAAGGAAAAGGTGGTATGACTTCACATCACTTGCCTTAGTATCACATAATGCAAAGCACATCTCCTTGCAGAGATGTATAATGCTATCCATTATTGGAAGGGTCACTACCCAGAATAATAATAATTAATAATAAGTTAATAATTAATAGTTAATAATCAATTAATAAGGTGTGAAACCTTTTGGCAACTCAAATATGAAAAAAATATGTGAAACTTTGGTATCACCTGGGTCTGGCTCCCACTGATGAGACTGCAATAAAGGTTGAAACCCGGTCTGGTGGTGACCCTTCCACCCTTCATGGTTTCAAATAACATGCTTTTATTACCATGGGTTAAAAATTTGCTTAACACATTCCCTTTACGCTAGTTCTGAATGTAACCTCTTGGACTACCTTGAACTCCAGGTGAGACAAAGCTTTACTGTATCATTAAATACAGTACAGAGACAATTTGAGTTTATCCACTATATTTATCAACAGTCAGTATAATTAGAGAAGACTGGAATGAAAATGTTGCATAATGAAAAACAATCTCCCCCCCCCCATCCACCCCACACTAATACTGTGAAACACACAAGCGAAACAGTTTTATTATAATGCCAAACACAATATCTAACATCCTCTTTCAAATTTTTTATTTGCAGAAAATATGTGGTAACACCGGTTTATGATTCAGTCAACAGGTGCAGAAAGAAATCAAATGGTCTATGTAAAGCAATTTTAAAAAAGCAAATACATTTATATATCCAGTATATAACTCGAACGACAGTTCACAGATAATTTTGTGAACTGTCGTATTAAAAAATCTCAAATGCAATTCTGATTTAAAGTTATATTATAAGTTTCTGCATCTGCAATAGCTTTAAGATCAGCAACAATACATTATTACTTTCCAAGGTAGACCAACTGTGTTCTGTATCAATCTTTCATTTTCTAAATTTTAACCCATACAATTTTAACACTAGTTGTTTGATTAATTGATGATGTAAACTGGACCAAGATGGTTGTTGATTTTTGTCTCTGACGTCTAACTTTAATGTCCTTTGGTCCGAGCATGTTTAAAAGATGTTAAATTTGATGTGGTAGAGTAACTATGAAATATACCAATGCTCTATCTTGATCTTTTCTGCCTGATAGGCAATTTTCAGTTCCACCAAGGTTTTGGATAAATTGGGAATAAAGACATTTTTTGAACTGCAGCTGTTGCTGTCTGGACAATACAAAGTATGACATACTTCACAGCTTCATTGATTGACTGCACAAGTATTAAATTTTACTGTTGCTGTCTGGACAATACAAAGTATGACATACTTCATAGCTTCGTTGATTGATGTTTGATTGACTGCACAAGTATTAAATTTTACTAGAAGGGGAAAAATACTCCAGTGTCAGCCTGGCCCATTTTCCACACAGGCATTCAATGTAGGAGAACATACTTCCTGTGAAGACATAGTGCAACAAAGGAAAATGATCGCTTCCATAGGTAACAATCCAAATGAACAGCAGAAAAATATGACAGGAGAAGCAGATTGTAAGAATGTGAAAAGGTAGGCATATGGAAAAACGGTACTCACTCCATTATTAAGATGTGAGATATCATGATTGTTGAGCATTCACTCAATGATGCAACCTTGTCCATTTGTGTTAGGACTACCCCACAGAGTGGTGTGTCCATTAAAGTCACCAATGAGAAGTATGGGCTGAGACAGTGGCAAATTGTCAAGTTCAATCTCACTTAAATCACAACTTAGTGGTAAATAAATGGAACATACTGAAAAAATAAATTCCACAGATATGCCAATTGCAACTGCTTCTAGAGTGGCAAGCTGGATGTATTGGAAAAGGGTATAAATGGCCACTAGGTATAGCTACTCCACCATGAGCAGGACAGTCTCCAGTTTGTTCCTTAAACAACAGTGGAATTCCTTAAGGTAGGGTCCTTTCTAGTTTTTAAATGTTTCCTGCAGAAACATTTAAATCCAGGAACAGCAGCAAAATCTTGATATCACTGATATTCTGGCAAACACAATAGTTCTATGTAAATTTTTTTTTTTTTTTTTTTGTAGCCTTGTCTTATTTCCAAGAGTTCAAGAGTAGGTTTATATTTATCAAGTGATTTTGGGAAGTACAGACAGCCAATCGATACAAAATTAATAACGGAAAAAACTCACGTACAAAGATTATTTAATAGTATAATTTTCGCCTGTGTGTCACAGGCATCTTCAGTACATATTAAGCTCAAATTAAACAATAACTGACAATTCCAAAAAGCGCCACCTAAGTAGCTGGTGTAAGGTAACTAAAAAGGTCAATAAATTTCCTTAAAAAAAAAATCAATACAATAAAAAGTTAGGAAGATTAGATGATTTGTAAAGTACTATCTCCCATAAAGGGGATAGACGTAAGCTGTCAAATCTGTTTAAGTTTGGAGAATGATTTTTTTTTTTCAGGAAATTTATCGACCTTTGTAGTTATCTTACACCAGCTACTTAGGTGGCACTTTTTGGAATTGTCAGTTATTGTTTAATTTGAGCTTAATATGTACTGAAGATGCCTGTGACACACAGGCAAAAATTATACTAGTAAATAATCTTTGTATGCGAGTTTTTTCCGTTATTAATTTTGTATAGACATCCAATGTCCATCTTTTCCTCTGGAAAAATGTTTAATACATCATTTGACGTGTCAGGATTATTTGCTAAGTTGAATTTACTGAAAATGGATACTGAAATATCCAGTTTTCTTCCCTGTGGGAGTTTTAAATGACATCCTTGCAATAATTTAGACTAGTGGGTTCTCATCAAATGGGACTATTTTTGGAGTTGTTTCTGAAGTGAGACCATAGGTCATGCAATTGATGCACTCAACAGAGAAGCACTCACAACTATAACGTTCAGGTATAGTGAAATTATCTGATAGTGGAATAGACAGATGAGTTTGAGTCACAGTTGACCTTCTCAGCATGAGAGGATCTCAGGACATGTGTGGCAGTGACCAACTTCCTTTTTGCATCCTGATATATTCTGTTCTGTTTAAATCTTTTGCATTTCTTTTTCATCCTTCCACTTCTGACATGCATGAGAGTAGGGTTGGACAATCTCCCAAAGAGTTCAGATTTGGGCACAGGTGGTTGAGCCATGACAAGCAGTTTGGATATATTCATATTTTTGACATTTAAAGAATCTCAGTGGATTAGGAATGTACAGCTTAACAGGACAGTTGAGATACTCTGTTACAGATGTTGGAGGCCTGGATATATCAAAAGTAAGAAAGATGTTCCTGGCTGGAACTAGGTGACCAACCTTATAAGAATGCACTTCATATTTCTCACTCCCTGATCTTCAAGCTCTGAACGTATTTCCTAATCTGAAACAAGATCCCATTTCTCATCACTCTTTTAGAAGAATTCAGTGCTTTATGAAGTATCACTGAAATTAGTATTCCACTCATTGATGAAGCTTTCAGTAATTTTTCTTAGTGTTACTGACCAGATGTTTCCAAAAGGATGTCATCAAAACATAGTTTCTTGACTGTTCTGGGAGATTCTGACAGCCCTAAACACTTCTGAATAAAAATGGGTGACATATCCCTATTGGCTTTTAAACCTGTTGCATGGATAATGAGAAACACAGATACATTTATATAATGACATGTCTTTTCTTTCTTACTTCTGTTAGCAAATGATGTAAGATATCAGTACTTGGTTGGAACATTGTTCAGGCCCCTTAAACATTTGAAGATGAAGAAATCATGCTAAAGAGATTTTTCATTTAGTTTCAGAGCTTCTCATCCACCAAGGAACAACACATGGACTTCCAGGGCTACCCTGGACACTATCACAGCAAGTCTTAACCATGAGGTAGGAGACTTACTAAAACACCACTGACTCTTGCCAGTCCACCAGCAAACTGATCCTAGCCTGGCTAGGTTCTCCCTTTCCAGATGCTCAATGGTTGCACTGCACAGCAAACATGGGCAGGATGTTGGAGCTCAGTGATGGTGGTTTGGAAGAAAGGAAAATAAAAAAAAGACTCAGGAGAAGTAGAGCAAAGAATATACGAAGAAAATCAAAGATAAAGAGGAAGAATGAACAGGGCCAGTACTATTACTGGGAGGTCGAAGATCCCCTCCACCACAAACGGATACCCCAGAGATGGGGTTTACATCAAGAGATAACAAGAAATACCAAAGTCCTTTAATATGTTATTCACTGTTTTAGAGAAAAATGTATGTTAAAATATTTACGAAGCAGTTACCATATGTAAAGGAAATTAGATTTTAATATCAATGATGATGACGCAGGGTTTTTCAAGTTTCAAGGAATAGACAATTGAATTTAAATTACTACAGTGCAAAATCACGGTTTGATTCCAATGAACTGTCTAGTGCTAATGGCATGAGAAGCAAGGCAAGAATCTTATGATTCTAAAAATCTTAGCAGAACAGTCAGCCAAAGATGATAAGGATAGAGGTGCAATTTATCCATTGTAGATGGTAGGAAAGAAGATAACTTCCATGCTGGTTTGAAAATAGTGCACAGATTGTATTTGCAGAGAATTTGTGCTATTTGTTCAGTAGGTCCTTTAACCTCCCTACCGGCCAGGACGTCTATAGACGTCCAACTAAATCTGGATATGATTCAGCCCACCTGTTTAAAGAACCTGGATAAGAAGTGCAATTTGACTGTCATGTCCATTAGAAGGTGTGATAAACCCTCACGCTGAAGAGAACGGTTAATCGGATTATCTCCCGTTCGTAACTGCCTCTCAGTTGCCTATAACAAGAAACGGACTTTCTTGTTCCATGCTGGTGAACTGGATTTTAGTTATATATCATAGACTAAAAATAGAGAAATTATTTATATTTTTGTTTTCTCTTTTTATTGTACAATACAATTTTAATTTCTGGACAAAATAAAGGTCTTGCATAATTTCTTCACTTAAATATTGCCTTACCTTGGAGAACCAATTTAATTTTTTATTTTTTTGCGCTAATTTTTTGCTAATCGCTTAGTAGACAAAATATTTTTCTTTGTTCTCGAAGAAATTAATTCACGATAATTATTTGAAATATTCTTTTAAAAAAAGAAAAGAAAACCGGCTGCCGACGTTCCAGTTTATATTATTTTTATTTTTGTACAAAACCTTCGAAATCGAATAATACTTAACAGATTTCCTTTAGAGAATAACATGAAATTCTTTAATCATATTACTAAATTTTTTCTTCATGTTGTATAGTAATCTGTACTTTCACTTTCTTGGTTTCCTTGTATAATTGGTCATTACAAAATGAAATTAACAGTTATGATTTAAATTTATATTTTCCGCATAATTCAGATATTTTATTCTCCAATTTTTAAAGTAAGCGATACATTTGCTTATTTTTATCATTCAAAATATGTATATCAAATGTGAAATTTCATTTCCATATTTTTACAAAAGAATTGAACTTTATTTCGCCTCTGATAGTTTAACCCCCCCCCCCCGTTGCATTACTATCACACACCCGAAAAACTGTTATGAAACATAGGTACAGTTTTTATTTAATTCGTTATTTTTCTCTAGTAATTGTTCCACATAACTAATTTTTCGATACTGAAACTATGTGGTGATTATTATAAATTAGCAAATTATAAATCAGACAATATACATATTTCCTGATTATTGTAAATCAGGAAATTATGTGATATTCGGATATAGATGAAATTAATATTTAAAATCACTGTCATCCTTCAAATGCAATATCAGAATCAAGAAAGTGGAAAACCCGAAGTTTCGAAATACATATCGAAAGCCCGCTCTCGAAATGTATTGGTCTACAGACTGGATTCTGAACACGCCAATGTTTCGTGATGTTATGACTGAAAAACAATTCAGTCTCATCATGAAGTATTTGCATTTCCAGAATAATGAGGAACACGATCAGGCAACACATCCTTGCCCAGTCCTGAACAAAATTTATGATTTTCTGATGAAAATCCATCAAAAATGTAGACCACGCTACATTCCTGAGAGAGACTTGAGTATCGATGAAAGCCTTATGCCATTCAAAGGTAGCATACATATACTGAAATGTAAGCAGTATATTCCCAAAAAGAAAGCGAAGTATGAAGTAAAATTTTTTATGCTTTGCGAATCGGAAAGTGGATATCTTTGGGATTTCAAACCTTATACGGGATAGCAAACTGTAATCGAGCACAATAAATATTCGGATCTCCCCTTGTCGATGCGTGCAGTAATGCGGTTACTAGACACTTTACTGGGGAAAGGTTACTGCATTATAATGGATAATTACTATATATGTGTCCTGAACTCGCTGATTTGCTTTTACAGCATCGCACAGATAGTTATGGTACTGTAAATGCAAAAAGGCGAGATATGCCTCCAGATCTGGCTTCAGGAAAGCTATCGAAGGGGGAAATCCGAACTTGCCAGCGAGGGAAAGTCTTTGCACTACGTTGGAAAGCCAAAAAAGATGTTTTTTTGCTATCTTCCCTGCAAAATCCATCAACGGAATCCGTGGAGAAGCATGGTTTGAAGAAAGAAAAACCCATTGCTGTGTGTGCATACAACGACACTATGGGTTGAGTCGACAGGTGCGATCAGCAGCTATCATTCTACTCTGTAATGAGGAAACGGCATAAAAAATATTACAAAAAAGTGTTTGGACATGTTATTTGAATTTTGAAGTGTTTGGATTTTGTTATTTGGAACAGTTTCCTCCTGTACAAGAAAAAATGTTTGTCTACCATAACATATCTAGAATACAGAATAGAAATTGCGAAAGCATTGCTGCATGCACATGCACCTTCTTCAACAAGCAGAAAAACAGGAAATCCTGCCAGACATCTGAGGTTGAACGCTGCTAACTCTAACCATTATCCCGAAAATCTACCCCCAATCGCCAATAAAAAAAAAAAACCTGCACGCAAATATTATGTAATAAAAAAAATATCAGAAAGGAAACAAAAATCTGGTGTCCTGAGTGTAAAACTGCTTTGTGTGTTTACCCTTGCTTCAAGGTGTTCCACGCTGTTCAAGAATTTTAAATTCTGAACAGTATGAAATAAAAAATGTTTCTTTTCAGGGCCATCAAAACAGTCCTTTTCAGGACTACAAATATTGATAGAGGGATACCCGAATGCACTGTTTCTTTTTCATATTGAAGGCTAATTTTTAAGTTCCAGGTAAAGTATTTCATCAAAACAATAAAAAATAATGAAATAAAATCTACCCTATATATATATATATATAAAATGATAAGCCTTTTTATGTCATGTTTATCGAAACGTTTTGAAACTCAGGGGCTACCCTGAGTGTCGAGTCTTCAAAATTCAAGTCATCAGAATTCAGGGGCGGAACCCCCTTTCGAGTTATCACAATTGAAGGAGAACTGGTCTACCATACCGGAACACAGGGGGTTGGGCATAGCCCCCCTAGTTAATAAATGAAATATATAAATAATAACAGGAACATTTTCACCTTGCCAACACTCAACATTGATGTGATATGGGTTCCAAATTTCTTGTTTTGAAGAAATATATATATTACAAAGTTTTGTAATAAAAATTTCTGCTACAATGAAGTTTGGCAGAATCAACAATATTATTACTACCTTATTTCTGTTTCTCGTGTGGGAGAAAAACGGTAAAATGTCACTCTTATAATTATATGAGATGTTATAATGGCAAAAATAGTAAGAAAAAAGTCATTTGCACTTTCTCTTCAAATCACAAAGAAAGAACATTGTAAATTCAGTCAGTGGAAAAGAAAATACTACATATTTTTCTCCTGTTATCTGATGTTTTTTCTTGTAGTACAAAGAAGAAATCACTGCATATAACATGAAGTCTGCAGGAGGGAAAAAAATCTGGAAATTGGCTACATTATAACGAATAGAGAAATCATGTCAGAAAAATTATTCACGTAAGATTCTAATCTCAGCAGACATAACATTTTCTTCTAGATTAGATATCTAAAGTAACTGAACCTTTGCTACTATTTTACACTAAAATGAATGGGTACGTTCCCCAAGTGATTTACATTTGTAACAGCTGTCTTGCGAACGATTTATGAAATAAATTACCTGAAATATCCGCAGATTGATTAGGTCTATACCCCCCCCCCCCAAAAAAGAAGATAATGAAACGCATATGCACCTTTTCTTTGAAAATAATTCAAATCCTCTTTTTCAAGATAATTGTATGATTTAATTTCTAATTTTTGATAATAAAAGTGAAACTGATCATTATAAATTAAGCAATTATTTTGGCATAAATAATGTATAAGCATGTAAAAGAAATATCAGTATTTCTGTTAGGAAATAGGTAATCAACAATCGAAAAGGAAACAAGACATTCTTGAATTATTCTGCACTACAGCCTGAGGCACTTTAGTGTTCTCCCCTTTCTTCCCAATAGCACTGAGAGTAATAAGCCTTCAACTTTTCCTCCAGCTAAGAGGATATTACCAAGTATTTAGAAGACGTAGATTATTTCAGAAATAGCTTCCAGCAGCAGAAGTAATATTTAGATGTTTTTAAAGAAAAACAGACAAATAATACTACTGAACTTTCTTTTGTGTGGTATGCATATAAACAATTTTGCATGGTGAAAATATAGCATATTATTTCTAAAATTTCACATAATTACAGCGGACAGTAGAACAGCTGGTTTTAGATTGCAAATAAATAGAACAGAATTAGAAGCTTCACAATACAATCTGATTGCCATATATCTTTTGTCAAAATGGTAAAATGAAGTATTTGATTTTGAATGCTGTCTAGAAAAGCTTTCAAACCTGTGAGTTCTAGGAGAAGATAAGGAGGGGGGGGGGAAGCATTAGAAAATCTTCAAAATCAAAAAGAATTTTGAATCATTCCGTATATGATATTTTTCACATTATATTTTCAACATATCTACGAGGATGTGCACTAGATATTATCGTAATATGCATAATACAAATAAATAAATAAATAAATGACGAAGGCGAAGACTCACTGCTAAAATATAATTGGATATAAATTTTTGATACCAAAAAGACACACAATCGGAAACCGAGTAATTCAATGTAGCATTTTAACATTTTTTTTTAAATTTTGTCTTTATGAATAACAAAAAATCGTTTCTAAAACTGAAATGTGATGATCCATATAATGCTATTTGGCTAGAAACGAAAGCAAAAGGACATATTTATTTCAATAAATATTGTTTAAAAATATAAATATTTGACATAATATTTTCAAAGCAAACATTTGAAAATTCTGAAATTCGAAAACAAATTAATTATTATATGTAAAGTGAAAGAACAATCAGTGCAACTCTTCCGGTGCACTGATTTGTAGAATTACCAAGTATTTATAAGGCATAGATTATTTCAGAAATAGCTTCCAGCAGCAGCAGAAGTAATATTTAGATTTTTTTTTTAAAAGGAAAACAAACACCAATAATACTACTGAACTTTCTTTTGTGTGGTATGCATATAAACAATTTTGCATGGTGAAAATATAGCATATTATTTCTAAAATTTCACATAATTTCAGCGGAACAATAGAACAGCTGGTTTTAGATTGCAAATAAATAGAACAGAATTAGAAGCTTCAGGAAACAATCTGATTGCCGTATATCTTTTGTCAAAATGGTAAAATGAAGTAATTGATTTTGTCTAGAAAAGCTTTCAAACCTGTATAGAAATTTAGAGTAGTTATGCAATTCAGTTCCAGGAGAGAATAAGGAGGGGGGGGGGGGGGAAGCATTAGAAAATCTTCAAAATGAGCAAAAATTTTGAATCATTCCGTATATGATATTTTTCACATTATATTTTCAACATATCTACGAGGTTATGCACTAGATATTATCGTAATATGCATAATACAAATAAATAAATAAATGACGAAGGCGAAGAATCACTGCTAAAATATCATTAGATATAAATTTTTGATACCAAAAAGAAACGATCGGAAACCAAGTAATGCAATTTAGCATTTTAACTTTTTTTTTTTAAATTTTGTCTTTATGAATAACAAAAAATCGTTTCTAAATCTGAAATGTGATGATCCATATAATGCTATTTCGCTAGAAACGAAAGAAAAAGGACATATTTATTTCAATAAATATTATTTAAAAATAGAAATATTTGACATAATATTTTCAAAGCAAACATTTGAAAATTCTAAAATTCGAAAAAAATTATTCAATTATTATACGTAAAGTGAAAGAACAATCAGTGCAACTCTTCCGGTGCACAGTGCAATGAATCACTAAATAGATTCATTGCAAAAGCTGATCAGTGGTCATTTCAGGATTGATTTTTTTCGCATATGTGAAATTCGTTTCAATTTTTGGGAAGAGACACAATAAATCATTTTAGAGGCAAGAAAGGTCAAATAACTTAGGACAGTAAATGAAATTCTAAGCAACACAATAGACGTAAAGACAGGGGACACAAAGGTCACTCAGCAACAGTTAATCCACTAATGGCTATAGAATAGCCATAACGAGATTAACGGCGGAGATAGCTAATGGCATGATAAAAGGTAGAATGCCGACAAAGTTTTGATCCATGAAAAAAGCTAGGGAGTGTTGAATATTTCATCCACACCGGCCGGTTGGGAGGTTAAAGGTAGGATATGAAAATCCTTTTAACATCACATTTTGATCTGCTGTCAGATGATAATTATTTTCTGGACAGTGGTTTCATTATATCCATTAAATTATTATTATTATATGAGATTTCCAAGGAGAAACCACATCAAAGGAAACCAAAGTTTCACTGTCCAGCAAACAAAGATCTCTGTAGTATCTATCCATTAATGATGACAATGCTAGTATTGTTACATAAGGAATGAAGAGCCTGCTGCTCTGAAAATGGAATATTCAAAACAGAGGTTTAGCTTTATATAAAATCAGTAGCAATTTCACAAACTGTTAGTTTGTTAGCTTCATCTGTACATAAGACTCAATGCCTTTTTCAACATCTATCATGAATTCTAAATGAGGTTTCTGTTAAGGAGATAATGTAAAACAAACCTTCTGATAATATATTCACCCTAACATGTATGAGAGGCGTATTTGTTAAATTTATAGCCCATTTGTCATGAACGGAGATGGGTGGCAGATGAACGAAGTGTTGGCTTCTTTGTTCTAACAATTTAATCTTATGAATCAATTTTTGCTTGCACTTCAAGTGTGTGTGCCTGCCTGCCTGCCTGGCTGGCTGAGGAAAGAGAAGTTCTAGAAACTAAGTCCAAATGCTTTTGACTATAGAAACATGTGGTAGAAATAGTAACATATTACAAAACAGTTAACACGTGAATTAGAAATTAACATTTATAATTTAATATTGCTGAGAGCAATATCTGTGCTAATTCAAAAAACGGGTATATAGGGGATGTGAAACTTTGGAGACTCACTAGCAAATTCTAAAGAAAACAGTGAGCCAGAGATGCATATGGTAAGTTGCCTGAAAGGAGAGAAAACGAGAATCAGAGAAAAGAAGTCATAGCTCCAGCAAGTAAGTCTTTGAGAGAATACAGGAAAAAATGTAAGAAAGTAAAGAAGTATTTTATGTTAGCTAAAGTCCTGGGAAGACTTTGGCAAGTATACAGATATCAGGTATCTGTATCAGGTATCAGATAGCAAGTATACAGATAAATATCAGGAAGGGGACAAAATTCTGGAAGATATGGAAATATCTCAGAAATGGAGAAAAGAAATGATATAGGCAAATAAAATGAGAAGTGACAACAGTACTAGAAAATATTCAAGTAGAATGCAATCAGGAGCCCACATCAATACTTGAAGTAGAAAAGCCATCAAAAACCTGAAAAACATGGAAAGGCAAGGAGCAGAAGATATTTAACCAGAAATGTTCAAATATAAAAGGTACAAGAGTTTTGCAGTAACTAAACTGCATAAATCAGAAGATCTGGCCAAGTGGTCAAATTCTGGATGACTGGAGTAGAGTTCTCACAGATTCCATCTGTAAAAAGGAAAATAAAACAATGAAAATTTCAGGAGGAATTTCCCTACCAAGTGTTCCAGGTAATATTTAGTGAAGCATGCTTGAAGAAAAGAAACTAAGAAAAACTGTGGAAGACAACTCAAACAAGCTGAACTGAGACTAAAATGGGTTTTCACAGGAATATAAAAATGATTTGTACAGATCTGTGAAAAAGCATATGAAAAGGTGCTAAGAGAAAAGTTTTTTTGAAGCACTACAATTATATGGTGTAAGTGGAACATTACACAGATGTTATAATTTAAGTAAGAACAGGAAGATGGTTTGACATAAAATCATGCTTAAGACGAGGGTGTACAGTATCCTCACTCCTTATTCACCACCTATATGGATCATATGACGAAAGAAAGCAACATTAGATCTGATATCATCAGAGATATTGAACTTAGCTCTTTGCTTTGATTTGCAGAATATTGAACAAATCCAGTTGAAGTCTCCAGGATTCTTCCTGGATTGAATAACAACTGTAACAAATTTGAAGTGAAAACCAGCAATAAAAAAGTTATGAAAACAGGCACAGCTATGAAAATCTTCAAATGCACTTTCAATGGAGAACCTACAGAACAAATAAAATATCCATTTAACCAAAATTTTTAGTAAAGATGATAAATTAAATAGGCAAAGTAAAACTGGTATGATAGAGATACAGCCAAATAAATTTATATGGAATAAAATAGAAATTAGCTAAAACACTAACTAGCAGTTATACAAGACTGTGTTGAAATCAGTTTTAACTTATGAATTCTGAGAGATGGGTTAGAAATACAGCTGATCAAAACTGGAGACCATAAATACGAAAACTCTGAGCAAAATTGAGTGAACATGTGGCATTAATGACAGAATCATTAAAAAGAACTTGACCATGTTAGTATTCAAGAATATGTGAAGAGGGATAATCTCAATAGTATGGTCACTTAAAAATAATGAGAAAATAAAAGATTGGCAAAAGGAGGCGTTTGATGCCAGGAAATACCCAGAGGAAGCCTAGGTATTTCCAGTGGCCTGGACACAGAAAGTGCCTTAGAAAACCAAAATAAAAAATTTGATATTAGAGTTTTGCAACTTTTTTGTGCATTGTCAGAGTATTTGTATAAACCCATTGAATTTGATGACAGTGCACTTCATTTTCACTAGAAAAAGAACAAAAAAATCTTAAACACACTGTGCTCAGTTTGTGTACTTTGACAGAAGGGGGAGATTGATTTCTTCCTTTTATTAAGATAAAATCAAAAATTAAGTTAGTCATAAAAACTTGTTTCAAATTTTTCATACCTCAGCATACAACTGCAATGAGCACACCGAAAACAATTCTTGTGCAATCTCATTCCACTCGTTTCCATCTTTTCCATTGGATATACTTTCTTCCCACAAATATTACACAATTCCATGTTCGTTCCTGATTGCTCTTGCTAAGGGTGAGTGTAGAAAGATTGAAACATTTAAGTGACATAACTAGAAAGCTGCATATGAAGAGAAATAATGCAAAAAAAAATTAAAACAGGATAAATCAAGTATTTAATTATATTCATCATTATCCTAATACAATGGTATTCAGCATACCTCAGAATTTAAAAACAGTGAGCCTGATTTCACTCCTTCTGGATGTCTGACAGAAAACATTTTTTGTTGGGTAGTGAGTGGTTGGTTTAGACAGTAATTCTCACAAAGCAGAAAGATAATTTTTTGAGAATATTAGGTTTATTTATAGTAGTTTGCTTTTATAAGCAGGATACTGAGTTTGCTTATTTAGTGCATTGTATAATGTACTGTATATTGTTCAATACAGCACCATTGAATAACATAGTGGCAGCCAAGACATCATCGATATCAGAACTTCACCTGAGGGATTTTGTTCAGTACAGTACATGGATTTATTCTTTATGAAGCAGTGAATGATTTGTGGATGAGACTGGTGTGAGTAAGTGTGTTGGAAGTGTTTTGATAATGAAAGGCAGAGATGTGTGGGGATAAAGAAGCCCGACAGCAGATTAGTGATCATCATGGACAAAAATGTCAGGAAATATGAACAGTCAAGACTGTACAAAAAAGCACAGTGGAAGGGATTGAAGTGAATAATGTCTGCATGACATCATGAACAAAGAAGTTTAAGAGCAGAATAATGAGAGAGAGGAGGTGGCACTGGTATGGAGTCATTCACATGACAAAGCATGAGCTGGTGTGTGTGTGTGTGTGTGTGAGATAGAGAAATGTCTTGAGTGATTCAGGAAAGAAGTGAAGAAGAAAAAGGAGCTGCAAGGAAAGAGAAAGCAGAAAATGAAAGACAAAGTGGCGAGTTGTAGATTCTACGATAAGAGCAGCACTTGAGAGCATGACAAAATCTCGATTCTCAAATGTGAAGATTAAAGATGTTAATAAGGCTGTTAGGATACAGAGGAAAAAGATTATGTAACACTTTCAAGGACTCATCACAGGAGGGCACTCCACTCCACTACACGCATCTGCCTTTCCCTATTACTTCTTTCTACTACACACAACTACCATTAATGTCATCTACTGCCCATCACCACCACCAATATTTTTTGTTTGTATACCGCGTGTGTTCTGAAGACTGACTTGCCTTTACGAAAGATGAAAACCCTGCTACCTTCGTCAGAGATCAGCTAACTCACTTTCAAATGAAAAAGCCCATATAAAGATTCTTCTTGTAACAACAAGAATCAAACTTAAGCCTTTTCCAATTGAAGGTGCAATATGAAAGTTATCAGAAGAAAAAGAATCACACACACACACAGTAAAGAATGGGAATCAGCAGCCATGGTATGATGAGGCAAGATGAGAAGAAGGGTTATGTCCACAAATAGAATGAATTTGAGGGACGAAATAACATAACAGTCAGGGATACTAGAGCTATTAGGAGGTATGCAAGAGAATATGTGCAAGCACCCTTCAGGTATGTGAGTGAGAATGATTAAAAAAGGTGCTGAATCTAGTTTCCCAGGACCCAAATTTGAATGGCATATTCAGTACAAGTTTAAGTGTGATTGTAGGCTGAAGAGGATACTGCAAGTTTTGTACAGTAATACCAAAAGTTATAAGGATAGATAAATGAGGAGTTTGGCTAGAGGGCAGAGATGTAAATTGCAGTGCATTTGAAGATAGCTGGTATGAGAGAGCAGATAAAAACATAGTCAGATGCTTCTAGTTATAACTTGCAGGGCAAGTTATCATGAGGACTTCAACAGACACTGGAACATGAAAATCATACAGTACTATGAAATAATTATCCAAAACTGCATGTGAAAGAGAGAACTTGAGGATTTTAGAATGTGAGATCTGGCAACGGCATTAGAGGATTTGTCAGTAACAACTAAAGTAAATGCATTTTCAAACAGAAAAATAATTAGTCTCTTGACTTAGGAGGTTGACAAATATATAGAAATTTCAGTTAAGGTGTTGTAACTACAGGAGAAGAAATTATGGCAAGCTTAAGGAGGAGTGGTATACGGCATAGGAAATGAAAGGAATAATGTTAGCAGTGCACAGGAGATGTCAAAGGGTGTTTCAAAGAAGCAGTAACAGATCTGTATACCTAGCCTCAGAAGGATCAAATGCACAGAAATGTGGAAGGTATATATATGAAAAAAGATGACTAGCAAACATAATTGATATGAAGACTAGGCAAGAATTCAAATAGGACAAACTGAGTAGTAGGAAAATAAAGATTGTGAGTCTGCTGCCTTGGTATGATAGGACAGAACTGAGAAGAGCCACGATTGCCAATGAGAAGATTATGCAGGAGGAATGTGTGCAATTTATTGATGTATGGAGTGAATTTGATGGGCGAAAGGACATATATATGCCAAATGGACTACATTTAAATAATTCTGAGTTAGATGTTTGGAGAAATTGTTTAGTGAGAGTGTGGTAGTGCAAAACCAGGGAAACTAGAGATATTAGGGAAGATGAAATCAAGCATGTACCTAGCCACTCCTCCGATAAAGCACGTGTACAGTAACGATTATGCAATACTGAATGATATTTCACAAGTTTCTGATTTGAATGGGTTGGTAATGACATTACACAAGGATAACTATGGGTACAAAGGGATATTGAAATGCATGTACACAAATGCAAGAAGTATTTAGAATAAGGGTGAGGAGATTTTGGCATTGGTCAGCTTGACTTTGTCAAAATTATAGGCATCAGTGAGAACTCGTTGACTGAAAATGATATAGTTACAGGGATAGAATGTAAAAGGTACTGTATTTTCAGGGAGGATAGAAGGAACAGGACAGGAGGTGAAGTATTGCTGATGATAGCTGAAGAATTACAACCAACACAATTGGAAGTTAGAGGATTTTAGGCCTGAGGGAGATGGTTCATTTGAGGCTGTCTGGTGTCTGCTATAGACAAGGGGCTGGGGGTCCCCAGGAAGATGTAAACTTCATGTATCAGCACAATGTGTAGGCCAAACAATTATGGGAGACAAAGTATGAGGACATAAATTGGAAAGAGAAAAAGGGGTGCATAAATCCCAATTCCATCTTATCCTCCTCCTGCAGGAGGAGGACAAGATGGAATTGGGATTTATGCAGTTGCTAAGGGATAATTACATGAAACAACATGTTATAGAGGAGACAAGGGATTTGAGGGTGTTGGATCTGATAACAGCATCAGAAAATGCATCCATAACTAAGGTAGACACTGCCTCCAATTGGGGAGAGTGACCATGTGATCTTGTTCTGGGAAGTTGCCAAACATGGAGTTCTCTGTCAAGAAGGGGTTTATGTTCAACTATAAGGCTAGTGATTATGAGACTCAGGAATCATCTTGGAACAGTGTCATGGCTTGAGAGTAGTAACAAACTACATATCCAAGGTCAGGAGGATAAACTAAGTTGGAATTAATTGATGAGTAGGGATATAAAGCAAGAACTGCAAAAAAAGAAAACATTGTGGAAGAGATTATGACATAAAAATTAGCCAAGCAGTTCAAACAAAATCTGAAAGAGTTCTTTTGCTATTATTATTATACAGGCACCTCCATGGAATCCAAAGACTCATCGCAGGAGACTGAATCTATCATATCTCTACTTGAACCCATTAACATACAAAGCACTGACAACTTACTCTGCAACCCATTCCACTCATTCACAATTCTCCAAACAAAAAATATAGTCCCCCCCCACCTACTAACCATACCTTTATTCAACTTTCAAGAATGACCCCCCCCCCCTTGTTCTGGTCCCTCTAGCCAAGTACTAAAATATTTCTCTTGCACCTACCCTATAAAACCCTTTAAGCAATTTAAATGTTTCTATCATATCTATCCCCTCTTTTTCACCCATCAACCAACTTCTGCAAATTGACACACCTTCAATCTATCCTCATAGGGAACATTCCACAGACCACGCACCTCTGAATCTTCACTGCTTCCTCATCTCCAAGAAACCCACGGAACAGACTTGAGCAGAGTAATCAGATGTGGACATATCAAGGATTTATAGAGGAATAACTTCCTTATCTCTACTTGTTAATGTGTTCTTCAATAGCCAAGTAATCTTATCGGCTACCTTAGCAACATGTCCTCAAAACCTGACTCTCTCTCTCTCTCTCTCTCTCTCTCTGTCTGTCTAGCATCCCACACATCCACATCTCTAGCTTCATCTATTTCCTGGAGTACAGTGCCATCAATATGATATACTTCTTGTAATCAATTTATCCCAAAACATATAACTTTACATTTCTCCACATTAAATCGACACCCATTATTTTTTTCCCATACTGACAGCCTATTTAAATAGTCCTGCAAGCTCTCCATGTCGCCTTGATTAACTATTACTTTATTTAATTTCACATCATCAGCAAACAGCTGAATATTTCCTTTCAGGTTATTTCCTATATCATTTATGTAGAAATTAAACAGTTTTAGACCCAGCACTGAGCCTTGCAGCACACCACTAGTCACCTGTTTTCACCTTGATTCTGCCCCTCCATTCTGCCACTTTTCGATATCTGTCCAGCAGCCACCCTCTTATCCACTTAACCAGTGTCATTTTCATCCCCATTTGTTCTAATTTGCATAACAGAGTAACCTTTGCAAAACCAAGCAAAATCTTGTAGCTATTTCCTTTATCCACTTCAGCTGTTACTCGTTTCGTTTGTAAAAAGTTAGTAAATTACTAGGCATGACTGATCCTTTACAAAGCCATGTTGATCCTCATACAATATCATATTTTTATCTAATTATTCATGAATCCTCTTTTTGATCAATTTTTCTAGCACCTTTAACTACCATGCCTGAGATACTGATTGGTCTACTTCAGTCTTATTGCTAATAAGACTGAAGTCTTAGAATCTTCCTTATGCAAGGAATTATTTTGCCCTCTTTCCACTCCCTTGGAACTCTACCAGAGCTAAGACTACATAACAAAAGAACTCTTTGGGATTTCCTTTGGCCTGCTTGACTAGATTCTTTTCATAATTTCATTATGCTTTGCTTGCCATGCTGGTCACCTTTCTCTTTATATATCCTCCACAGCATTTTCTTCTTCTGCAGCTCATGTTCAATGATATTACTCATCCATCTAACTCCTATCCGATTAACCCTCCTTACCCTTGGTATACCAATTAATACTGCTTCCTCTAGATGACCCTTAACTACATCCCATGCACTACTAACATCCTTACCCGGCAGTGTTTTATGCCATGGCAGAGATTTAAGTTTCATTCCTCATGTTTTACAATCTTCCAAGTCAAGACAGCATGGTCACTTTCACCAACTGGAGGCAACATGGTTACCTTGGTTATGGATAGCTCTTCTGATCCTATGACCATGTCCATTACATGCTGCCTTAAGTAATTATCTCTTAGCAGGTGTATAAGTTCTATTTCCTTCCAGTCCATATCTCCATAGTTGAAGTCACCCATAATAATCATTCAACCTGTACTCACTTTACTAACTTGGCAATATACATCTTCCAGATCATCTGTGAGACTCCCTAGCCTATAGCAACACCCAACTGTATATTCTGTCTTACTGGTCTTAATCTCACAACAGATTGTTTCAAATGAACAGCCACTCTCTCTGCTTGTCTCCTATTCTTTTTGGCCATAATTCGCCTGCTATCATCAAGCAGTACTCTTCTCCCATCCTATCTTCCCTGAAAATAATAAACCCTTCACATTCAATCCCTGTAACTACATGAACTGCTGTTAGCCAGGTTTCACTGCCTATAACCTTTGGCAAGATTGCACTGACCAGTCACTCCTCCGTCTTCTTCCTGATACTACTGGCATTAGTATATAGAAACTGCAGCATCCCTTTAGTCCCTAACCCACCTTTACTTTCTGAACCGACTACCTTATTCAATATTTTTTAGCTAGAGACACTAGATTCCACACTTGGTCATTCTCACAACTCACTTGCTTCTAAGCCTAATTGATTCAGTTTCCCAGAATTTGCACTTTAGCATGCTCAGTGAACAAATCTCTCTCTCTCCAGACACCTAACACCAAAACTATTTAGATGAGGTCCATCAGCATTGTACAAATCCTTCCCATCAAACACAGACCACAGATAAACAAATCCTACATCATGCCTTCTGCACAATCTAAGTATAGATTAATTGGCTACCAACGTCCTCCTCCTCAGTTTGCTTCTACCATAGTATGGTAGGAGACTTACAATCTTTACCTTCTCGTGTTTCAGTTTCGCTTCTTCTAACAACTCCTTTACATCCTCCCTCATAGAATATTTCTCACCTCTCAAATAATTGGTACCAACCAAGACAACCATTTCCCGACTTACCTTTTTGCATTTGGATGGCGTGGCTAATATCATGAATTTTTGGAACCCCAGAAACAGGATTTTGTCACACTTTCATTAAGTATTGCCCTGATAATTGAATCTCCATATATAATTTTCTCTTTAACTTGTTTTCTTGTTTGGTCTTTATTATTCCTTCGGATCACCTGCTTCTTTCTCTTTTCAGCCCTGCTAATCTCGTGTGCTTCTGCAATTTTTCAATTTCACACCTTGTCTTATGAAGGATAATATTTAAGCATTCTATTTCTTTATTAATGTCCATTTTGTTCTCATATATTTCAATGGCAGACATCAACATCAATAACATCATCTAAATACTCTAAAAACACAAAAATCTACACTAATATATTAATTTTCTAATGAAGAAACACACAACAAAACAGATAAAAATCAAATTTTACACACCCACTCATAATATA
This sequence comes from Typopeltis vanoorti, assembly GCF_054136105.1. Lineage (NCBI taxonomy): Eukaryota > Metazoa > Arthropoda > Arachnida > Uropygi > Thelyphonidae > Typopeltis > Typopeltis vanoorti. Next base: position 40,197,932 of record NC_143568.1, on the reverse strand, counting down.
ACCTCAAACTCCATGTGCTGCTACGTGGTGAAGAGGAATTTTGATTACTGAAGAATAACTTTAGTGAGTGCTAATGGCAGGTAGGTGACAAAAGCAGATAACAGGTGAGTTAATAAATGATCATTTGGCAGGGACTAATGTGGAAAGAGAAGTGTAAAGGAACTGGAGACATTTACATTATTTCAAATCTTTAATGTGGCCATGGAATTGAATGAAATATCAAATCTCTGTATTACAAGAATTTGCAAGGAAATTGGTAATATTATGGCTAAGCTATTTAGTCTCGACTCTGGTAAGAGCCAAAAGAAGTATAATATAAAGTGGGAAAAATAGTTCTTTTTGCATAAAGGTTGATGGAAGTTTTTTTGGTAGCATAGCCAAGTGAAAAAACTTCCATCAACTATCTCTAATCCAGAGAACTTTAATAATAAGGTGTTGACACCTTTTGGCAACTGGTAATATGACTTCTGCATTACTTCCACCTTAGTATCACCACCTCTGGGTCTGGCTGCCACTGATGAGTATAATGTATACTCATCAGTGGGAGTGTATAATGCTCTGCATTATGGGAAGGGCCACAACTCAGACTGATTTTGACCTTTGAGATCTCATCAGTGGGAGCTAGACCTAGAAGAAAGGTTGAAGTACAAGTAGTGAAAAGGTGTAACATCTTATTTAATAAGGATTAGAGCTAGTTGTGGAAAGCTTTTTACTTGGTTATAAATTAAAAATGCCAAGAATATTCTCGTTTAATCCTTGCATACATCCTTGTGTGCTTTGCATTATAGGATACTAAAGCAATTAATGTGAAGTCATTAGCTTCCTATATACAAATAGCCTAGTGATGAAGATACTTTATACACACACTTTATTTGCTTACACTTAGGTAAAGGATTAAACTAAAATATAATTTCTTGGAATTATTAATTAATGACTAAGTGAAATAACTTTCTGTAGCAAGCAATGCCTTCCACATGTCTACCAGAACAGTCATTGCCAATGACTTAATCTGCTCAGCCTCTTTTTTCTCACAGTTTAAAGTGGGAAACTAACAACTTATATGGGAGGGATATTATTTTCCACTGATACCACTTGTTTCTTGTATTCTATATCAGATATTAGAATGGGAAAACAGAGCAAGATGACTGGTTCATCTTTTCTTTCATCATCAGAATTTCATTCTGCAATAAGTTAGCTTATCTCCTCTTCAGTTTAAAGTGGGAAATTAAGAAATTATGGAAGTAATATCATTTTCTGCTGACACCACTTGTTTCTTGTATTCTATCTCAGACATTAGAATGAAAAATAGAGCAAGCTGACTGGTTCATCTTTTCTTTCATCAGCAGAATTTCATCCTACAATAAGTTAGCTTATCTCCTATCAATAAAGCAGTGAATTGTGTTACAAAGTGTAAGAGAAGATGGCATTACTGCAATACAAAAAAATGACAAATGCACAACAGCCAAGAAAAGCTCACATTCTAACTATATGACTGTGCGCCTTTGGATTTTCTGGAATTAACTGATAGGCTGTAACAAAGTAGATGTCATATAGTTTATTATAAACTGGCTTAAGAAAAACAGCGATTGTTTACATTATAAAGTGAACTTCACTTGTCACAACACACATTTCCGAACGACATTTTATTACAATAATATACAAGTAACCCTCGTATAACACGGATGTTAGGTTCCACAGAAATGCCGCATTATGCCAGACTCAGATCACACAGAAAAAGTAGAGTTAGGTTCCGAAATCGTTTTTTTTTTTTTTTTTTAAATTATATAAACAATGACATATCCAACGAAAAAAATATTTTTATTTAATTCAGGTAATTCATGTAAGTTAAGAAAACATGTAAACTATGAAACAAATACATAGTATAAGCTTATTAAAATACAAATTGTACATAAACTTCATTGCACATAATGCATAAATGTTTCAGGCAAAATAAAATAAAGTGCATATTTTAATCGTCATCACTGTCATCAAAAATAACATTTTGTAGATAGTCTTTATTTACTAGTGGTCAGACGTCATCACTTGAAATCTCTTGGACATCATTTGTATAATTCTCATTGCATACTTCAGCTGGTTTAGTTATCAAAACGTCAGTAATAAGACCTTGCTCACCACTATGCTGCAATTTTTTTATTAAGTTCATAATATGGAGCTAAACAAATATTCAATTGTCTCATGAATTTTCCGGAGTGTTTCATTGAGGGATCATTAACCATAAAATAACTTCCCAATTTTCTTGCCAAGTCCAATCCTTCTGCTAATTTCTTTAAATTGACTTCTTTAACGGATTCATCACAATCAGAATCTTCAGCAGAACTTTCCCTGCCATTAGGTTCTATTAATTGTACCAGTTTCTCCTCATTTGAATCTATTTCCCCATTAATTAATTCACTAATTTTGTTTTCAACCATACTGCAAAAGCCCTCTTTTGCGATATGGTTGAAAGTGGCCATTACTATAAAAATAAATTTTTTACATAAAAAAAAGCATTACATATTGTATGTAACTTATCACAAAATAAAGTGCTCAGCTTAAGATTAACACACCTTATGATTTTTAATGCACTTTTCTGGCAGAAAACGAAGACAATTTTTAACAATAAACACATTATACGGTAAACAATTGATGTACATGCGTGATAAAATATACGTTCGCTACTTATAACTACATGTGCGATATGGGCAGATGGAAATTTAACGAAGCTAAAATTTGATTTTTAAGTCATGTGGTGAAAAATATATGAAAACAAAGAGTTACAATTTGTAGACTGCGTTATACGAGGGTTACTTGTATACATAAACACTCTTACCCCTTCGTTAATTTAATGAGGAAGCTCCTCAACACTACTCAGGCTGTGGGTAGTATCATCAAATGGTGCATCTTTACTAAATAAAGATTCAGAGCTGTCATCTACGGTGAAACATGTTTTCCACCACACCTCATCTATCATTCCATCAAGGGCCCAGAATTTTTTTTCTTCTTCAGTAACATGGGTTATGCAACTTTTCCATGTGCACTCAGTAATTTTTTGAAATCCTTCCATGACCAGTCTTTCAACACCTGAAATTTTGAAAGTTGTATTTTTAGCTGCAACATGCCCCTTAATTTGTGCCCAGATGAGTTCTATGGGGTCTCAGTTCAAAATGGTATGGTGGAAGACGAATAACTGTGTGTCCTTTTTGTTCACCAATACTGTCAATGCAATATTTTTGCAACTGACTCTTTGACATTTGCCACCAAGTTCAACAGTTCTGTTTTCACCATATCAGAAGTAAAACAAATTCCTTTTTCCTTCAGCCACTTCTGAATGTCCTTTTTGAGTGTAGCCTGAGATGGCACATTTGTCCGTTACAATAACACTGTTAGGCTCAATGTTTGGCAAAAACATGTTCGTGAACCAATGTTCATAGTGCATTCCATCCATTTCCTTATGATAATTGCCTTGTGATTTCTGCACTCGTAAAATTTCAAGGGCCCCCTGGTACAAATAAATCTTCGCTGCCAGCATGCGTTATGATTATACGAGACCCCTTTCTACTCTGTGCTTTCAGGCCTGTTGTTAAGTCCAACTAAAATGCTTGACAAGCACTTTTTACTGTTGTGTCCTGGAAAACTTTAGTGCAGGTGTGACCAGCATTCACCTAGGTTTCGTCTGCATAAATATTTTGTACATCACGACAATGTTTCCTGATAGACGCCATAAAATTATATCTTCCCTTTCAAGTAATGCCAATGATTGCTTTCTTGTGGCATAAACAAAACCAAGGTCCTTTTAACAACCAGTAAGTTGTTGTTAATGAAATGCGAGAGAGATCATCACTGTTTACAGCAGTCATTACCATACATATCGTATGAATTTCTTTCTTTTGGAAGAAATCGTGTATTTCCTAACAGCGTAAAGTCGTCTTATTTCACTGAGTGTGTGTGTGGCACTAGGCCTCTTCTTCCACGGTATACTGCCATCTTGCTTACTCCTATCAGTTCTGCTCTTTGCTTCATGATATTGCTCACTGTTTCATCAGGATTTCTCGTCCATTAACCACTGTAAACATTTAGTATGATGCGCTTTTCAGCCTTTATAATGTACTTCATCCTAAATTCGCCTTTAGGATGAAGTACTAATTTAGGACTACCATGTTTAGGGTAAAGTCATCGGAGACCAAGTGATAGATAATTGCATTTTCCAAAAATAAGTTCCATGTAACAATTTAATAGTATGAAACATATAATTCTAGCATCGACAAGTCAGGAAGTAGTAAAATAATTATATACAAAGCACCATGTGATGTGATAATGTAAAAAATTTAAAGAACTGTTTTATGCAGCGTAAGAATATAGTATGAATGGTAAGAAAAGCCTGAAATGTCGCTTATTCCTCTACTTCCATAAAATAGGATAGCCATGCCACAGGTACCTTTAAAGATTAAAGGTATCAGAAAAGTTTTTCAATTAACAGAAATGGGTACTATATATATACTAGAATATAAAAATCTCTCTCAGTACTAGGATTAAACTCGTTCAAAATAAAATTATTCTATTAATGGTAGTACAAACACACAATCAAATATCATTAAAATAGCAAGTCAAAATATTTTCTTTACTATATCAACAGCATATAAGGAACAAATTTCAATTATAATGCAAAGTTTTTGCAGTATTTGAAATAGAAATACTGTTAATGATACAAATGGCAAAGATGGTTGTGTTTACGGAACAAAACAAAAACTGAACTGAAATAATGACAGACACATTAATAACATTTGCATGCAAAATATAATGGCATTCAACAAGAATAGTTAAATTATGGAGTGCTCATGACTGTTCAAAAATGTTGAAAAAAAAAAGTAAATAACATTTTCTGCTTTATATAAGACATCTCCCTGCAAAAAACCCTCCATATAAATTACTGACAATATTTTAACTAATACATACACACCATAAGGAATTCATGAAAACACTTTTGCAACCCTTGGGCATCCGGAAAAGGGGAATCCTGGTGGTCTTGCACTACTTTGGCCTCAGCTTTGGCAAGATGGGATGGGGGGGGGGGGGTGACCGGCATACAGGATTATTCAGCTAGTGGGCTTGTCTGCAAAAGTCTAGGATGTTGCAGTGTCACACATGGCCTGAGACTTTCTGGGGTTGTGCATATAGCATCCTGGGTAACTCCTGAGTGCAGTCATTGCTTGCCTGAATGTGGGCATCCATGTGTAGCTCTCTGTTGGGTGGGAGCTTTGGTGCTGAACAAAAATCCACTCAAGTATGAATCCTTCATCCTCGATCATTTCAGGGGCCCTAACAAAGCCCCAACCAAGTATTGATACACTTTTTGATAGCAGAAGTAAGAAACAAAAGACATGATACCAGCATAGATGTGCAAGTCTTTCTAATCATCAGTGCAATTGATTAGATTAGAAGTGTGAGGAAGATATGTTCAGAGCTTGAAAGATCAGAGGTGAGAGGTGCATCCTGATCTGTCGGTATGGTCACCTGGTCCCAACCAGAAATATCATACTTACATTTTATACTCCTAACCTTCCAACATCTGTTTAAGCAGGGTATCTCAACTGTCCTATTAAACTGTACATCCCTAATCCATTAAGATGGATTAGGGATATACAGTGGACATGTCCATATTTCAAATGCCAGAAATATGGACATATCCAATGTGGTAGTAAAGAACATGATAATCATTCTTGCTCTTCCAAGAAAGCTAGATGTGTAAACTGTCAGGGAGATCATCCAGCATACTCCCGAGCATGTCAGAAGTAGAAAGAAATACAAAAAATAAAAATAGAACAAAACATATCTGGATGCAAAAAAAAAAAAGTTAGCCACTACCACACCTGATCTGAAAGCCTCTTATATTGAGAAGGTAACAATAAGAAAATGTCCCCAATAACTCAAATTTGCATGTCTATTCCACAGTTGGATAATTCCATACCTGAATTTCACGATCGTGACAGTTTCTCTGTTGAGTGCATCAATAGCACAGTGTATGATCCCACTCCAAAAATGGTTCTATTCAATGAGAACTCGCTTCTGAAAATTTATGACAAGGTTATCACCTAAAGATAAACCACCATATCTTTCCACTAAAGAAATGGATACTTCAGTATCCACTGAAAGCAACTTGAACTTGTTCTAGTGATACTGACACTTCTGAAGATGTATTGGATATACTGCCAGAGGAAGATATGGCACAGGTCATCCATACTTCCCAAAATCTAATGAGAAATACAAACTCGATAAGGGCAAGACCTCAACCTCCTGGAAACCAGACAAGTCTACAAAGCCTAAACAATAGGTACATTTTTACAATGGAAATGTCATTGGTTTTGCTGAAGCATTGATGATATCAAGCACCTGCTGCAGAAACACCAACTTTTTGGTTTCTGTTTGCAAGAAACTTATTTAAAACCCAGTGAAGATCCTACCTTCAGGAATATCACTCATATATGCAAGGATAGAACTAGAGATGGTTCTGCACATGGAGTAGGAATTCTTGTGGGCAGTCATACTTTCCATCATGTTCAGCTTCATACTACTCTGGAAGCAGTAGTGATTCACCTATCTGTGTGGTCTCAAATCATAGTATGCTCAATATATTTACCGCCTGATTCTGAATTAAATGAAACAGAACTCTATAATGCAACTGCCTCAGCCCTTACTTTTAATGGGTAACTTTAATGGACACAACACTTTGTGGGGGTGGTGCCAACACAAATAGAAGTCGTATCATTGAGCAAATGCTCAACTGTTATCTCTACCTTATTAATAACAGTGTAAATACCTTCTTCCATATGCCTACCTGCTCTTATTCTGCAACAATCAATCTTGCAGTCTGCTCTCTCACCATTTTTCCATGTCTCACATGGGATGTTGATGAAAACATATATGGAAGCAATCATTTTACTTTTATCAGCACTGTCTTCAGAGGAATCGTGTATTCCTGCACGGATGCCCATGTGGGAAAATGGATCAGGCTGAGTGAAATACATTTTCCCAGCTTGCAAAATTTAATACTGAAATGTCACAGATTGTATTGTCCATGTGGCCACTGCAGCATTTCCAGAAACATCACCCCAATTTCCATTCCATCTAAAGCCTTGGTGGAACAGAGTACCAAATGGCCAAAAAAGATAACGATAGAACATGGGATATATTTTGTAGATATCTTACCACAACAAACATTAGAATTTAAACGTGCTTGAGCAAAAGCACGTTATGCGAGACATCAGTCAAAAACTTGCTGGGATAAAATCCGGAAGATGAAAGGTAAATGCAGAACACACCGTTTGTCTACCTTGGAACATAATGGGTTTAATGTTGCTGATCCCAAAGCTATTGCAGACACTTTCAACGACAACTGACTTACACCAAGAGTCCAGAAACTCTTCCTCTGCAAATGTTCTGTTGTATAGTAATAGGAAGAGTTCCACAGAAGATGGGAGGTGTTTTATCTCATAATGTGTGGAACTCTTCCTATTACTATACAACAGAACATTTGCAGAGGAAGAGTTTCTGGACTCTTGGTGTAAGTCAGCTGTCATTGCTATCCCAAAACTAGGCAAAGATCCTGCTCAGGTCAAAAATTATCATCCCATTGCGCTGACTTAGCTGTTTTTGTAAGGTCTTGGAAAAACTGGGAAATGCAAGGATTCTCTAGCACTTGGAAAGCAACAAACTTCTTTTCAACACATGATGTGGCTTTCATAAAAACTGATCAAATTTGGTCCATTTAGAAACATATATAATTTACATTTTCCTGAAACAGGAATATGTGGTTTCAGTGTTTTTCTACATGGAAAAAGCCTATGACACAGCCTAGAGGTATGGCATATTAAAAGACCTTGTTTAATCTTGGACTGAGGGGGGGGGGGTACCTTCCTGTTTTTATTAAGAATTTTATATCCAGCTGCATGTTCCAAGTCGGAGTGGGAAGCATGTCATCAAGAAGAAGGGGAGGGGTTTCTCAATGTTCTCAAGTGTTGACTCTCTTTACTATTAAAGTGAACTCAATTTCAGAACAGCTTCCTCTCACAACAGTTAATTGCTGTTTTACTGATGATTTCACAATTTAGTGTCACTCCTGCAATATGAAAGACAACTCTGTGACAGACTCAGGAAGTTTGGTCAAGGGAAAGAATTGTATCAAAAGTTCCTGGTAAGTAAGCATCTCCTCCAAAAGAATATGGAGAAAAATGTAAGAAAGCAAAGTATAAAACTAGCTGAACAAAAGCCATGGGAAGACTGAAAATTAAGAACATAGAATATAAATATTGCAAAATTATGGAGACTATTGATAAAGCTTAGAAATGGAAGAAAGTATTATAAAAGTAATCAGATGGGAATGGTGATGTGATAACAGAAGATACCAGATGTTTGGAATAATTGCTTTGAAAGATTGTTAAATTGAAGCAAGCAGTGACAACACAATGGTAGAAAGCATTTAAGAGGAATGCAATCAGGAGTACATATCAATATCTGAGGCAGAAAAAGAGCCACCAAAAATCTGAAGTGTGGCTAGACTGCATATTTCAAAAGACCTGGTCAGAGGGTTGAATTCCAGATCATTGGGTACATCTATCATAGTACCCATCTATAAGGAGAGAAGTAAAATTGAATGTGAGAATTACAGAAAAAAAAATTTGATACTGAGTGTTCCATATAATATTTATGCAAGCATACTTGAAAGCGGTTAACAAAAATTATGGAAGGGGAAACTTCAAAATGAGCAGACTGGTTTCAGAGCAAATAGAAACTGTCAGGTCAGATTTTCAAAGATAAATATACGAGAAATCACGGGAATATTAATGGAAATGCTGTTCAAAATGATACAATTATATTATATATCAAGCAGTACATAGTCCCTATATTTAAGTCATGTCAACAGTTAGAATAAAAGGAAGTACAAGATGATTTGATAAGATGAGTGTGGAGAAAATGGTGCACATTATGTCAATTGTTATTCATCACATTATGAAGGAAAGTGGCATTGAACCTGATAACAAAATGTGAGATGTTAATCTCAGCTTTTTAAGTGGAATATCCTAAAATAAATACTTTTAATTAAATTCTATGAAAGTCTGCAGGATTCACTTAACTCAGTCAGCATGAAAATAGTCAGGAACATTGAAGAGGTTAATCCTAATTGGAGAACCTCTATAACAAGTAAAACATTGTAGCTATTTAGGCACAATGTTTATTGATGGTGAATTAAATATGGAAATAGATAACAGAATTAGCAATGCTGATATGGTAGAACATCAACTGAATAAGCTTATATGAATAAGAGAAAAAAACTTGGCAACACTGAACTAGCTGTATGCAAGACAGTATTCAAACTAGTTTTAACTTATAAATCTGAGAGCTAGGTTAGAAATAGCAATTGATCAAAAGACTGGAAAATGCAGATATGGGAGTTCTGTGAAAGATTTGGGATGATAGGGCGAACACGTCATCAATGGTAGCATATTAAAAAATCAGGCTATTAGGAAAAGAACTTGACATATTGTTAGCATTTAGGAATGTATTATCAGAGCTAATTTTAGGTGGTATGGTCATGTAAACAGAATGGGAGAGGATAGGTTTTTTTTTTTTTTTTTTTTTTCAGGAAAAAGTGGGATTGATGCAGTAAGAACCATAAAAGATAGAAATATATAAAATCTGACAGTATTGGAATCCTAACAAATAAGATTAATTTGGAGGAAAATTTTGATATGGGAACTTAGTCATGTCCACTTTTCTTGATGCTAGGGATCTAGGGGTGATGGTGGATAGAGATTTCAAATTCAGAAGACATATTGCAAGAGTTAGCAAAATAGCTTAGAGGATTACTTGGATATTGAAGAACACATTGACAAGTAAAGATAGGGTGGTTATTATCCCTCTTTATAAGACTATGATTTGGCCACATGTTGACAATTGTGCACACATTTGGTCACCTGCATTTCTTGGGTATCTAGAGGTGGTGGAGAGAAGAGAATTCAGAGATAAGTGACCAAGCTAGTGACAGGTCTGTGGAATGTTCTCTATATGGACAGATTGAGGGTGTGTGGGTTGCAGAGGTTGATAGGCAAAGGAAAGGGGATATGATAGAAACTTATAAATTACTAAAGGGATGCTATAAGATTGAAACACAACACATTTTTCCAATATATGGGGGGGAAACAAGGGGTCACAGTTGGAAGCTGTCTAAGAGTGCGATTAGTCAGGGTATGTGGACTAGGTTCTTTTCTTTGGAGATTGGTGAATGAGTGGAATAGATTGGGAACTTAGTCATGTCCACTTTTCTTGATGCTAGGGATCTGGGGGTGATGGTGGATAGAGATTTCAAATTCAGAAGACATATTGCAAGAGTTAGCAAAATAGCTTAGAGGATTACTTGGATATTGAAGAACACATTGACAAGTAAAGTTAGGGTGGTTATTATCCCTCTTTATAAGACTATGATTTGGCCACATGTTGACAATTGTGCACACATTTGGTCACCTGCATTTCTTGGGTATCTAGAGGTGGTGGAGAGAAGAGAAGAGAATTCAGAGATAAGTGACCAAGCTAGTGACAGGTCTGTGGAATGTTCTCTATATGGATAGATTGAGGGTGTGTGGGTTGCAGAGGTTGATAGGCAAAGGAAAGGGGATATGATAGAAACTTATAAATTACTAAAGGGATGCTATAAGATTGAAACACAACACATTTTTCCAATATATGGGGGGGGGGGGGAAACAAGGGGTCACATTTGGAAGCTGTCTAAGAGTGCGATTAGTCAGGGTATGTGGACTAGGTTCTTTTCTTTGGAGATTGGTGAATGAGTGGAATAGATTGTCAGATGTGGTTGTAATCATCCGAACAGTGAATAGGTTTAAGGAGATGTATGATATGTATTGTGTTAATGGATAAAGTTGATCTCCCACAATGAGTCTTTTGACTCTATAGAGTGCCCATATAAATAAAATGCTGGGTTTATAATTTCTTCTCTTTTTTTTTTTTACTATTTCATCTATATAGATATAAGTGTGGAGACATTGAGCATCCTTGAACTCTTCTGCTTAATAGTTTCCATTCAGTAGCTTGTTAATTATTCATGAGGGGAGCTAATTTTTAATATTTCACTTGTTTATAACTTATGGGATTTTTAATGTATAAGCTGGATCAGTATGATCAACCGTGATCATCCTTTTTTGGAAGCCATTTTGTTCTTCAAAAGAAAAGTTTGTCTTTTACATGTGATTTGAGTTTTTGAAGTTAATATTCATATATAGCATTTAGGAGACTTGCACTATTATAGTTTTCATAGTTACGCTTATTGCATTTTGTATGAGGGTGGTCTGAAAAGTTCTCAGCCTAACAATGAAAAAACAAATTTATAATTTCAAAATTTTTATTTTTCAACATAATCTCCTTTCATACATTTATTCCTGTCTCTGTAGTAGTTCTCAGTAAGATCTGCAAAATACTCCTCTACAGCTGCATTCACCTCTTGATTCAAAGAAAAACGCTGACCAGCGAGGAAGAGTTTTAGTTTTAAGAAGAGATAGAAGTCAGAGGGAGCCAAATCTGGGGAATAAGGTGGATGGATGTTCCAACAATTCATAGTGTAGATCCCATTGCCAAAACACCTTTGTGGGCAGGTGCATTGTCCTGATGAAAGATGATTTTTTTTCTCTCGTCTAGTCTGGTTAAAAGATCAGAATAATATTCCCCCGTTATTGTTTTACCATTTTCAAGATAATTAATAAACAAAATACCTTTAGCATCCCAAACACCGATGCCATTATCTTTCCTGCTGATGGAACTGACTTTGTCTTCTTTGGCACCGAACAACCGGCTTCTGTACATTGTTTTGATTGCTATTTGGATTCCGGTGTGTAATGGTGAATCCAAGTCTCATCCATAGTAATAAATCACAAAATCAGTTTTATTCTTGTTAAAACACTCCAAGCACTATTCAGAGATTTTTCATGAGCGTGCGTTTTTGATCTGCTGTGAGCAAGCGCGGCACCCATCTTACGCAAAGCTTTTTCATATGCAATTCTTCATGCAAAATATATCCTACGCGTTCTTTTGAAATGCCTATAGTCTCAGTAATTTCATGCACTTAGACTCGCCGGTCATCCAATATCATACTGTGTACTTGATCAATGATTTCTGATAGTGTTACACTTTTTGGATGTACTTCACATAGATCATCTTCAAGGCTGGTACAACCAAGTTTAAACTTGGCAGCCAATTTCTTAATTGTCAAAAACGAAGGAGAAGAGTGCCCATAAACTTTTATGAACTTTGAATAAATTTCTTTTGGCGTTAAACCATCTTTTACAAAGAATTTTATAACCGCACGATACTCAATTTTATCCATTTCAAGGGATGCAGATAACACTTTTGTTTCAGACAGTTGCATAAAACAAACTACTTGATAGAATGACTTGCAATTTCACATGAATGCTTATGACAGACGTACCAACTTAGAAAAAAAAAAATCTTGCCAATAGTGTTGCCATCTATGGTCGAAGCCGAGAACATTTCAGATGACCCTCGTATATATTGGAATGATAATGGCCTTATTCCAACTTTCCATTATTTTTCACCTGCTGCCAGGTATTTAAATAATTTTAATTGTCATTTGATAAACAATTTCCAGTCTGCATATTTAATGAGTTCTATATTTATTCCATCTGCTCTAGATTGTCCTTGACTAACTTGCCTGGTGGATTTCTTATAATGTTACTTAAAGGATACAGTTAGTGGTTAGCGTCATATCAGTTATAGTTTTGAAAGAAGTCTAACCAGGTTTTTCTCTTCAATTATTTCAAGTTTAGTCCTTTTCTTTAACTCTTTATTCATGATTTTTTTAAATGCATATGTATTTGGTCTCTTCACTGTTTGATATCTGTCCAGTTTTGCTATGAAGTAATCCCATGTTTCTCTTTTTTTTTATTGCTATTGCTCTTTTGTAGTTATAATTTCTGCTTCTAGTGATTTTATATTTATCCATTGTTTATATGCTTCTTACTTATCTTTCATTATTGCTTCTGTATTTTTGCATCCCAGTTTTTTTATTCCTTTCATTTACTTTTTTCCTCCGAAGACATTTTGTCATTTTATTTTTTACAAATAGGGGTACTTAACTTTATCATCCAAAAGCTAACTTTTAAAAGATTCCTGAGGATTTTTCTTTGCTTCGATTTATTTAATTTTAAACATAGGGATATTTTCAATTTTCTTTGTAATAGAGAATGATCTGATTCTATTTCTGCTCTTATGAAAGATCCTGCTGTTTAATAGCATCATGTTGGCTGTTTTTCTATTATCTGTTATATAGTCTTTTTTTCTTCCCAAATTAACTTAAAGCAGTTATGCTTGGAAAAAATATTAGATTTTTCCACATGTGATAACTTAAAAATTGCTAAGTTATATTCTCCATTTCTATTGTATGTGGCTTCACCATTTGTTTTTACTATTGTACCAAGTGGAATGTTCCTATAGTATGCCCAGGCTTTTGAGATCTCCACTTGGAAACTTGCCAAGAATAGTCCATTCATGCTGAAGGGGAGAAAGAAATGAAGGACGTACGAATTGGTCGCCAACATGCGAAATCACGTGCTTTATAGGTAAATTTTTCCAACTGTTATACAAGCAACATAGTTAACTACAATGATCATAAAACAGAAGTTAATTTTCCGACGTGTAATAATAAACAACTCATCCCGCAATACGGATTGACTACCCTATTATCGAAATGGATTCTCCTTTTTGTGACATGCGCAGAAGTGTCTCTAATCTGTGGGCGAACTATAATTCTGGCATCAAAGCTGTTATTAAAAGATGGGCATTCTGGCTTTTATATATATACAGGTATCCCTTGATTAATCCGATTAATTAATCCCACGATGTAACTGCGTATATCAAAATCACATTAATCAAATATAATAATCAATGGTAAAAATTACAATTCATCCATGATCGATTACCGTGCTAATAATTTGTTTTATATTGTACTATTTTAGGAAATATAAAAAATGAATGCAAAGTAAATGTTTAATAAATGCTTGTACCTACATTAGTTACTGCAATTTTTTTATTCAAAAAAATTATCCAGAGTCGTTTGAACAGTTTTAGATTTTTCTTATCAGCATAAATGCTACGATAACCTAGTGGGATTGATCGCGACGGGTATAGAGTGTTCAGGAGTGACAGGGAGAATAAAAAGGGGAGGAGGAGTGTTATTGATGATAGCTGATGAGTTGCAGCCAAGGAGTATAGAAGTTGAACTGCAGGATAGAGAAAAGAGCACATTTGAGGCTGTTTGGTGTGAGATAGAATCTAGCAGAACAAAATATACAATTGGGTGCTGCTACAGACCAGGTGATGGAATAGATGGTAGGGATAGTATGCATAGGCAAATAGAAGAAATGAGTGGAAGGAGGGTATTATTATGGGTGATTTCAATTATGGTAACATTGACTGGAAAGAGGAGAGGGCACATGGGAGGAAGGAATTGGATTTTATGCGGTTATTAAGGGACAACTATCTGCAACAGCATGTAGTGGAAAATACCAAGGGGCAGAGAGTGCTTGACCTAGTAATTGCAACTGAGAATGTGGCTGTAATGAACATGACCATGTTGCCACCAACTGGTGAGAGTGACCATAAGGTCATGACTTGGGAGGTGGCTAAAAGAGTGGAATTTACAATTAAGACAAGGTACATGTGGAATTACTGGGCTGGTAAGTATGACAAGCTTAGAAGTGTGCTTGGCTGAGTGCCATGGCATGTAAAACTGCAAGGACTGGATGTTGATAGTGCATGGGAGGCGGTTAAGAAGTGTTTGCAGGAGGTAATGGTTGACTGTATACCAAGAGTCCGAACAATAAATCAAGTAGGGGTTAAATGGATGAATAACAATATTAAGCTTGATCTACAAAAAAAGAAACAATTGTGGAGAGAATTTAAGGAGAAAGGTGACCAGCAGGCAAAGGAACAGTATAAAGCTCAGGCCAGGATGGTAACAAGGGTGGTAAGAAAAGCAAAAGCGGATTACAAAAGAAAATCCCAAACAGTTTTTTGAATATGTTGCAAGTAAAAGGAAAAATGCTCATGGCAGAATGATTTTAAAAAATGATGAGGGTAGGGAGGTAACCGAATCATCGATATAGTGCAATTACTGAGCGAGCACTTTGCAAGAGTATATCATCCAGGTGGTGACATTGCAGGAATGGAAGAACCAACAGCTTATACTGGAATTGTGATGAACGAAGTAGAGGTAACTAGTCTATTACAGAACCTCAATGTCAATACATCTGTGGGATTGGATGGTATACCAGCTCGTGTCGTACGTGAAGCGGCTAAAGAATTGTCAGTGCCGTTGACCATTTTGTTTAATTTGAGCCTCGGGTCTTGGTCAGTCCCAAGGGGACGGAAAGAGGGGAAAATAGTTCCCATGCATAAAGGTGGTTCCAAGGCTGCTGTTGAAAATTATCGGCCAATCAGCATAACAGGAATCATTATCAAGGTCTTGGAGAAAATAGTCAAGAGGAAAATGGGATACTGTATCGGGGCCAGCATGGTTTTGTGAAAGGTAGGTCATGCCTCGGTAACCTGCTCACGTATTATAACACAGTGATGGCTGAACTGGATAAGGGTAATGGGTTTACAGTGATTCTACTGGATCTTGCTAAGGCCTTTGACAGGATACCACATGGAATTCTAATCAGTAAATTGCAGCATATGGAGATGGATAGGAGGGTGGTTGTTGACGGAGAGATATCAGAGTGGTTTATTCAGGAGAAGAGTCCACAAGACGGCCTGTGACCAGTGGTGTGCCACAAGGATCTGTTCTTGGACCACTGCTGTTTAATTTGTTCATTAATGATATAGGAAAGGATCTGAGAGGAACAGTTCATTTGTTTGCAGATGATGCAAAGTTGGGTAGGGCAATAGTGAATGCAGATGATGTCAAAATTTTGCAAGACGATTTGGATAGATTGGAGGTCTGGGCTAAGGTGAATGGATGTCAATTTAATGTGGCAAAATGTAAGGTTATGCATTTTGGGGTGAAAAGATTAGCAGCAGTTTACTACATTGGTAGAACTGTACTCCAGGAAATTGATGAGGCACGAGATTTAGGAGTGTTGGTGGATAAGGAGTTGAAGTTTAGGGGGGGCACATTGCAAAAGTGGCCAAATCAGCTCATCAAATCACTTGGTTGCTGAAGAATACGTTGACAAGCAGGTTATTGTTCCTATGTATCGAGCCTTGATAAGACCCCATCTCGACTACTGTGCCCAGATTTGGTCACCTAGGTTTCTTCTTGATGGGGAGGAGGTTGAGAGGATCCAAAGGCGAGTGACCAAGATGATAGCAGGTCCACGGAATGAACCTTATGAGAACAGGTTGAGGATTTGTGGGTTGCAAAAATTGGTTGATAGGCGGAGGAGGGGAGATATGATTGAGATATTCAAATTACTGAAGGATTTCTATAAAATTAATTCAGAAGATATTTTTGAGAACAGGGCTGGTTATGCAAGGACTAGGGGACATCCATGGAAACTGGGCAAAAGTGTGGTTAGTAAAGGTGTTAGAGCTGGGTTCTTTACTTTTAAAGTGGTGAATGAGTGGAATGGGCTGCCAGAGTCTGTGGTGGATGCTGTGACAATGAATGAGTTTAAGGCGAGGTATGATAGATATTATATGAATGTCGAGTAGTTGTAATGAATATGATTTGGGGCCTCCCTCGATGAGTCTAGGGACTCCCTGGAGTTGCCCGTAATAATAATAATAACAACAAGCAAAGTAACTCTCCAGCTTGGCTGTGTGGGAGGAATGATGTCATCATGCTCACTCCTCAAGGCTTTCGTGTTTTTGCATTGTAAATTTACAAGCGCGTTAATTAAAACTCTTGATGCGTATATCCAAGGATTTTTGCAATTAATTTTGCTGCATTAAGCAAGGGATACCTGTGTATTATTCTTTTGAGTCGTCGCAACTCATTTCTAGAACTCTCTTACTGTAGTATTTGTAATGTGTGATATCGTTCTTAATTGATTTATGAATAAAAATTACTTCTACTTTTGCTCCTTTTTGACAAAATCAACCCCCCCCACACACACACACAAACAGGAGCCTGATATGGAATATAGTTTAATTTGATAGTAATCTATTCCACGTTAGCCAATTAAGATATTAATTTCTCTTATAATTACTTTGTGTAGGGGAAAGAGACTATGATATCTTAGAGAAACATCTCGCAAACATTTTCTATAACATAACGCTTCACAAATCCTGAAATTTTAATGGAACACCTTGGTTAGAGTCGAGTATAATCAGTCTCATATTCGGTGCAAAGCTAAGCGCACACAAACGATTCAGCAGGCTGTATCGCATTGCAAAAATGCGACATTGCACACTACAGGCGTGCCAGGCTGCAGGGCATTGCACTGACCTTGCTTGTGACTGCAAGTTTTCTAGAATAGATACCTCCATATTTCACTCGTGCTCGGAGGTATCGACAACCGCGTGTGGCTGTCAGCCAGTAGCGAGTCAAGGCCACTGCACGTGTTGGCCTTAATAGCACAATCCACATGCAAAGTGAGGAATGCCTGATTTTCAAACATCTTTGAACTTGTTGCAGCATTTAAAACCATTCCAGGCTCATATTAATTTTGATAATTTTTCACGAAACACTTATTCGCTTTCCACAGAACACTGGTGTTCCACAGAACATAGTTTGGGAAACTGTGCTAGAGAATAAACTGACCTCAGGGGATGAATTGCACTGTTTTGCAAAAACAGATTTCTGCTCATAACTGAGTCGATGTAAATGTCTATGATCCTCATGTTACCAGAATGACAAAAGATAATAAACTCATCCACAGAGGACATTACTTCGATAAAGGAAACTGTCCTGTTATTAAGTTTGATAGTAAAAAGTGAGACAATACAGAACCTTCTGGGACTCCTTTATCTTAGAGAAAGGTTGATCCCACTCTAACTTGAAAATTTGGTCAAGCTCTAAAATAGAGAGGGAGTTTTCGCCGAGATCAAATCTTTGTTAAAAGATCTTATATGTTGCATGCTAAATATCTCCATAACAGCAACATAAATGCTTCCTCCCTGAGATACTTAAATACTACATACATTTATAAACTTAATATTGAGCTTTTAATATACTAAAGCTGCTAATGTAATATTTCTCATATTCATGTTGCCCTTTTATTTATATAGCTATAACCTGTAAAATTGCAAGCACTAAACTAATTTGTTTACATCTGTATAGCTAGAAGAATCCACCATCACGTGCAACAGCTCAAGTAACTATACTATTTAGACAGCAGACATCCTAAACAAATGTCTCTGCAACTTGCTGACATCAGTATCAGTTAACCCACACAGTGCAGGCTGAAAGTAACTAATTAGAGTGAAGATATTGGAGAAATTATTAATCAAACAAATGATAAGTATGATTTATCACGATATTCATATTTATAGTACATGCAAAAATTGGCTGCAAATTAGACATTCTAAAAGCAAAAATTTGGTGTGCACACATGAAAAGAGGTTAGAGAACTCTGATCTGGAGGTGTGTCCTATTCTTTGGAATGCACAATCCATTGTTTTTTTAATTCAGCAGGTTTAGACAACACAGTAGAATCATTTTTGGATTTTGAGGAGTGAAGTCATTTTATTCTCCAATTTGCTCCACAGAGATTTTGCTGCTCAGGGATAATGTAATTATGAGAAGTTGGGAGATATGCATCAATGTTCCCTTTGGAATCCCCTTTTCATCCTTGGATGTTCTCCCTCACAATTAAGTGTTTTGCACTTGCAGTCTTCATTATCACTTTCTTCACTGCCACATTAGGCAGAGAAGGCAAAGCAATGGCAAGCAGTCTAAGGATGGCTATTTTTAATATTAGAAGCAGTGCAAAGGCCTAGGGATACAGAGCCCAACAGGACTATTAAGATACTCTCTTTTACTAATGTTGGGATTCCTGGTAGTAAGATATATCATCCGTGTTTTAGAATTCTTATGACTGCCACTCCTTGATCTTTTAATTTGGAGCAAATTTTGTCAGAAATGTCAAGGAGGTCTCACTGATATTACTCTTCGACTACAGTTTAGTTTTGTGGGAGTTACCATAATTGGTATTCCTCTAAGCTTACTTGTTTTACTTGTTCTATAGGTTCTCCATTCAAAATGCAATTGATATTTTCAATGCTTCTGCCTATTTTCATTGTCTTTGTTTGTTACTGCTTATGCTCATACCATATCTATTACAACAGTTATTCAATTTAGTCAGGGAATCTTGCAGATTTCTAGCAAATTTATTTAGAAGTACAACATTGTCCACATAAAGCAAAAAGCTGAGATTAACATATCCAATTTTGATATCAGGTTTAATACCACTTTCCTCCACTTAGATAATGAATAACAGAGGGGATAATGTACATCCTTGTCTCACACCAGATTTAACATTAAACCATCTTCCTGTACTTCATTCAATTCTAACTGCTGACTTACAACTCAAATAAAGGCTAAGTATGCTTGATATAATGCCCCATTGACACCATATAACTGTAGCATATTGAATAGATTCTCTCTTGGGACCTTGTCATATGCCTTTTCCAAATCGACAAAACTTAAATACAGATCTCTGTTATATTCCCATGATTTCTCCACTATTTGTCGTAAAGCGAGGACCTGATCCTGACAGCCTATTTGGCCTAAATCCAGCTTGTTCTTCACCACTTTTCTTCCACAATCTTTCTCAGCCATTTTACAAGTATACTTGCATAAATCTTACCAGGAGGTATTTCTCAATAGAGAAATACCTCTGTAATTCTCAGATTGTTTTATTTCCCTTTTTTTTTATATATATAGATACTATGAGAGCTCTACTCCAATCATTTGGAATTCATCCTTCTGTCCAGGTCTTTTAAACTGTGCAGTGGCTGCAGTGCAGCCACTGCATATTTGACCATACTTGAGCATTTCTGGTTGAATATTATCTACTCCTGCTGTCTTTCCACATTTCAGGCCTTTGATGGTTTTTTTCTACTTGAAGTATGGATATGTATTCCTGACTGCATGCAGTCAACGGTGCTATCACTGCTTGTTTCATTTAGAAATTTTTTGAAGTAATTACTCCATACTTGAAGCATATCTTTCTCTCCAGTTTTCTCGTCACCTTTATCATCTCTAATTCTTCTTACAGAAGTCTTTCCTCCATTTCTGAGCTTCTTCAACAACCTTCAGAATATCTTTGTCTCCTTCTTGATATTTATTTTCTCATGACTTTTCTTTAGCTAGTTTTACAGTGTTTAGCTCTCTTATATCTCTGCATTTTCTAATAACACAAGCTGACTTATTTTCCAGGAATTTTTGATATGCTTTCTTCTTTTCCTTCACTGTCTCTAACTTTCTGTGTCCACAATGGAGTTCTGAATTTTCTATCCTTGCAGCCAATCTCACTACATGCCTCTGCAGGTGAATCAGTGTTTGCCACTGAATCTCCAAGGTTTGGTTCCTGTTCTCCAACTGTTTCATTTTTTCTTGAATAATGTTTGTGTACTTTTAGGCTACAGTTCACATCTGAGAGCTGCTCAACTTTTATTTGCTTTAAAACTTTCTTACATGTTCTTCTTTTCAACATGAAATGCAATTTTATCCCGTTCAAGATTAAATGGTGATCAGTTCCAATTTCAAATCTCTGTACACTCTAGTGTCCTGCACCAGTGAGAAAATATCACTTTCAACAATAACATACTCAATGAGAATTTTCTTATTCCTTGCATCTTTTTCTTCTGCAGCTTCTCCAACTTAAGTGGAGTCACTGTTGATAAGGAACAATTTGGCTTCATGCCTGGTAGATCAACAACAGATGCTATCTTTGGGTTACGACAGATGATGGAAAAGTATCAAGAGAAACAAAGGGAGCTACATCTGGCATTTATTGATCTGGAGAAAGCATACAATAGAGTGCCAAGGCAAGAAGTCTGGAGGTGTCTGAGGGAGAAGAAGGTTCCAAAGAAATATGTCACATTAGTGAGGGAAATGTACAGAAATGTGAAGACAAGTGTTCAGACTTGTCTGGGACAGACAGAAAGTTTTCAATTAACAGTTGGCTTGCATCAAGGGTCAGCATTAAGTCCGTTTCTGTTTAATATTGTGATGGAGGTGAGAGAAGATGCGCCTTGGACAATGTTGTATGCAGATGACATCTTGTTGTGTGCAGATTCAAGAGAAGAAGCAGAAACTAAACTGGAACGATGGAGAAAAGTACTGGAAGAGAGAGGTATGAGACTGAGCAGAAGTAAGACAGAGTATATGTGTTGCACAGTGGGCGGCAGACAAGAGACAGATCTGGAGCTGGAAGGAAATGTCACCAGGAAGGTGAGAGACTTTAGATACTTAGGTTCAACAGTGGAAGAAGATGGAGGAGCTGAGAAGGAAGTGGGATGCAAGATACAAACGGGTTGGAGGAACTGGAGGGAGATGGCTGGAGTGTTATGCGATAAGAGGGTGCCGATCAATCTGAAAGGCAAAATCTATAGGACAGCAGTGAGGCCAGCTATGACATATGCTATAGAAACTGTGGCCCTGAGGAAAAATAACATCAGCAGGATGAAAGTAGCAGAGATGAGAATGCTTAGGTGGATGTGCAGTGTGATCAGAAAGGATCCCCTGAGAAATGACTATGTCAGGGGAACAGTGAAAGTTACGAACTTAGGACCGAAAATACAGGAGGCAAGGTTGAGATGGTTTGGTCATGTGATGAGGAGGGAGGACAAATATGCGGGAAGAAGGGTCATGCAGATGGATGTGCAAGGAAGGTGGAAGCGTGGGCAGCCAAAGAAGAGATGGAGGGAGCTGGTAGAAGAGGACTTAAGGATGAAGAACTTGGATGTGGTGACAGTCCAAGACAGGAAGGTGTGGAGGAGACTCATTATCAACAGTGATCCCACTTAAGTGGGAGAAGCTGCAGAAGAAGAAGAGGCAAGGAATAAGAAAATTCTCATTGACTATTTGAAAATATCTAGTGTCCTGCACCAGTGAGAAAATATCACTTTCAACAATAACATAGTCAATGAGAATTTTCTTATTCCTTGCCTCTTCTCTCCATGTGAATTTGTGCAGACTTTTATGTTGGAACATTGTGTTAGTAATAACCAGTCCATGTCTTGAGCAGAAATCCAAAAGGTATTTGCCATTATTAATAGCTTTGTTCTTTTCTTCAAATTTTCCCAAAATATTTTTGTATGTCTGACAATCATTTCCTACTGTGCTATTTAGATCCCCAACAAGGACCAAATTTTCCTTTTTCATTGTGTCAGTTGCTTTCCCTAAAGTCTCATAAAACTCCTCCACTTCTACCTTAGTAGAGCTTTCTGTGGGCACAAATCAGTTTCACTGTCCAGTTCCCCATTCTGATATTTGCCCATATCACTCTACTTGATATTGCTTGCCATTCAAGAAGGTTAGCCTTATATTTGTGTTCAATACTAAATCTACACCTTCTTTTCCCTGATCGCCATTCCCTGAATATAACATTTTGTATTTATTGCTCAGAAAAATCTCAGATTGATTTTTTTTTTTTTTTTTTTTTTTTTTTTTTTTGTTTCAGTCACTCATATTATGTCGATCTGGTATTTATCCAATTCCTCAGCTAGCTCCATTTCTTTGCCATTCAGGCTTATGTTGATAGTACTGATCTTGAACTCTGGTGATATTGAGTTGGGGGTGTGTTCCAGTAGCTGATTTTCGCCCTGGTTCCCTGGTGAAAACAAGAGGGGTCTTGTTTAACGAGGCGACGCCCCAGTCTTCATGAAATTCTGTCATGTTGTACCATCATTTTATATTTTGGTTTAAGCCAATAAGAATACAATTTGGTCAGCTAAATCCCAGATTGCCAGCCAATCCTCATTCGTTCGGTATCCAGGTAGATACCTAAATTCTCACCTTCTGATGGGTGCACCATGAGAAGGTGAGAATCGGACATTAGTTCAGAAGCCCTGGTCAGTTCTCCGCATTCCTTAAAAGGCTATGTGGAGGTCCCTTCTCAGCCATACAGCTTTGACTCTTAAGCACCCATGTGTTAGACATTTACCTGTCAAATATATAATCAGAAAAGCTGGTATATTTGTAGATGACTTCTCTCCCCCCCCCCCTCCCATCACTGATGTTGGTTGATTAGCATGTTTCTGAACTGGATTGGACAGGTCATATCAGCTATGATCACACTTGGAAGTGTGATCATAGCCAGGGCTACCCCAGATGACATAATGGCAACCCTGCAAGCCTTTGGCAGTGACTGGACTTGGGGGGGAGGGGGGGGGAAGAGTTACTGCAACATTGTTGATCTCATTAGGCAATCCAACTAGCCAAATGATCCAGCTGGGCCATCTAGGACTGCTCTAGGGTCTTGTAAAAGTCATGTGAGATTACAAGGATCACCCACTTCTGATATCCACATGTCATGCCATACAGCACACATACTGACAGTGTTGGATCCCAGTGATGGTAAAGTCCAGAAAATAGGACAGTAAAAAACTCATAAGTGAAGAATATGTAAAAAGAATAGACAAGGATGAAAAATGAAAAGTTTCAGCACCATCTCAAACAGATGTTCCCCAGTGGTAGGAGCTGTGGAAATGTTAAGCTAGAAACAAATAACAGGGTACTCCCTTAGTAGTAGACATCATAAGGCAATGGCATAAAAAGGAGAAATTGGTATATGAAAGGAGAGGGACTGGGGCAGTACTAGAGATGCAAATGCAGTTGTAGAGAACTGCACAGCTATGTGGCTGGTAGAAGTAAAGGCAAACTATGGAAGATTGAGTTTGGTTGCTAGAGTTTGTGAACAAGTCATAGCTGAAGTTATAGTGAAAAGTTCAATGAATATTTTGTTGGTGCATTTCAAATGGGCAAGTTGAATAACAGTGGTAAAAAAAGAGAAGATATCAGAAGTTCAGGAAAGCAAAGTGTTTGGAATTTTATTTTAAGAAAAATTTAAATAATAAAGCTGTGGATAATAATTAAGAGAATGTGCAAGGGAATGAATGCCCTTGAGTTGGCTGTTCTACAAGTGTGAGCATAAACAGCACCAAGTCGGTAGGCGTTAAACCATAAACACAGTGTCTGGGGTGGTGGTGGTGAGGGTGTTGAAGTCCAGTTATGGAGTAAGAATACAAACTTCAATCGACAAAAATACAAAAAAAGAGGATGGTGAGTATTAGAGAGAGAAGTACTTATGTAGTAATATTTCTAGATTTTGCAAAGTAACCAGGGACATTTGGCAGATAGGAGTTAGCAGAGCATGTATGGGAGTGCAATATCTTGAAAGAGAAGGGTAATTATGAAAAGCAACTAATTTTTTAGGACCACTGTATTTAATTTATATATCAACAATACAATCTGAGAGATGTCAGTTGTTTGCTGATGATACTAATTTAGAAAGAGCAATGACAGGAAACCAAGGTGACATAACAAGAAGATGTGGAAAGGATAGAGGTTTGGGCAGATGAACAGGAATATTCCTGTTCAAATGTTACCAATAGTCATGCAATTTTGGTCGGAGAAGATGGCAGAACAAGAGATATTGGAAAATAAGGAGCTGAAGTTCAGAAAACACATTTACAAAAGGTGAAAGTTATAAAGGTTATCCAAAAAATAGGAAACATAGGATAAGGAAGTGATAGTTCAACTATATAAGACAATAATTAGGCCACATCTGGATTTCAGCACATCTAGTTATTTGGACAATTGTGACAAGGAAACAAAAAGTACAAAAAACAGAAAAGTATACAAAAAAAAAGTACAAGAAACAAAAAAACAAAGGTGAGAGACAAATGGTTGGTTGATTGAGTTTATTGGCTCAAGGACAGCAAAGATCATAATGTGCCAACCCAAAAGTTACAGCAGTAATCAAGGTAATAATAAGCAGTAATATAGAAATAAATTACTGTATATTATTGTGTATAATGCAAAAAATTTATGGTCTAAAGTTAGGGGTTCGCATTATATGCGGATCTTAAAAAATATAACATCTTATTAGACTTGCACACACAATATATACTACCTAATGCCTATGCAACCAAATCTACTTGACCCACTCGCATTCGGCGACCGAGCGTGCATAAAGCCAGTAATGTAAGTAGTGCTAATATCGCACACCCCCTTGGTGGGATATTAGCACAGTTATAACGGTTTAACCACAGTTCATTTTAAATATTATTCGTTAAACAAACCTAGCCTGAAAATGAGCCAACAGAAACTTAAACGTTCATCTATTGAAGCAGGATTTAAATTGCGTGTCGTGCAGTTTGCAGAAGAACATAATAACAGTGTTGCTATGAGAGAATTTGGTGTAGCAGAGAGTAATATTAGACTTTGGCATAAGCAAAAAGACAGTCTTGAAAAAATCCCCAAAACGAAACATGCCCATCGTGGAGATGTAGCATCCTTTCCAGAACTCGAAGAGCTAAATGAATGGATTTTGACACAACAAGATGGCATCATAGTAACAAGAAATGCAATTTGTTTTCGAGCTCTACAACTCCAGAATGGTAAATTCAAGGACACATCAGGTATTTCATCTTTTCTTGCTTCGCCTGGGTGGTGCAACAGATATATGGAATGCAAAGCATTAACATTACAACACCGTACAAAAATTGCACAGAAGTTACCAAAGCAACTTGAAGAAAAAGTGGAGTCCTTCCATAAATTTATCATGAAATTATTGAAGTGTCATGGATATGAACTTTCCCAAATAGGCAATATGGATGAGACGCCATGTACTTTCATATGCCTGGGAATCGAAGAGTAAACTCAATTGGTGAAAAGAGTGTCCTCATAAAAACAACGGGACACAAAAAAATGCATTCTACTGTTGTTCTAGCATGCATGGCAGACGGAACCAAATTAAAGCAAACAGCAATATTTAAAAGGAAGACAATTCCAAAGCATATGAAAGGCAGGTTGTTACGTTAACAAAGCATGCTGGTCTGGGATATGTTCCAGGCGCATTTAACGGAGGCAAGCAAAGAGAAAGCACGTGAGCTACGTGCTTTCTCAGACCTAGCAGTCATACCAGGTGGTCTAACGTCCGTTTTGCAGCAGCTTGATTAAGCCGTTTAAAGATCACTTACGTGAAAAATGGAGAGAATGGATGTCATTTGGTTTGGTGAAGATGACAAAGGGTGGGAATTTTCAGAAGCCTGAGATCACCCTAGTCACCAGCTGGGTTAAAGAAGCTTGGGATTCGATACCATTTGAAATGATTCAATGCTCATTTCTTAAATGTGGAATAAGTAATTCAATGGATGGATCCGAAGATGATGTCATATACAAAAGCTAGGAGGACGCACAACAAAATGGAGAGCATGATGTCGATGACAACTGCTACACTGATGACTCAATGCCTACAGATGAATGCTTGATGACTCAAAAAAAAATGAAAAAAAATTTAAAGGATTTTGACATTGTTTTAAAATAAATATTTCTTTCATTAATTCGTATTGTTTTATTTACAATGTTAGGGAACAAGATTAACAGATCACATTATACGTGGACATAGCATTTTAGGGCTAGTTTTCAAACAAAATTTCCAGTTTGCATTATACCTGAAAATATACAGTAGTAAATAGCATGTTATGTACAGAAAGTAAATTAAAAAAAAAAGTCAAGCAAAGCAGTATCTACATATAAATAGAATTTATAACCAAATGTGTTTGTATAAATTAAAATAATTTTTTATTTTAATATTTTAATTTATTAAAAAATAATTTTAAAAAGTTAAGAACTTCATGTAATTTATCTGAACCTGATAAGATTTGCCTTAGCACATGACTCAGTGTGGTAAAAAAAAAATTCATTCCTTTCTCAAGTTAAGTGCTGGCACTTCACCAGAACATGACAAATGGTGAGAAAGTAGTTGTATTGTTCTGTTATAATTGTAAAAGAACCGATAGTAGATGTTTATGAACATAAATATCCACACTATCAAATCCCAAAAATCACAGTAATATTGTAAGATTTTTTTTTCACTCCAAATGAGCATCAGCATCAAACTTACCATTTTTGTTTTAGTCATAAAGTGAGAAAAATGAGCCACCATTAGTAAATCAGCAGATTAGTACAATGAGTGCATATCAAATAATTATGAGGGACTAAACTTTGGAGACACAGATTGGAAGGAAGAAAATGTAATTTATATATTTACTGAGAGATAATAACTTAAAAAGCAGACTTTGACAGAGTGGACTCAGGGTATAAGAGTGTTGGATCGGGGTATAGTATCAGATGACTTATCATAACTAAGATGGCAACACTGGGGTAAATGATCATATGGTCTGGATTTGGGAGATAGCAAAACATTTGGAAATTCCAGTTAATAGATATATGTGAAACTAAATGGCAGGTGATTATGATGCACTCAGGAGGCTTCTGGAAGTACCATGGTATAAAAATCTGAAAGGAAAGGATGTTCACAGTGCATAGGGAATAGTTAGGGAGTGTCTGGCAGAAGCAACATCACACTGTATACCCAAGGTCTGAAGGATAAATCAAGTAGGAGTTAGATGGATGAGTAATATCATTACACGAGCTGCAAAAAAAGCAAATGTTTTGTTTTCGAGGATATATATATATATATATATAATGAGAAAGGCGACTAATAATGGTAAGGAAGGCAAAATCAGATTATGAAAATAATTAGTCAAACAAGCAAAAGTTTGTTTTTTATGTGACAAGTAGGAAGAAGAATGACTATTGAAATATAACTTTAATGAGTGTGGATGGTAGAGAGGTAAATGAAATTATTGAGCTACTGAGTGATCATTTTGAAAGGGTATATCATCCAAGTGAAGATCCTTTCCTTCATTGTTACTTGGTGATCAGAATTCATTGCAAAAATTATGGAAACTACTGTATTAGAGGAAAAACTTCAGTTTAATATAAACCAAAATAATCACCAGACATTTTGAGTTTCACATTAAGGTCATCTGGAGTATACACATATACACAAAGAAACAACTTGCACTACAATCTATATGGTATGCTAAAGTTACATTGATTTGGTCAACCATTAAAACTACTGGCCTAACCTTTGGTGGGAAAAAAACCTTACTACACCAATGCTAGAGAGTAACATGGTAACAAAATTACTCATAAGTATACATAAATTAAACCAAACAGTATGTATGGATGGTGGCCAATAAAAGCTGAAAAACTTGAAATAAGTGGGCTGAATGTGCATCATCCAAATTCTTGGAATTTTTATGCCACCATTATTTTTAAGATTAGGATGGTTAATGAAGATTTCACAAATTTAATTTCTTTAAATTTGCATTCATAACAGGTTTTTGTATGATGTAAAGAACAGGTGCTTTTGCAATCAGTCTGGCAAAGGGTATTAAGAGTATGAGTTGAGAGGCCTGCTTTATCAAAATTGTTAAATTTAATGTGTCGTTTGTGTTCTTTTACACAGAGATGGTATGTCTAGTTTCCCCAATATAAATTAAATTACAGATACGATAGATACAATAAACTCCAGGTTGAGCCAATGGGGTGAGAGGATCCTTAGAGGAGTTGAAATGTTTTTTGTTTTTTTTAATAGGTGGTTTAAAAGTGGCATTAGAATTATAATGGTGTAGAATTCTATTAATTTTATCTGATAACTCTTTAATGCATAGGATAGTTATGTTTTACTGTAATCTATATTACATGCATTTTTTGATGAACTTTATTGGTAGTATTTTTGCTATAGCCATTATTATAAATGTGTTGCTAATAATTTGCAATTCTTGAGTTTGTTCATTATAGCAAATTGTTATAGATCTGTTTTTGTGGGTGTTAATGACCTAAAGTTTTTGTGAAAGGTGGCGATATGAGTTATTAATATTTGTGTGTGTGTGTGTGTGTGTGTATATATATATATATATATATATTGGCTGGTATCTGTAGGCTTGCGGTAGACAGTGAAGGATAGACTACCTGAGGGAAGAGGGGTGACCAGGGTATCCAGGAAAGAAAGGAAGCAAGTTCCAATTTTCAATTTCAATAGTAAACTATGTGCAGGTCGCTAAGGAATGTGCTTAACGTTTGGCCAGATAATGAAAACATTGTGAACGTATCTAAGCCAAACCGTAAGTTTTAAAGTAAAGGAATCTAGTGTTGCGTGTTCTTTATATAGGAGAAATGACCTACCAAATCCTCTAGTGTTGACGTTAATTTCTTGGCTAGGTGATAATTTGGGCTGTCTATACCTTCAACCATCGGCCAAAGCAGAATGTTATGTTTGTGTACCTTAGGAACACTATATATTCTGGGAGAATGGGCATAATGGGATAATAGTGTTTTTTTTTTTTTTTTTTTTTTTTTTTTTTTTTTTTTTTTTTTTTTTTTTAAACAGTGTCCATGGCAAAGAAGCGACATAAGTAATTTCAGTTTTTTTTCTTAATCCTGTTAGTCAGATTATAGTTCACAAGTTAATAAGTGCTATTACTGAAAACTAGTTGATTCATTTGATCAATGTAAGTTGATCTGTTAAGGACAACTGTGGACTGTGTACCTTTGTCTGATTTTGTAAAAATTATATCCTGATTAGCTTTTAATGACTTAACTGCTGCTAATTCTGTTTTTGTAAGATTGTTATATAGGGCTTTCTTTTTATTCAAAAAAGCTGGTTTCTAAAAGAATTTTATCAGCTATATTATTTGGAAGGGACTTGATGCCTTTTCTAAGTGGTATATAACATCCAGTTTATTAACAGTTCTAGGTGCTACTGTGAAGTTTAAGCCTTTATTAAGTAAGGAAAGTTCACCATTATTTAGGGTGTGGCTAGACAGGTTATCGCATGAACATTGCCTGCATGTGGTTGGTTGCTTCACTTGTTTGTTGTTCACTGTTCTTTCTCAGCTAATAACAGCTCTTAAACAAGAATTACAAATTATTAGCAACACATTTATAAACAATGGCTATAGCAAAAATACTATTAATAGTTCATCAAAAAATACATGTAATATAGATTACAGTAAAACGATAATTATTCCATACATTAAAGGGTTATCAGAAAAAAATAAATAGAATTTTACACCATTATAATCTTAATGCCACTTTTAAACCACCTATAAAATTAAAAACATTCAACTCCTCTCAGGATCCTTCCTCCCATTGGCTCAATTGGAGTTTATTGTATCTATTGCACCTATAACTTATCTTATATTGGGGAAATTGGACATACAATCCCTATCTGTAAAAAAAAAAAAAAGAATACAAACATATTAAATCTAACAATTTTGGTGAAGCAGGCTTCTCAGATCAAACTCAATACCCATACCAAATTGATTGGAAAAGTATCTGTTCTTTAGATAATACAAAAACCTGGCATGAATGCAAATTTAAAGAAGCCTGTGAAATCTTGATTAACCATCCTAATCTTAATAATGGTGGCATAAAAATCCCAAGAATTTGGATGGCCCACACTCAGCCCACTGAGTTCAAGGTTTCCAGCAAACCCTGACTTTAGGACTCTAAACAATTATTTCAGCTTTTATTTGCCACCATGCATACGGTTTGGTTTAATTTATATGTATACTTATATGAGTAACTTTTTATGTGTGAACATGTGACTTTCTAGCTTAATTTATTTTTGTAACCAAATAGATAATATTAACAGGACTCTAGCATTGATGTAGTAAGGATTTTTTTCACCACCAGAGGTCAGGTCAATAGTTTTAATGGTTGACCAAGTCAATGTAACTTTAACATACCATGTAGATTGTAGTACGTTTTTTTTTTGTATGTGTGTACTCCAGATGATGACCTTAATGAAGGTCAAAACGCCAAGTGCTTATTTTGGTTTTTATTAAACTGAAGTTTTTCTCAAACACGGTAGTTGTTTCCATAATTTTTGCAATGAATCCAAAGTGCAGATATTATTATGACAGAGGTGACAGGGACTGATGTGAGAACATAGGCTAAAGAATTGTAGGTACTTAGTATACTGCAGAATCTGAATGGAAATACAGCACTGGGACTGGATGAGATGTTGGCTCACATTATGAGAAATGTGCAGGGGGAACTGGTAACATCTTTGACTGGGGCATTTAAGTCTCAGTTCTGGCAAAGTCTGAACTGAGTGGAAGGAGAGAAAAAAATTCCACTGCATAACGAAGGATCTAAGCCTGTGGTAGAAAATTATAGACCAGTTAGTATTTCAGGAGTGATGATAAAAGTACCATGAAAGTTGGTCAAAAAGAGAATTCAGGAATGGGTGGATAAGAATATGATACTCTATAATGGGAAGCATGGCTTTGTGAAGGGTTGGTCATGCCTTAGTAATCTAACTCTTTATAAAAGAGTAACAACCAAGATAAACAGAATGGAACATGATAATACTAGATTTCGCAAGGCATTTGAAAAGATTCCACATGGAACTCTCTTATGCAAACTGCAACAGATGGGGATGTGTATGAAACTGGCAATATGGATAAAAGGGTAGCTGATGGACAGATACCAAAGAGTCGTTATACAGAAAAGCATAATTAGGATAAGGGAAGTGACTAGTGGTTGCCACAGGGCTTTGTGCATGGACCAGTGCTGTTTAATTTGTACATGAATGATGTAAGGGAGATATTCAGTTGTTTGCTGATGATGCAAGGTTTAGTAGAGTAATAGATAATCAAAGTGATGTAGAGAGTTTGCAGGGTGATTTGAATAGACTGACAGTATGGACAAAACAATGGATGCCAATTTAATATAAGGTAAAATTATGCATTCTGGGATATAACGATTTCAAGCTGTGTACCACATTGAGCAAACTGTACTCCAAAAAATTGATGAAGCCAGAGATTTCAAGGTTTAAGATGTTTATATTATCAGCTGCTTCATGTGTGCTATTAGAAAAGCTTTTCTTGTGCTGGCAGAGCTGTCAAGAAAGTGTTCATTGATAATGAACACTATTAGTAAAATCCAATACATGTTGATGGAAAAGGAGCAATAGTTCACCTATCCAAATGGAGAATTATGCACATATTTTCTACTTGTGTCTGAGATCCAAGATACCAGTCAGGAAATAAGAGAATACCAGCTGCCAATAACAGTTGTTGTGGGTCATCAAGACATAAGTACAGTTGAAGGCTACTAAAACAATGATACAAAAAGTACTTACATAGGGTTCTAAAACATAGACTAAGACTAAATAACACCAATGAGAGAGAGCTTGCCTTCCACACAACTTGCAATCCTTGATGGGATTGCAAGTTGTGGGGAAGCCACTATAAAGAGATCTATTTACAATTTAAGGATCTAATTATTGAGGTATATAAAGCTGGCACAACATATCTTGATGGAGAATAGCAACCTATCAAGGTCTTCCATGCCCAACCAGAGGGATGCAAAGGAGTGGGGTGGACAAAATTGAGGCAGTGTCAATGCAGTGAGTAGTACTGTCAAGAACACTGGACAAAATCAGGTGGTAGAATCTTGAGTGAGCCAGAACTGAGTGGATTACAGCAAAGCTGATTGACATTAGATATCCAAGTGCACATGATAATAAAAAATCAAATTTCTTTAAAATGGATTTCTGTGCAGGAAATGAAATCCGTAAACTGCATACCGCAATCCCCTTATTTACAGTTTTGCTTTCCGAGGTCAACCCTTGTCCAAAAATATTAAAATGAAAAATTCCAGAAATAATCAAATCATGTGTTTTAAATTGCACACTGTTCTGAGTAGTGTGATGAAATCTCACACCATCCCACCTGTTATGCAAATCATCCCTTTATCCTGTGTATCCAACCCTGTATATGATACCCACCTGTTAGTCACTCAGTAGCTGTCTGGATTATCAGATTGACTGTTGCAGTATCACAGTGCTTGTGTTCAATGAACCCTTACAGTATTTTACTACTTAATGGCCGCAAAGCATAAGAGTGCTAGTAATTTGGATATGCCAAAGAGGAGCTGTAAAATGCTTCCTTTAATTGAAAAGGTGAAAGTTCTAAACTTAATAAGAAAAGAACAAAAATCATCTGCTGAGGTTGCTAAGATCTACAGTAAGAATGAATCTTCTATCCATGAAATTGTGAAGAAAGAAAAAGAAATTTGACATACGACAGCAAAACTAGCACAAACTGCAAAGGTTATGGCCACAGTCCATGAGTACTTAGTTAAGATGGAAAAGGCATTACATTTGTGGGTGGAAGACATGAACAGAAAATGTGTTTCGATTGATGGCAACATGTTGCATCAGAAAGCACTGAGCCTATACAAAGACTTCAGCAAGGGCACCCCTGAAGTGAGTGACACCAAGCCATTTACTGCAAATAAGGGATGGTTACACTGATTCAGGAATAGGTTTGGACTGAAAAATATAAAAATTACTGGAGAAGCTGCATATGCCGATGAAGAAGCTGATTAAAGAGAAAAGATACCATCCAAAAATTGGGCTCTTCTGGAAGAAGATGCCCAGTAGAACTTATGCTCATAAAAGTGCAAAGGAGGCACCAGGGCATAAAACATGGAAGGAAAGATCAACTCTGGTACTATGTTGCAATGCCGCAAGGCATATGATGAAGTCAGGTGTAGCGTACAGGGTGAAGAACTCATGTGGTCTCAAAAAAAAAAAAAAAAAAAAAAATCTGCCTGTGTTCTGGCAACATAATCAGGAAGCATGGATGGATGACAGCCATCTTGTTTATGGAATGGTTCCACCAATGCTTTATCCCAGAAGTGAAAAAATAGTTGGAAGAAAGATTGGAATTTCAAGTCCTATTAACAACAAACAATGCACCTGACCATTCTGAATCTGTCTATGAAAATGTCAAGGTTGTATTTTTACCTCCAAATACGTCATTGCTTCAGTCACTTGACCAGGGCATCATCTGGTTTGTCAAAGCCACATACATCCACCTTGTATTTAATCACATTCGATCAGATCTTAATCTGGATATAATGTGGTGCATGAAATCACTCGCTACTGCAATCATATTCCTCAAAGCTACAATGGATGAATGAAAATCAGAAACTGTAAATGCCTGCTAGAAGATCTTATGGAGTGAATTCGTGAAAGACTTCCCAGAGATTGATGGAGAAGTTAGGAAAATCATTCACGCAGCAAAAGACAAATTGGTGGAGAAGGATCTGCCGACATACTCGAAGAAGAAGTGGAAGAACATACTGAAGGCCACTGTTAACAAATGAGGAATTAAGGACTTTGAAGAACTTGAGTCATCTATAGAGGAAGAGAAAGATGAAGAAAAAACTCAAGCTGGTTGTGGACCAGCAATGTGGACATAACTGAATATGATCCTCAGATAGAACACAGTATGATCACCAGAAAATTACCTCTGCCGCAACACTTTGACGAGTTAAAAAGAAAGAGACAACTTCTGATTACAGCATTCTTCCAAAAGGTTTCAGCATAAAAAAAACTTCGACTATATTGAGGATCTCCAACCATTGACATCTGCTCCTGACATCCATCCATCGACATGGTCATGGCTCAATGATCCTCCTGACAATACACCAGAAGATCAATAGTAGCCTAATTCTATGTCACAATACTTACATCACTCATCTCATCATCTCACATCACAAGATGAAGGGTAAGTACAGTACAATACAATAAGATACGGTATTTCAAGAGAGACCACATTCGTATAACTTTTATTGCAGTATATTTTTTATAATTGTTCTATTTTATTATTGTAGTTAATCTCTTACTGTGCCTAGTTTATAAATTAAATTATCAGTGGTGAATTCTCCATGCTTGCTGCGCAAGCTCATTAATTGAGAAAGAAGTACTATTTATTTGTTAATAAATGCATTTATATAGACAGAAGAAGACGTCTTGAGCTTGTGCGGCAATAATCGAGCTTTGTGTTGTGTATCAAAGGCCAATGCTTGCTCGTCTAGTCAAAGCTACCTTGGCTTCCTCGGTTGTAGAAGCTCGCAGGTCTCCTCGCAGCAGCACTGCGTGCATAGTGAGACGACATTTCACGTCATCTCACTCTGTTGCTTAAACCACAGGCCATACGCAGTCAAAGTAGCCTTAGCGAGTGAGCTTCAACCTTTACAAGTGTGCGTGTTACTTGGGAAAATTAAGTTACAACCAACTATTTATGACAATGTTATTGACCAGTTCATAAAGAAGAACCGTAGGGTAGAATTTGTAACCAAGTAGCTAAATTGAAAAATATAGAATATCATTTGTAAAATAAATGTTGTATTTGTATGATTAAATGTACATACATTTCTAAATATAGTTTTAAATGGTCAGTACAGGTAACCCTCATATAATGCGGTACTTATACAATGCAGTTTTGACAAAAACAGTCTAGAAATTGTAGTAACCCTTTATCTTTTCATATATTTTTCACCGCGCTACTCAAAAAAATCAAATTTTATCTTCGTTAAATTTGTGTCTGCGCAGGTAGTTATAAGTAGCGAATTTATATTAGGGGAAACAACTAATATAAATAAAGCGAAGACAATTTTCAACAATAAACACTTTATAAGGTATACAATTGATATTGTCGAAAATTGTCTTCGTTTTCTGCCAGGAAAACATTAAAAATCATAAGTGTGTTAATCTCAAGCTGAACACTTTATTTTCTGGGAGTTACATAATTAATATGCAATGCTTTTTTATGTAAAAAAAATTATTTTTATACTAATGGCCACAAATTGCATTGAAAGGGAAAAAAATAAATATTGAAAAGAAAATTTGTTTCGAAGAAAAAAAAAAAAAAAAAATCATGGATCGGTTGAAAAATGGAGAAAAACCAGTTGTTGTAAGGACTTTGAATTTAAATGAATCAACAATTCAAACAATCAAACACAATGAACACAAAATCCGAGAAAGTGTTTATTGCTGGGTCAACGGTAAGTGTAAAGCTCATTGCTCATGTACGCAATTTTCTACGAGAAAAATTAAATTTCTAATGATTTGGAAAGAAGATGCACTCAAAAGAAAATTCCTTTGTATGGAAATCTTATGTAACAAAAAACTCAAAGTTTATAAACATTTATAATACAGACCAGGTGTTCAATGCTGATGAATCCAGGTTATATTGGAAAAAAATGCCAAACGCACCTATATTTCGAAAAATGATCAGCTCCAAATTCAAAGTTTCCAAAGACACAATTACTCTGTTTTGTAGTAATGCATCAGGTGATTACATGACAAAACTAATGTTTATTAACCGATCCTCAAATCCTCGTGCTATGAAATATTAAAATATGCACTTATTTTTATTTTACCTAAAACATTTTGCATTAGGTGCAATGAAGCTTAATTACAATTTGTAATTTTTATAATTTTATACTATGTATTTGTGTCATAGTTTGTTTTCTTAACTTACATGAATTACCTGAATTAAATAAAAATATATTTTTGTTGGATATGTCATTGTTTATATAATTTATTATTTTTTAAAAAGATTTCGGAACTTAAC
Organism: Typopeltis vanoorti; assembly: GCF_054136105.1. Lineage (NCBI taxonomy): Eukaryota > Metazoa > Arthropoda > Arachnida > Uropygi > Thelyphonidae > Typopeltis > Typopeltis vanoorti. The sequence continues at coordinate 40,161,449 of NC_143568.1, read as the reverse complement.
CCTACTTTTTCTATGTGATCCGAGTCTCGCATAACGCGGCATTTCTATGGAACCTAGCATCCACGTTATACGAGGGTTACCTGGAATTCATTATTCCGATAATCAGATTTCAATCACACCTCTCAATCCCTGAATGATAATAAGAGCAAGCGTGAATTTCAAGACCAGCATTCACCCCTGATTTTCATATTCTTATGTATGCATAAGAAAAAACAATATATAGTTTTTTTTTTTTTTGGGGGGGGGGCTTGGAATGTATCCACCACAGATAATGGGGTACTAATGTAAAGACACTCTAAATGGGGAGTAAACACGTTCTGTAATAAGAAAACATGCTAAAAAGGAGCAAGTAGGTTTTAGTTCACAGCATCTATAAAGGTTTAAGAACTTTTAATGTAGCAGGATTCATATATCATCATCAAATTCCTGACATTTACCTGCAAGGGGTGTACAGAATATGATAGTAATACATGAAAAATTTATATCATTACTAACTTCCTACCTACTATTTTTTGCCAAATCAATCTGTCAAAGCTACAACATTGTCAGATCTTATATTTATATATCTATCTATCTTCTAAGGCACTTGTTACCGTAACAATCCACCTATATCTTGGTCTTCCTCTGGATTTTTTTCCTGCTAACCTGGCAGAGAACACTTGTTTGGCTAATCTTTCCTTGCCCATTCTGTTTAGGTGACTATACCACCTGAGATTAGCTCTGCTAACACATTCCTGGATGCTGACAATGTCAAGTTTTTTCCTAATATCCTTGTTTTTAATATATTGCCATTGATGCCACCTGTTCATGCCCCTAATCTTTCTCAGGACTCTCATATCTGCAGCCTCTAGTCTTTGGTCAAGTGTTTTACTTCTGACCCGGCTCTCAGATCCATAAGTTAAAATTGGTTTGAACACTGTCTTGTATACAGCTAATTTAGTATTTTTAATAATTTCTCTCTTATTCCATATAAATTGATTCAGTTGACTTCCTACCATACCAGCTTTGTTGATTCTGTTATCTATTTCCATATTTAATTAACCGTCTTCACTAAAAATCGTGCCTAAGTAGCTGAAATGTTTTACTTGTTCTATAGGTTCTCCATTCACAATGCAGCTGATATTTTCAATGCTTCTGCCTATTTTCATTATCTTTGTCTTAACTTTTGCTGACCTTCATACCATATCTATCACAACAGTTATTCAATTTAGTCAGGGAATCTTGTAGGCTTGTAGTGGATTTATATATATATATATATATATATATATATATATATATATATTATAGTAAGCTTTTTCATTGTCTGATACTAATAAAAATGCAAACATTTTTGAATTCTCAAGTATATGAATATTAAACAAGAACTACATTCTTGTTTTCAACCTTAGAATAAGCAAACAAAAATTGTGCAACATCAAATTTTAGATAGTCAATTTTTTTTTTTTTTTTTTGACATTTTAACAAATGTCTGACTTACAGTATTCTAGGTATAAACACTGAATGATGATACTTTTGTATATGTGACAGGTCAAAAGTCACAGCATGCTTTAAGAAATGTTAATCCATTTTACTGTTGTGCCCACTTATATGATTGTAAATAGTTCAAATAAAACTAAAAATTAAATGCTTATCTTATTTTACCTTTGTGCTAGGTATATTCTGATTCCCAAATTATATGGATAACACTCCTATTATGCCATTGTGAAATGGCATAACAGGAGTGTCATCCTACTATAGAAAAACTAAGTTGGTTTAACTTTTAAAATATCTTTGTGCTAAGTTATTTAACTATAACAAAATCATTTGTGTTAACCCACACCCCTTTTTTTTCATATATGTTTTAGTGGTCTGAGATCTTTATTCTATGCTCATTGCAAAAACGAAGTTTAGTTATTTTTTATTATTACCTATCTAGTGATGCAAGAATTTTGATTCATCATCATGCCTAGAGTGGCCTGTTCCAGCCTTAGAAATCATCGTTGAATCTCTTAAGAGGGCATCATTTAGATTCATGAAAGAAGTAAATTTGTGTTGTTACTTCATAAGAGCATGCCACACAGTCCTGTCATGTCTAAGACATTTATGCTTAGAACATGATCAAATTAGTTACACACTTTATATATTCTATTCCTTTTTCTTAAATGTTATAACCAACAGTTTTTATTTTATTTAAAGTGTCACCAGCTCAAGTTCTCTGATATGAGTGTGCTGACATTACAGCACACACACGTTAAACCTCAAGACAAAGTTTCATTTGTATTGATGTAAGGTGGTTGAGTTCAAGTTTATTGGCACAAAGACATGTCATACTGCATGACTACAAGGATTACAGAAGTAATGGTAAAAAATGAGGCACACCCAGAAAATAAAGGTCTGATTAGTTGTAAATGAATGAAATGACATTTTCAATATTGCTGTGCAGTCAAAAGTTTATTCATACTACCAGCTATATTTCCACATGTTTGTTTCTACATCAAGACATTCATCACATTGGGGCACAATGTTTTATTTTCCCTCACTGAGTGTCTTCAAGCCAATTGCTTGCATTGAATTGTTGAGCTGCAAAAAAACCTCTTCAAATGAATAAAAAGACAGGTTGTTGGATTTTTTTTTTTGGATGCAAGATTGGGGGTACAGGAATACTTTCTAGAGTATTTGGCATGTTTGAACAGCAATGTGTGATCATACATTGTTATAAATCAAAGCAATTCTAGAAGTGAGGAGGCCTTGTGTTTTATTTTGAAAAGACAACCAAATTTTTTTATGCAGCTATTCCACTGACTGCTGCTTACTCTCTTGGCATCACATGACAAATCTGTTTCACCTCTTGTCAGAATGTAGCTCAAATTCATTACCTTTGTTACAATACTCTTCCAAAAATAGTGCTACCACTGTGCCTTTCGTTTTATGGTCATTAGTGAGCATATTTGGCACTTATCTTGTGATACTTCAGTTTTCTCAAATCATCTCTTCACCTCATCAAGCAAATCAGCAAGCAGCAATTTGCTGACAATGACAACAGCTAGCCAGTTCAGCCTTCATGCACACTCATCCTCCTTTCACTGAACATACTACACTACTTTCTCTCATTATTCCCTCACTCAATTTTCTCCATACACCAACTTGCCAATAAATTTCAGCCAGGCAAGCATTTTTGGCATTCAGATATTTATTGCCCTATCCCACAACTAATAGAATCTTCTATTTACTTATTTTATGAAACAACTGAGAACTGACAATATGGCTGTTGTATATTTCTCAATTCTGTGACATCACTGTGCAGACACATTCCCATTCTCCTCATCAATATGCATGGATTGAAACTTTGTTTCTGGATGAACTTCACATAAACAATAAATAGCTAAATAAGAAAATAAATTTACAATACAAGGCAACAATTAAAAAAAAGTTGAACAATGTATTAAATATATTAGACATTTAAGATTAGATTAATCTATACAAATTAATTCTTTGTAAAAATACATATGTTAAGGGTTAGGTGTCACTATGTATTTTTCCTCTCATTGTATAAACATCAAGAGAGGAAAAATTACATTCATTAAACTTTGTAAGCTAAACACATCCTGCATTCTGCCCGAGTCTGACAAGACCTGCCGAAAATGTATGGCTTAGCTAGATTAGTTAAAACTACTAAAGTGAAGTGCTAGCAGTCCAGATGACATATTGTGAGTGTTATGATGTTCACACAGAGCAGCAATCCATCTAAGTAGATAATACTTAAGATGACTGACCTATGACCTAGCAAAACCAACTTCCTTTTCTATGAGTATTTCTATATAGACTGGACTACCAATGTTTAACTGCAGGATTAATCTTTGTTAGCAACTCCTGCTAGAACTACTACTGCTAATTAGTTAACTTTGCTGTTATTAACTGTAGTGTGTATAGGGGACTGACAAGTAGTATGTAGAAAAGCAAGTTGTTCTAGCAGCTGCACTTGTCTCATTTCCCTTGATTATGTGGTTGGAAGTCTGGCCCAAGCAAACATCAAATTAAGAACCTTCATTTGATACAATTGTAGAATTAAATTAAAGATGCCAAGAAATTACATTCTTGTTTAATCTTTTATCTAAGTATAAGCAAACAAAATTTGCATATGAATTATCTTTATAACTAGTATATCTACAAGTAGTATAGCTACTTGTATATCGATATAACATACAAATAGCATTATATTTACAAGTAGCTTTGCATTATATCGATATAATGCAAAGCACAGATCCTGCTGGCTGTATTCATTAAACTTTACAATTCTATGCATTAAGGGAAGGGCCACTATCCAGCTGGTTTTGAACATTATTAAGGTCTCATCAGTGGGAGACTGACCTAGAAGAGATACCGAGGTTGAAGTAAGGCAGACATATCTTCCATATCCAAGTAGAGGAAAAGATTAGTGACTGCTGCTAGGATAAAAAAAAAGAAAAGAAAGTCAGCTAATATTGCAAGTGAGATCAGCTCAGACTACATTCTCACCTTTTATATATAAATATAAAGGTGATATTGTATGGTAAATAAGTTTATTCCCTTTGTCTGCCTTTCTCTTTTGCCATAAAAGTTAGCTATGTTGTTGACTTCATGTAGGTAACAAAACATACCATTTTAATTACTAAAATATGAGGCCAAAAGCCTTCAGTCTGGTGTAATTAAGATTAAAATGATTAGGTTTCACTGGCCTGAAAGCTGTTTCAATTATGACCAAGATTCTTCAATTATGCTAAATTGAAGCCATTCAGCTCTATATTTTGGTAAAATACCTACTGAGAGTTCACTTTGATATAAGTGCTATGGTATTGAGTTTCTTTTTTCAACTTTGTTTCTGCCTGGTCTCTGATGAACACTAGTTCAAAACAGCTGTCAGGTTAATGAAATCTAATTTAAACACTAATAAGATGAACATATTAGCTCCTTGCCAGATTGCTTAAGCATTGCATACCAAGGCAACTCCCATGCCAAAGGTTATATTTGCATAAGCTCTCTCTAGTAAATATGAAATTAAGTTTCTTTTCTCTATTTGGCTAGATGGATCCATAATATACTCCATTTTAACATACTATTGTAATTTCAGTTTCTATTTGATGGTTATGATAGCAATACTGTCATAGCACAGCAAATTTAACAAGACAAACAGCTTAAAATAAGATCAATATAATGAAAGTAACAATCATCATCCACAGCTAGTCCTGAAGTTGTTAACTAGTAATTCTTCCCCCCCCCCTCCATAGACAAGAGAAGTCATTCAATCTACAGTACATTAGTACTATGATTGGACAGAAAGTTGAGAGCAAAGAAAGTACTTGTACTGTTTAAGAGATATAAGGGAAGTCATTTCAAAAGACAGATGAAAGAAATGAAAAGCAAAATTTGAGTTTGCAGTAGAAAAGTAAACAAGTGATGACCAAATGCTAAGATTTAAAAGCAGGGAAATTACTAATGCAAATAGTGATCAGTAACCATGGAAGTATCTAGAAAATCTCCCAAAACTTAGAAAACTTTGCAATATTTATTTTCTTACTACAAGATATACATAACATGGTCTCCTAGTCATGACTGCCAATTCTTTAAACCAGATATAATCCATAATGTTCTGGAGTACATGCTTCTGCATTTATCAGCAAAACTAAAGTAAGAGACATTATATAAATAAGGATGCTGATAGGCAGCAAGTTTTTTTTTTTTTTTTAATGTGAATTCCACCAACCAAAGACTGAATATCATCAGTACTATTGGTGGACTAAGGGTTAGATATCTGGTTACCCTGTTCTAGACACCAAACAAATTGTTTAAAAAATCACTTCAGGTCTCAAAATAAGCAGAACTATAGTCTAATAATGGGTAATGTGATAGTTCAGTTGCACTGGTGAGTAGAGATGCTATATTAAGGATTTAGGAATGTCAGTAAGTAGGGAGTCTAAATGCAGAAGCCTTATAAAACAATGGGTAATGTGTTCCACAAAAGCATTTCAAAATAACAATTAACTTGTGTTCTTATCCATTTAGAGGAACACAAATCATGTCCACCATCTGCATCATAGTCATTCCAGGGTGGCACAACATGTCATAGATACAGATTACCAGATCCAATGGGAGAAAAACTTTCCCCTTTATACAGAAGTAGATTTAAATCAGAGAGACTATTTCTGGAATCTACCAGAGCACTACATTCTTGGAAAAAATCTAGCTACACACATTTCAAAATTATGGTATCTTAGATTTTTAGTAACTTTCAGCAAGAGGTCATCACTACACCCATAGAAGGTGCCAATTAGGACACCAGAGACCACCTTTTACACTCACTGTGTCTGCCTTCCTGCTGGTGTGCCTGCATACAAGTGCTTAGTATATTTCTGTGTCCATGAAGATACCTTGGTGATTAAGGCAAAAAATGTCTTAATAATCTGTCTAAATAACTTAAGTTAATATCTATAGATGTGTGGTTTCTACTAAACATTAACATAAGGAAATATAGCAAGCAGATGTGGTCAGAGGAGGGTACAGTGTGTTTATTTTGGCCTGCTAAATAAACATAAGGCAGGGCTTAACAAATACGCCCAACCATAGCAAGTAGATTTTGCCAGGTAGCGAGTAGCTGCAAATAGAAAATACAGAATATTTTTTATTTAATAAAAATCTTTCTAAACAACATCTTGAAGAAAACAGAGTATGCATCAACAAAAGGGCCATTCTGGCGATGAAAAGTAATGTAATTCAAGACAAATCAACTATCTCAAGGGATTTCCTATTTTTCATCTTCCTTAATGCTTCCTCTGTCAGACTTCTTTATTATCTCTCTCATCACATTTCATTACTATTATCTTTAACACATCTCATATATGCTACCACATTATTCAAAAAAAATGTGTATTACTATATATAATTCATTCCATTTACAGCAATATCTCGCATAGTCCAGCTTCGATCAGTCTGGTTTTAAATCCTAAAAAATTAGTACACAAAATGATTTTTTTTTTATACATAAATGTTCGGTTTTTTCCCTTTATACAGCCAAGTCAATTTTTGTGTGGTTTTAAAGTTATGCGATACGATATTTAAATTTTTTCGGGGATTCTCCATTGTATATCTATGTACCTAGACTCAGCTATGTAAACGCAGCATTATGTTCAACGTCTTAATGTGTAAGCTATGTATAGTACGAGTAAGCAGTGGACGTTTGCGAACTTTAATTTTGAATTAACTTCTATGTCTATCAGTTTTCGATGTGCAAATCTACAGTAAAGTTGATTTGTGATAATTAAATTTTAACCCCATTTAAAAAAACTACATAATGAGTGCAAAAAGAAAACGTGAAAGTGATTGTCACCAAGAAACGTAAATGGCTCACTTTAGAACAAAAGCTCGATTTAATCAAACTTCATGAAGAAGGTGTATCCTTTGCTAAAATAGGCCGTGAAAAAGGAATGGACGAGTCATCAGTTCAAAAACTTATTAAAAAAAAAAAAAGATCAATACAAATCGCAAGGTACGGCTTCTTATTTATCAAAAATAGTGACTAAAACCAGAAGCACTCGAATGGTAAATATGGAGCAGCTATTATCCATATGGATCGAAGACTTAACTCAAAAGTGAGTTCCGCTTTGTCAAATGCAAATTCAGCCAAAGCATCAAGTCTTTACGACATGAAGACTATTGATGATATAGAAAACGAAGGTGAGGGAACTAGTGAAAATTTTATGGCAAGTCATAGGTGTTTTTTTTCATTTTAAGCAACAAACTGGTATTTTTAAGATATCCGAAGGAATTGAGTGAAATCATACAAAAAAGGTGGCTACAAAGATAAACAAATATTTAACATTGATGAAACAGGATTATTCTGGAAAAAGTTGCCGTCATGCACTGGATATAAAATTTCAAAAGACCGTCTCACACTGTTATTAGGTGGAAATGCAGCAGGGGATTTCAAATTAAAACAGATGCTTGTGTACTGTGCAGAAAATCCTAGAACTCTTAAAAATGTATCAAAAAATAATCTTCCAGTGTTGTGGCATTCAAATAAGAAAGCATGGGTCACAAGAGTTTTATATGAAGATTGGTTCACCAACTATTTTTGCCCTACAACAGAATGCTATTGCAGAGAAAAAGGATTAGATTTTAAGATTTTATTGATCTTAAATAATGCCCCGTCATCCGACTGGTCTTTGTGATTTAAATGAAAATGTACAAATAACTTTTCTTCCAACAAATATGACGTCGGTGATCCAATCAATGGATCACAGTGTCATTATGACATTTAAGGCCTATTATTTGCGCTGCACTTTTTCGCAAGCCACAAAAGCTACAACAGGAGAAAATGCGCCTACTTTAACAGAATTTTGAAAGAGCTACATCAGAAACTTTATCGAAAATATAGGCGAAGCATGGCATGAATTAACAGCAAGCAATGAGAACAGTATGGAAACATACCACATTGCGCAAATGATTTCATTGATTTTGAAACTCATTTTGCTGAAGTCACTAATAACATAGTGGAAATTGGACAGCAACTTGGTTTCAAAGAGTTAGATTCCATCAACGTAATTGAGTGCATTGAATCGAACACTAATGAACTGGATAATAATGAAACACTTATTAACATGGATGAACAACTTAGACAACGACGACTGTGTTGAAGTGCCTGCATGAGAATTAACAGCTGAACAACTATCAAAAATTATTGGAATGTTTGAAACCCTGTCAGATCATATTATGGAAGTTGATCCCAATATTCAATGTAGCCTTACAATTTGCCAAACAATAAACAATGCAATTCGTTGCTACAAAGAAATGTATGAAGAGAAAAAACCAAAGAAGAAAAATGTGCAGACATCGATATTGCAATTTTTAGAGAATAAAAAATGAATTTCGAAAAACATGTATTTTTTTGTTTAATTATTTTTCATAAAGACATTTGAATTTATTAATCTCATTTTATTTATTAAAAAACAGTGAGAATTTTTTTTTGGAACCAATTGTCATTTTTGGTATGTATTTAGTTCCTTGATTAGTCCAAGATATTGGTGGAACCAATTACAGCAAGGTATTGCTGCATACTGAACAACCTCAAGGTAGTATTGAGGATTTAATGTGTTAATGCTATTATTCTGGATATGGTGGGATGATATATGTTGACAGAAGAGAAACCAGGAACATTCCTTATATAATCCTTTAATCTGAATGGTAAATCATATAAAGTGTTCAGTCATCTCTGCATTTTGTCATTATTTTGAAATCCTCCATTTGTGTTCTAGATTTCTCATTTAACATTTGCTGGGATCCATTATTAATGTGAAGAATAGCTGTTCAGAAGACATCAGAAGATTAGGAATGGCTAAAACAGCAGACAGAGACTTGTCTAAAATCTGGAAGGTGGATCTATCTTCATGAGAACAACGTTAGACATTTTGGATGCAGTGGTTTTTCCAACAACAACTTATGTGAGAGTTAGAACCTAAAGAAATCAGAATAAGAAAAGAATAGCTTTTGAGATGTGGTGTTACAGAATGCTGTTGAGGATATCATATACTGAAAGGCATACAAATGAGTGGGTGTTAGAAAAGATCAGTAGAACTTTAAGGCTCCTTAAGGATATTGACAGAAGAAAGTTAAAATATTTTGGACACACTGAAAAGATGACTTCTCAGAACAGTAATCCCAGAAGGTAAAGTTCCCATAAAAAGAGGAAGGGGGTAGACCACCAATGAAATGGATGGTGTGTGTGTGTGTGTGTGTGTGTGTAGAGCGACTGATCTTCAGAGAGTTGAAGAGCTGCCAGAAAAGCATACACAGGACTGTATGGTGAGACCCGGTGTGGCACATCACTGAGCATTGGAGTGTCCATATGGCATCTGTGGATGCCCAATCAACATATATGTTATGTTTATTATTAAATTTACTTAAGAGCATAAGTATTTTTCCATCTTCTTAGCAAGAAATATGTTTTTACAATTTTTCTTCCTTTCATCTCCTGGTCTAACAAATAAAAAATTCATTCAAATGATGGAAATCATTTGAATGAATACTAGTTTTTATCTACATTTAATATGTAACCTATAACTATTTTTGTATTCAAATTTAGTTAATAGTTAACAAATATATTTTTTTGTTTGGAAAAATTACACAACCAAAATTGTAATACTATATTGCTGATAGGCCAATATAATATTCTTATTTTATCTCTAATTAAAGATGTAATTAAAGTTATAATTATAAAATTATAATTAAAGATGATAAAGCCAGCATGATAATCATTAAAAATATGAAGAGAATGAGACCCTTTAACAAAAAAAAACCTTATAACTATTAATTCTCTCAACTGTTGCAGCACTTCTCAAAAACCAATCACCATAAACCAAGATTTAGCATAATCAACATAATAGTTTCAAAGCATACACATTCTTTTTTCCTCTCTTGGTATGGTAGTTCATCTTTTTGTATAGACCATTCTTACCATGTCACCTTCTTCAAAGAAAAACCATAGCATGTTTTGAACACTTATGATTTTGGTAATTTTTATTACAAGTTTTTATTTTATGTATATTTAATATGTAACTTTAATATCACAGAAGAGTTTATTATTCTATAACATACTGCATATTTTTCAGCTAAATATATTAAATAGAGATGGAAAAGCAGTATTTGTTTATGCACAGCAAACCTGATTAGAATTGCAATGACATCCTTGCCGGCCCATGGTTTCATTGGGAAGTAAAAGATATACAAAAGAATCAGTATTAATGTTAAATTTTAATACTTAATTAAATTTGTAATTAAATAAAAAATATACAAATTGAGTGATGCTTTATTAGTGCAAAGCATCCTCCCCACACACACGGTCACTATACCGTCACCATAAGAAACAGCAGCAATCACCGTACCATTGATAAAATGCTAAATGTAACTTGTGTGGGAAATTCCAAAATTTTAAAACCAAATGTTAGGATAATACTAAACTAGTATTTAAAGAACTTGCATCTGCTCTGAAGTAAATTCCACATCATGCTGCTTTTAATACATTAACAACACTGTAATAATCTTTTTGTGTAGACCTATGTAGATTTACATCGAAACATTTCTGAAAATGCAAAATTAATTGGACACTTTTAATATGGCTATGACCGATTCCATTTGATAGGATACCACATGGAACTATTATGCAAACTGCAACAAATGTAGATGGATATGAAACTGGTCATATTGATAAAAGGGTGGCTTACTGACAGATACCAAATAGTAATATATGAAGGAACAGAATCCAGGAGAAGGCAGGTGACTAGTTGTGTGCCACAATGCGATGCTTGGACCAATGCTGTTTCATTTGTATATTAAATATAAGAAATAATTTGAAAAGAGATATTCAGTTGTTTGCTGATGATGCAAAGAGGGTAGAATAACAGTTAATCAAGGTGATGTAGAAAGTTTGCAGGATGATTTGAATAAGCTGACAGTATGGCAACACATAATGGATGTCGATTTAATGTGGAAAAGTAAATTTATGCATTTTGGGATACAAAGATTACAAGCTGTGTAACTGAGAGAACTCTACTTCATGAAAGTGATGAAGCTAGGGATGGAGGGGGGGGGGGATGATAGCAGATAGAGAGTTGAAGGTTTAGAGGGCGCATCGCTAAAGAAGCCAGGAAGTTATTCTTTTTTATAAAGCCTTGATACAACCATATCTGGATTACTGTGCTCAGGTCTGATTACCTAGGTTTCTTGGGGATGAGAAAGTGATAGAGAGGACACAAAGGAAAGTAACCAATATGTAAGGGTGAGGACTAGAATTTTTGCTTGGAGTGGTGATTTGCCCAAGTCAGTTGCAAGTGCTTTGTCTGTTAATGGTTTCAAGGAGAGATATGATAGATATTGTGTTGATAGCAATAATAATATAAAACTTATTTTCCACTAGATAACTAACCATGACCAGCTATCCATGATTCTATCTACATGCATCTCATTATTTGTGAAAAAAATGGATATCTTTTAAAGAACAGAGAAGTTAAATTAATTAGCAAATCAAAGGCATGATTAACAAGTTACTCCAAATTCAGGTTGCAATATGTTTTTAAAATTATTAATTAATAAATATGCTTTAAAACCTTATTGAAGGAGGTTAAAGTAGTTTATTATGCAGAACAAATTGTTCAGGAAGTTTTGAGAAATTCCTTTTTAAACATATTCTCAATGTTAATTTAATATACCTCAAGTTCAAGGAAGGAAGGAAAAATGAAAGAAAAAGTAGGTACACAGAGCATAGACAATTTTCAAATAACACACGTCTTTCAAGGCAGTGGTGTTATATCACAAAAGAAAATTTTTTCCCAATTTGAAAAGGGGGTGTATATTCTGGGTGTGTACAAAACATCTGGAAAATTTAAGAAATAATTTTTTGAGCAGTTCATTTGAAATAAATGATCAAAATGTTACAAATATCAAAACATTCACAGAGTAACTAAATCAGATAAGGCAAGTTGGCATTTAAGCAAGCACTAACTACTCAACATATGAAGAGAGATTAATGTAAATTTCCTGGGTGGATTTTGCAGCAAGGCATCAATGTGCATTTTTAACAGCTAAAGGTGAGCTAAGATTATGAAGTACACATTCACACTACCTGAAATTTGAATGGGAATTAAAGGTAGTACATGGGCTCTCCACAGCACAGATAGTTTAGTTCTACTCAGTAGATTACGTGAGGGCAAGAAGCAAAGTACAGTTATTTATTGTAGTTTCCTCTTAGATAACTTTTTAAGTGACATTTTAATCCTTAAACAGTGTTTATATTTTGTTTACACCCTGTTTTTCAAACTGTCTATATGCAGTCAAGTTAAAAACTGATAAAGACTGAACCACATCTGCCTCTTTCAAATTTACATAGAATTTACATCTCAAAAACAAAGAATTGATCTGATGTATAAATAGAACCCCCCCCCCCCAGTTTTATATTATTAATCTATTATTATACAGATTTAAGTTATTTTTAATAATGTTGCTTTACAACAGCACACTCACTGAAATGCCCAATGAACATCACTGACTTTGAATTGATCTTAATGGATAACAGTAGAATATATATAAAAAAAAACTTTTGCTGAATAAGCATGCATTTTCATGATATACAAAACAATTTTAATTTCCTGATACCAGCAACTTTCTGGACAAAAAATCTTACCCCACATAAAAAATAAAAGAAAATAAAGATAGAAAAATAAAATCACAGGGTGCTTAAGGGTCAAAGCTGTATAACTGAGAGGAGACCTCCACATAGCCTTTAAAGGAATGCGGAGAACCGACCAGGGCTTCTGACCTAATGTCCAATCCTCACCTTCTCGTGGTGCACCCTGTTGGGTATCTACTTTGATGCTGAACGAACGAGGATAGGCTGGCAATTTGGGATTTAGCCGACCAAATTGTATTCTTATTGGTTAAACCAAAATAAAAAATGATGGTACAACATGACAAAATTTCATGCCGGCTGGGGCATCGCCCGGTTAAACAAGACCCCCCCGTTGTGTTCGCCATGGAACTAGGGCAAACAGCAAAAAGTCAGCCACTGGAACAAATCTGAAAGCACATGCACCCCAACTCAACATCACCAGAGTTAAAGATCTGTACTATCAACACAAGAAGCCTCAATGGCAAAGAAATGGAGCTAGCTGAAGAATTAGATAAGTACCAGATCGACATAATAGGTGTGACTGAAACAAAAAAGACAAAAACTGGTGAGATCTTTCTGAGCAATAAATACAAAATGTTATATTCAGGCAATGACAATCAAGGAAAAGAAGGAGTAGCCATAGTATTCAACACAAAACACGAGGCTAATCTTCTTGAATGGCAGCCAGTCTCAAGCAATGTGGGCAAATATGAGAATGGGGAACTGGACAATGAGACCTATATGTTCCTATGGTCCCACAGAAGGTTCTACTAAGGTAGAAGTGGAGGAAATTTTTGACGCTCTAGAAAAAGCAACTGACACAATGAAAAAGGAAAAGTTGGTCCTTGTTGGGGATCTAAATAGCAGAGTAGGAAATGATGGTGAGACATACAAAAATATTTTGGGAAAATTTGGAGAAAAGAGCAAAGCTAATAATAATGGCAAATATCTGTTGGATTTCTGCTCAGGACATGGACTGGTTATTACTAACACCATGTTCCAACATAAAAATGTGCACAAATTCACATGGAGAGAAGAGGCTAGGAATAAGAAAAGTCTCATTGACTATGTTATTGTTGATAGTGATGTTTTCTCCCTGGTGCAGGGCACCAGAGTGTACAGAGGATTTGAAATTGGAAGCGATCACTATTTAGTCTTGAGCAGGATAAAATTGAATTTCATATTGAAAAGAATAACATGTAAGAAAGTTTTAAAGCGAATAAAAGTTGAGCAGCTCTCAGATGTGAACTGTAGACTAAAATACAGAAAGATTATTGAAAAGAAAATGAAAGAGTTTGAGAACAGGAATCAAACCTTGGAGATTCAGTGGCAAACTCTGAAGAAAACATTGATTGATTCTGCCAAAGAGGCATGTGGTGAGGTTGTGTGCAAGGATAAAAAAAATCAGTACTCCCTGGTGGACGCAGGAAGTTAAAGAGGCAGTGCAGGAAAAGAAGAAAGCATATCAAAAGTTCCTGGCAAATAAGTCAGCTTTTACTCTTACAGAATACAGAGACAAATGTAAGAAAGCTAAACAGTGTGTAAAACTAGCTAAACAAAAGTCATGGGAGGACTTTGGCAAGAATATAGAAAATAAATATCAAGAAGGTGGCAAAATATTCTGGAGGTTGTTGAAGAAACTTAGGAATGGAGGAAAGAGTGCTGTAAAAGAAGTTAGAGATGATAAAGGTGAAATGAAAACAGGAGAAAAAGATATCCTTGAAGTATGGAGTAATTACTTTGAAAAACTGCTAAATGAAACAAGCAGTGATGACAGCACAATGATAAAAAAACACTGACCAGGCATGCAGTCAGGAATACATATCCATACTTGAAGTAGAAGCCATCAAAGGCTTGAAATGTGGAAAGGCAGCAGGAGTATGATATTCGACCAGAAATGCTGAAGTATGGTGGTATAAAAGTCTTACAGTGGCTGCACCGCATAGTTCAGAAAGCCTGGACAGAGGGACGAATTCCCGATGATTGGAGTATTGCTCTTATAGTACCCATATATAAAAAGGGAAATAAAACTGAATGTGAGAATTACAGAGGTATTTCCCTACTGAGTGTTCCTGACAAGATCTATGCAAGTATACTTGAGAAACGGTTGAGAAGAATTGTGGAAGAAAAGCTTGGTGAAAAACAAGCTGGATTCAGGACAAATAGAGGCTGTCAGGATCAGATCTTCACTCTACGGCAAATAGTCGAGAAAGCATGGGAATATAACAAAGATCTGTATTTAAGTTTTGTCGATTTGGAAATGGCATATGACAAGGTGCCAAGAGAGAAGCTATTCAATACGCTGCAGTTATATGGTGTCAATGGGGCATTATATCAAGCAATATTTAGTCTTTATTTGAGTTGTAAGTCAGCAGTTAGAATTGAAGGAAGCACAGGAAGATGGTTTAATGTTAAATCTGGTGTGAGACAAGGATGAAAATAATCCCCCCTGTTATTCATTATCTATATGGATCACATTATGAAGGAAAGTGGTAACCTGATATCAAAATTGGAGATGTTAATGTCAGCACTTTGTTGTATGCAGATGATGTTATACTTCTAAATAAATCCGCTACAAGTCTGCAAGATTCTCTGACTAAACTGAATAGCTGTTGTAATAGATATGGTATGAAGGTCAGCAATAAAAAGACAAAGACAATGAAAATAGGCAGAATCACTGAAAATGTCAACTGTGTTGTGAATGGAGAACCTGTGGAACAAGTAAAACGTTTCAGCTACTTAGGCACAATTTTTAGTGAAGATGGTAAATTAAATATAGAAATAGACAACAGAATCAGCAAAGCTGGTATCG
Source organism: Typopeltis vanoorti (assembly GCF_054136105.1). Taxonomy (NCBI): domain Eukaryota; kingdom Metazoa; phylum Arthropoda; class Arachnida; order Uropygi; family Thelyphonidae; genus Typopeltis; species Typopeltis vanoorti. The sequence goes on along the minus strand of NC_143568.1, from coordinate 40,145,469 downwards.
TGGGAAGTCAATTGAATAAATTCATATGGAATAAGAGAAAAATTAGTCGGAACACTAAATTAGCTGTATACAAGACAGTGTTCAAACCAGTTTTAACTTATGGATCTGAGAGCTGGGTCAGAAGTAAAACACTTGACCAAAGACTAGAGACCGCAGATATGAGAGTCCTGAGAAAAATTAGAGGCGTGAACAGATGGCATCAATGGCAATATCATATTAAAAATGAGGATATTAGGAAAGAACTTGACATTGTCAGCATCCAAGAATGCATTAGCAGAGCTAATCTCAGGTGGTATGGTCACTTAAATAGAATGGGAGAGGAAAGATTAGCAAAACAAGTGTTCTCTGCCAGGTTGGCAGGAAAACGACCCAGAGGAAGACCAAGATATAGGTGGATTGATACGGTACAAAGTGCCTTAGATGATAGAAATATAAAATCTGATAATGTTGGAGTCTTGACAAGTAACAGACTGATTTGGAGGAAAATTGTAGACAGGAAGTTAGTAATGATGTAATTTTTTCATGTAGTACTATCATATCCTGTACACCCCTTGTGGGCACATGGCAGGAATTTGATGATGATGATGAAATAACATCACTGCAAAAACCAAACATGTTTTAGAAATATACAGTAATTCACCATTTAATGAAATTCAAAACAACCCTTGTATGTCAACACTTTCTGGTAAAGCACCATGTAAATTTTACTTTTCAATTAACAGAACTGTGAACTGCCTTCCTGATGTAGTCCAATAAATAGATCACCGTAGTGATGACAATAACAGCTATGTAAAAATAGTCCCTTTACAAGCATGCATACAATACACACACCTTAAAGCAGTTATTCTCTTCTGAAATTGCAAATGGAAAAAAAAATAAAATTCCGAATCACTATTGAAATATTTAGATTTGTGTTCATGTGAGCAAGTTGACATACTTCACAACAAAACAAATATTCCATGTAATTTTTGCATAGTAGTAATTCATTTGTATAAACACCAGACACCTTAAGTTGCTAATATCTCATTTTATCCATACTATTCACAGCATACCTGACATTCATCTCTCTCAAACCTACCTAAAATAACAATTAACTGCTGCCCAACAAGTTTACATTTGAATTGCTAACCCACCAAAAACCTCTCTTCCTGCAGAACAGCCTTCCCCCATTAAGTATTCCCTGAAGACCGAGACCTCCAGCTCTTCATAATGAATATCAATGAATTACTTTTGCATCCACTCAATGGCACTATTTTTCTATAGTTTTTGCAGCCTTTGTGTATGGCGTGAAAAAAAATATACATTAAGAACTTTCTTCCATGACTGGTAGTATAAAATTGATGTCTTCTAAAATCTTGCAAAAAGTGGAGTAAAATAGAATTTGTTCCTTCTAGAAATGATTAACATAATTAAAAGATGGGACAACAAAGACACCCAAGAAGCAGCCAAGCAAACTGATGGAGTATTGAAAAGCTTTAGGCATTTTTTATGCTATGCATTTGTGAATTCTCCCATCCAGGAAAGTGTAAAAATATTCATAATTTAGAATTATGAATCTTTTTACAATTCTTTCTCTACATTAGTATTTTATTAGTTTTGGTTTTGTAATTATAACTAATTGGTACTTGAGAAGTGACCAATATTAATATTTATGTTGAAGTGAAATGTAAAGTATGCGAGATTTACTATACTTACTAGATATCTGATAGTTGTAATAATTTCAGTGTTTTACATTTCTTAAGTTTTATGATATCTGTCATTCATCATAAAGACATTCTCTTTTCACCAATAATGAGAACGTGTCAGTCATTACTAGTTTCTTGATTGCCACTTAGTTGAACAAGTGTGTACGTTCAGTGAGGAGACTGATGGATGACTGACAGTTTACAGAGCATTTAGTACCTGGAAAACAGAAGTTTGAGAATGCAGACCAGAGAATTTTGTTTTAGGAAGTTAAGAAAACATGACAGCTGGAATATATTAAAGAAGATTCTGAAAAGGAATTGTAACAAGGTGATTAGTAAATAAAAGGAGATATTAAATGTATATTCTATTTCAACGTTCGAATAAACGCAAAATGGGAACTTTCTTCTGTTTCAAGGATGCTGGTGATATTATTTTATCAGAACAAATGATGGAATTAGTGAAATCTGAACTGTAAAGTGGCTTTAATGGAGAGGCTCTACTTTAATACAGTGTTTATAAGGTAGTAAAGGAACCCCCCCCCCCCCATACACACACACACCAGCAATGAATTTGTGTGGCTTGTAATAAAAGTGCCTGAGGTAAGAATATTTATACTTCAATGAAGATGAGGAATACACAGTATACTAAATAAGGAAGCAGTACATAGTCCAATGCAAGTTAAGAAGTTTTATATTTTGAATAAAGGACTTATAAAGAACCAACTCTAATGAACATTTGTTTGTAGGAATTTCTTGTGAAAACAAAATGTTCAGTCTAGAAGACTGATTAAACAAATGTTAAACAACCCAGTAACAATGATTTTTTACCCTTTAAAGATAAAGATCTCAAAGTATAATTTCTATTAAGATGGCCTTGGATACAAATTATAATTATAGTTTTATAGTTATTAATTTCATTTTATTTACAATGTACATAGTTTTTAGTTTCATTAAATATATATATTTATCATTGTGTCTTGAGTCAATAATTTCTTGGATTCTAAAAATAATGAAGTCATTGCAACAATTGAATTGAGCTCTTATATTTACTTAACACTCAGTATATAAAAAAATAGTACCTTTACAGAGAGATAACATAATTAGCTTAGATGACAGGATTTTTTTTTAACATAACTGGAACAGATAAAGTGATTATTGATCGAAGTATGGTCTCTACAACTGTTGAAGTTTGTGCTGAAACATTACAAACTCTACAGCTAAAGCTTTTTATTTAAGAGCTGTTGTGTACACTGTTGTGGGAGTGAGGCAGGGCCATGTTCGTCAGCATGGAAGGTACCCTGGAAGCTTTTGTAGGGTACCCTCCTACAAGGATGCTAATGGACCTCTGTGAAGTATGGACAAGTCAGCAGAAGATTCATATCCCAACAGTGAAAGTGGAGTAGATCTCAATAAACAACCTAGCTCCAGGTGTCAGTATCTAGTTAAAGCCCCTATCTACGGTTACAAGAAAAATTAAAGGATTCAATCCTCTTACAAAGGGAAGTAACTTGGGCAGTACTGACACAACTTGAAGTCTCACAATGATGGCAAGGCTTGTGATTAGAAAACTGCAGATGGCAATACAGTTTATTGTGTACATCTGTAATACTGCAGAGCAGAAAGCACATGGAGAAATTATGGCTCTATTCTCTCCAGACTTACCATGGCAAGCAAATCTACACAAATGGGACAAGGGTGCAAAGAATCCCTGGGCTCAAAAAGGTGTGTCCACTAAAACTAGGAACTTCGAATGTCAAAACCCCCGTATGAAGCAGGTAAGCTAAGAAATGCCATCCAAAAAATGAAAAGACTTGGAATTGGGATTAGGTGGCTGGGATAAGGCAAAACTCAAGTTGACGATGTACCACTCTGGAAGTATTGACAATAATCATCAAAATGGAGTTGTAATAATATTAAACAAAGATGCCAATAAATATTGTTGACCTTCATCCACTACTCAGAATGATGCTATTAAAACTGAAAAGTCAACCATTACATATCAATCTTATACAGATCTATGCCTCTACTGCTGACAAGAATGATACCAAGATAAAAAAATTTATAATCAATTAAAAGAACTAATGAAAAATACAATGAAATATATTAACATAGTCATGGTAGATTTTAATGCTAAAGTTGGGAAAGGTAGAAGTGGAGATATAGTTGGCAAACATGGATTGGGAACAAGAAAAGAGACAGGAGATCATCTTATTCATTTCTACCAAAAAGAGAAACTAATAATCACATGTGGTTTAAGCTACTACCCCACCAAAAGGCTATATACTTGGCAATCACCACAGGATAATAATTCAAACCTAGTCAGAAACCAAATTGATTACCTGCTAATTAATCAACAATTTCGAAGTTCCATAAAGAGCACAAAAAACTATTCTAGTGCAGATATTGCTTCTGATCATAATCTACTGGTGACAGAGTTAAAATTTAGACTGAAAGCTGTACTTAAGAAACATCAACAAAACAGAGATAAAAAAATCCAGAGATAAGAAAAAAACTGAATTGAGAGATAGCAAAAACAACAACAAAAAAAAATGGATGAAATATGTAGAACTCATTTTTGATAACAGACAAAACTCAGAAAATACTTATGAACAGATGGAAGGTCCATGCATTCTAAGATCAGAGGTAGAATATGCACTGAACTCAGATAAAAATGGTAAAGCCTTAGGCCCTGATAGAATATCAGCAGAAATAGTAAAGTTACTACAAGGCAACAACATTACTATACTGATAAAGTTATTTAACAACATCTACAATACAGGCATAATCCCTCAAGACTGGTTACAGTTGACCATCATGCTACCTAAAAAAGCAAATGCCAAAACTTGTAATGACTATAGAATGATCAGTCTAATAAGTCATCTTCAAAATGTTTCTGAAAATAATTCAAAAAATAATATACAGAAAATTTGAGGACATGACCCAATTCGGCTTTATAAACGACTTGGGAATGAGAGATTCTTTTCTGTTCTCATATCTAACTTCAAAAATATGGTGACCAAAACAAGGAAGCATTCATTTTCTTCATAGACTTCAAGAAAGCATTTGACAGTTGTCCAACACACTAAAATGATTGAATTATTAAAAATAATTAAATTAGATGATAAAGACATCAGGATCATCAAAAACATATTGGAACCAAAAGGCATCTGTTCAAGTTGATGACATTATTACAGACTCCATTAACATCAAAAGAGGAGTAAGGCATAGATGAGTGCTGTCACCTCTCCTTTTCAACATATGTTCAGAAGCCATATTTCAAAAAATCTTAAAAGGAAGAGAGGAAGGGATTAATGCAAATGGTGAAATCATCAATAACATCTGATATGTTGATGACACAGCTCTCCTGGCTGACAACATTCAGGACCTTCAAAATCTTTTTTCAAACTAGTGAACGAAAAGTGAAAAAATGGGATTAAGAATAAATATCACCAAAACTAAATTCATGGTCATAAACAAGAAACCAGTTCTTAATTCATCACTTTCTTTAAATGGTAAACAAACAGAAAGAGTGAAAAAATTTAAATATATCAAAGGCTGGTTAAATGAAGGATGCAACCCAGAAATGGAAATAAAAGTTAGAATTGAAATGGCAAGAAAAAATTTTCTCCTAATGAAATAAACACTGTGTAACCACAATTTAAATTTAGAGCTTTGAGTATGCATGGTTAAATGCTATGTATGCATTTTATAATTAAATTGCACACTGGCAAATTAAATATTGTTAAAATTAATTATTAAATTTTAAAAATAAAAATTAAACAGACACAGAATAAGCATAGCTTGCAGAGAGCCAGATGAATAAATTTATATGTAATAGGAGGAAAATTACTCTGATGGATGTTCTGGCATCTGATACAGCCAAACTCCATGTGATTTAGTGTAAATACTGTGATTTTTTCATTTCATGCCACAGATTTCTATCTTCTGTCGCAGATTATACACTTTAAATCAGACACCAAGGAGTTTGAACATAATGTTCCAGCACAAACTTCCACAGCTATAGAGACTGCATTTCTGAAATAATGACACATAGCTGTAGTGACAGCTATGGTATGGTAATTATTCTACAGAAATTAGGTGTGCATCAACATAATGCACATGCCCTACTACAAGGTAACATGGTTTGACAAGATGGTGGTGAATAAATTAAACTGACCAATGCAAGAATCATGATCTGAATCTGACAGTGCACTTTTGTAAAAAAAAGATTTATGTTAATTGAGGGCAATAACAATATATCAAACTTCACTACAGGAAGGGGAATTTGTCAGAAAACAAAATTTATTGGAAAAGCTACTTCAGAAAATATCAATAATCACAACTGAAGATAATTCCAATGTACTAAGGACTGTGAAATAAAGCACTCTTCTTCCTTCTCCTCCTTTCAGGATATTAAAGTTTACTATAGCTTGTTCCAGCCTCACACCATCTTTTCAAGGTTCTCCATGCCCCTCCTGGCTCATTTTAGTATTCTTCTCAGTAGGCTGTTCAGTGACAGTTTACATGTTGAACCCATTTTCTTCTATAATTATATCCCGTTCTTAATGTTGATTCCTGATGTAGTTCTTATATTTATCTAGTTGAGCATACCCTTTTAGTGCTTACCCCCTCTTCTCATTGTCCATGTTTCAGTTAAATATAACGGGTTTAGCTAAAACAGTGAATAGTCGATCTTATTTTTTTTATACTAAATTTGGTATAAAGATATCATTAATCATGCCTAGAATATTGGTGAATTTATTAATTTTGTTTGATATCTGTTTCAATGTGGTTTACATTAAACTAAGATAATTAAAATTATTAATTTGTTCAACTGTTTGTTACTCAGAACACTGATGCTTCTTATTGGTTGCTTTCCTTTAAATGCCATAAGTTTTTATTTTTTCAGAATACATTTTCATTCCATATTTGGCAGTAATCTTGTTAAGGTTGTACAGAGCTAACTGTTAGATCCTGACTGGAGGATTTTCTAAGAAGTTGTTCATTCAGAATCTAACATGAAAATTCTAATTTAAAATAATACCTGCACACCAGCAGAAAATAATAAGGCCTTGTTTGTTGTATAAGAGAATGCATATTAATATGTGAATTGTATTAGAAATATTTGTAGTCAAAAGCAGAAAACTAAACTAGAGAATTGTGTACAAATTAATGATTCCATATAAAAGAAATATTAGGTTAAATATGTGTCCTATCAAGCTATCTCAAATAACTTAAGTCAACAAACAGGTAATGAGTAACAGTGCAAAGGTCGCTTCTGAAATGCACGTATCGGTCATAACGCCGGAGGCTACGGCATACGCGGAAAATAATGTAAGCGCGCTTTCCTCGAAGACAGCACCTAACAGCAATAGGGAGAGTAGGGATCATCTTAAGGGCATTAAAACTAAGGGTCGTGCGAAAAAAAGGATACAACAAAAAGAGGGTGCTAGAACATGGGATATAAGGCAATGCACGCCATATTGCAGGGGCTTTTTGTTCTGGATTTCATCTCTAGGATTCTTGACCGGTGGTCGGAGAAAGGACGAGCCAGGGTTCTATGATGTCGGACAGCAGGCCGTTTTCCTGATTATGCTGAACAAGATTCCACACAGAGCCGTACGCGAATCATCAGCCTATGCAGAAATCGTGCCAGCCACTGTTTAGAATTTGTAACCACAAAATTCATGGAAAATATGCAAGGAAACCTGACCTTGTAGAAGTGTAGTCTCTTTAACCTGCACTCTTTCCTCCATTCCTAAGGTTCTTCAACAACCTCCAGAATATTTTGCCACCTTCTTGATATTTATTTTCTATATTCTTGCCAAAGTCCTCCCATGATGTCCCATCGGAAAGGAGCAGAGATAGCCCTCAGTCGCGGAAGAAAATAGTTTGAGTCCGGCAGCAGTAGAAAGGACGACGTAGCCAAAACCAGGTGCTGAGATTGCCAATCAAAGGATGACCAGAACAACACGTGGTAGTTAATAGACCTTCGGAAAGAACTGGGTAATGTAGAGATCTTTGTTATATGTTACGGAAGTCATAGAAGATTGAAAGTTATGTTTGATTAAGTAATGTGGACAATCCTTTAGAGAACTTGGATAAGATTTCGTATTTGAGACAGAAAAATTCTGTTAGACAAAGAATTGTCAGGAATGAATCTAATTGTATGTGACTGAAGTAATAAGTGTATTTTGTTTAGTAGATAACATTAACTGAGATAGCAACAAGTTATATAGTATGTACTCTATGAATGGCATGCATGAGAGAATCTTAATTTAGTGTAATATTGTCATTGCTTTCTATTGTTCTGTGTGATTAACAATTTGATCTGTCTAGGTGAACTTGATTAATTTAGAATTGTGAGAATTATCTTAGCATAAGATTTAACTTAGCAAGAGATTTAGAAGTTTTAGTAATTTGATTCAATTTAGTTGTAATTGTCATTTAGTTCCAATAAACATGTTTTATTGCAAATGCCTGAGTCATGCCTGAATTCGAGATATCAAATTACCACTTATAAAATTAGAACCATAACGGGAGAAATTTTAGATATATATGTTTAAGTAATAGATCATTGGTCACGACTGCAAAGTACCGACATCAATTTAAGTGTGTGTTAGAGTGTATGCCAGTGAATCTAGGAATATTTCTCTGAACTTGAATAAAATTCCTGTTATAGGATACTGGCTGGTGCAGTATAAATATAAATTTGCCAGTATCTGAAAAGGAAATATCCCTAGGCAGAATCTAGTTACAAGAAAAGATAATAGAGGTTAATGAAGTATATAAAATAAGAAATTAGAGAGAAACAACAATATAACAAATAACAATAAATATAACATAACTGTGGTTCATCTTCTAGATTAGTAATCAAGATTTGATCAATTGCATATAATAATGAATTTAGTATTTTGGTTCTAACTGAATCCCTCTGTTATTTAGACATTGTCATTCTTTTAATATCTCATTAATGCACATATTAAAAAGGACTGTTCATAGGAAATTAATAATAATAATGTAAACTTAATCATGTAGTGCTGTCATAGTAACCTGAACACCCCTTGGGGGTACATATCAGGATACTGATGAAAAAACAACAACAAAAAAAAAGTTACATCCCTGCCCTATTCTAATTTTATCCATTCTATTTTACAGAATGAATGAAAAGGTTTTATTAATTGCGGAGATAAATTCAATTTTAAATATTTCAAACAGTTTGTTTCTTTTTACTAGATCAAAGGCTTTTTCATAATCAGTGAATATGAGCATTTAGGTTGAATTCTTTGGTTTTTTTTTTTTTTTTGATTAACTGTTTTAAAGTGAAGACAATCAAATACATGATTTACCATTTCTATATCATAGTGTTCTTCTACAAGGCTTCTTTTCTATAGTTTTTATTTTTGCAATACTGCTGAATACATTTTACATCCAGAATACACACATTCCTCTATATTTCCCTTTTAGCTATGTCATTTTACAATATAAAATTTATAATTTTGTTTACTTTCAACTTTATCAGAATATAGCCATTTTCTGTAAATTTCAATTTTCTGTCCCCCCCTTTCTACCTGTTCACTGCAGTTTGATATTCCTTTTTGTGTCATCCCCCCCCATTGTCGGCTTATCTTTATTACACTGCATATATTCAATTTTTTCAGAATTTTCATCTACCCCCCCCCCCTAGTAAACTTTTTCTTTGCACAGTTCTTCCTGTAACAATTCTGTTTTAAAGTGATTTTTTTTTCTCCTTTTTCATCTCAACAATTTTGGAGGTATTGATATATTACACCTGGAAGGATTTAAAGAAAAAAAGTTTTTAAAAATGAGATTTGATGGCTTATAGACTACATAAATCTGTTGGTGTTTCTTGAAGTACACAGGGAAACAATCGAGTTGTAATGTAACCTTGACAAATGCTGAAGTCCTTTTTACGAAAGTAAAAAGCTTTTATATATATGAAATTTTATAACTTTTATTCGTTTTTTAAATGGAAAACATTTTTGCATGTTTTCCATGAAGCCTCCCCTCCCCATAGTATCTAAACCTAAACGAAGATGGCATCAGTCTTCTGTAATTTATCTTACATAACCAGATCGTAATGATCTATTGGGGAGAGGGGGGTATCATTCAACTAGTTTCTTTACAACTATGGTGGACTTCATTAGCATTCCTCTTTGTTCCCAAATTACGTTTTCCCTTAGTATGACAAGTCAAGCCTGTTTTGTATATACTCTTTTTTTCACAGCATGCAAATTTCACTGCCAAATGTCCAATGTACACATGCCACATGTGAAGACTATCTTATATACATCTGGCTTCTTGAGGCAAATAAGATTATTTGTTAATATAATCAGGGAGATTTTTCATAGATGTAAAAAGAAACTGTAAAGTCATACTATTTTAATATACTAATTATTTTATCTGATATCTATGATGTAGTTAAAGAGACTACACTTCTACAAGGTCAGGTTTCCTTGCATATTTTCCCATGACTTTTTTTTTTTTTGTGGTTACAAATTCTGATTGTAACTATCCTTTATAAGTACTCCTTTTAGATGAATGATCCATTTCTTGTTCCTTTTTGTCATTAAATATAGTGGATGCTCAGCCTTTAAAAGATTTACAATCCTAAAAAACTATTTAGGAAGCTAATGAAACAAATATTTCTTTGGACCTCAAAAACTAGACAAAGCAAATATAACCATAACGTAGCACATCAATTTTACCTCTCTTGGCAAATGCATATGGAACCTTTTGAAAAGAATGACAATGAAAAATACCACACTAAGATAAAAATATACTGTAGCTACGTTATGTCAATGTCTTGTCTGGCTCCAGACCAAAGAAACAATTTCAATACCTTCCTGAATAGTTTAACCCTAAAATTCATTTTACAGCAGAAACTGAAGAAAACAGAATGCTTACTTTCCTGGATGTGTTTGTCTCAGTCACCAAACCGAAATATTTTGGTTTTCTCAGTATAAGGAAAAATTCATCAACAATATTTACCTTCTAATTTTTTACTTTTACCCCAAAATGAGAGAGAGCATAAAAGTTCTTTAAAGCTGATGCCATATATAGTGGGAAAAAAAAAACAAGAAATGGATGGTATAAGAAAAGTGCTTATGAAGAATGGCTAGATGACCTGATGTAGTCACTTTACCATACATCAAAAACATTCAGATAAAATAGCTAGTTAAAATAGGTTATAGGACTGCATAAATTATTGTTCATTAAAACCTCAACATTGCTGTTGCCTTCAAAACTATGAAAAAATCTTCACAATGCTTAGATCATTCCAGAAGCCAGGTGTGTATAAGATATTCTACATGGGGCATATGTTAGACTACTGGGATTTGGGGGGGAATATGCATGGAAATTAGTGACATTGAAGAAAAAAAAAAGCACACCAATCAGGTTTAGCTTATTATACTACTACAGAAAAACAATTTGGGAACAAAGAAGAATGCTGTACACTTAATTTAAAGTAGAACTCAAAGAATGGATTAATATAAAACAGTGAGCTGTGATGTCATACACAAAACAGTGCAAAGGAATAACTGCAGAGGTCAACTTTCCATATCCTTGAGGCAGACATTGAATCATTTTTTTTTTGTTGTTTATGTTTAAAATCTGTTTTAAATTAATCCATTGTTTGAAATGTACTCTGTATTAAACTGCCTATTGCCATTAATAATGACCTATAATTTTCAGGTTGAAATATATGGCCTTTGAATAGATATTCACTTCCTTCTTTGCATTATGTTAATTTTTATGAAACCTTATGGCACAGGATTGAATTTAAGTCATATCAGCAATTTTAAAGATGTTTCTGAAATGATGCTGTCCAATACAGTACAATAAAAATCAAGGCCTGATCCTAAACCAATCATAGTCAGCCTGCAACACATATACCTTGGTTATGACAAATGTCAATTTCATTAACGCAAGTTTATACATTAAATTTCATTCTGTTACTACGTTTCAAATTGAAAAGCAACTATTCGCGATTAAGTATGCCATAGTGCATAGGACACTAGATGAATGAGTAAATTTTTGTTTCTATAGTTAGTATGGATATGCTGGAATCATAACTAAATAAAAATGATTCAATGTCTAATTCAAGGATATGGAAAACAGATATCCGAAGCAAGTTCATGGTTAAAAAAAAAAGCAGTGGCTCAGAGAGAGATTCATTTCTAGTAGCTCATTTTCTAGCTAGGACAATCACACTGTTATGCATACTTGAAACAATTTTGTATTGCTCTCTAATGATTTCTATAAGTATCAATCTTGCCATGCTGATTCTTGTTAAAATTACTAGTGAAATACGGACATTTTAAAATTCAGGTCTTCTTTAATTAAAGATTTATATCATGGCTTATTCTTAAAGACAATGATAAAAAACAGACTGTAAGTGCTTATGAACGTAAGTAGCTAAGTGAATATTACTAAATTTATTTAGTTTGGTAATAGAAGTTTATTTTATTAGACTTCATGTTTACAATTTTAATTTTTAATTTTTTTGTCAGAGAATAAGTAGTTAAATTTATACAGATTTTTGTTGATGACTAACTGAAAGCTCTCAGGAATTTATTTTATATCATTTAAAAAATTTTAGACTAAGTCTGAGTAACAAATTGTAAAAACACAAAAAAATGTAATTTTGTTTTACCTTTTTTTTTTTTAAAGTAAAATAAAAGTCAGCAACAGATGTTTTGAATTAATGCTAAATCTAGAATTTAATAAGAAATTTACCTGCAGAGTGTAAAATTTATAATCCAGTAATGATTCAATTCTTCCCCACCATAACAGATGCTGAAATTCTAATTATTCACTGCAACATAAACCTTATTATTACACAATAAAATGCTTTATTTGCACAGCAAAATACATAGTTTTACAATGCTAATGATACGTAAAATGTCCATACAGATGAGGACAGTATGAAGCTCCCAAAATATGGTTGTTGGTGCCCGACCTTCAAAATAAACTTGTATTTTTAAGCCATCATATCTTCTTATTCATTATGAACAGAAAGAAGACTGTTTTTCTAACATCAGGCATATTTAATTAAGAACATAAAATTGTTAGTTTTACAAGTTTGTAAAATTCACTTTGTTCAATTTGGAAACTAATTTGTTTAACACAGGCATATAAATTTCAAAACCATTAGTAATTTAATTTGCAAAATGATTTGATAATTTTCAATTATACAAGATAGTGTGCATGTATAAAACACTAAATATTATCCCAATTTAAGGATGAATCTCAAGGATATTTCATAATCTACTCCTTAACTTGCATATTTTACAAGCCAAAAGTAGGACTAACCTGATGTGTTTTTACACTAAGAACACATTCCAGTAAAATTAGCATAACATACCAACTTACACAGTTAAGTTTTCGAAAGAGAATTCAATTATTTTATTTTCATTTATAGAATGAAATATAAAAGTTTAGTATAATTCTTTTCTTCAGAGTAAAAAAACATATAAAATCAATTTAAAATGAAATCAATTCAGCTTTTTTTTTTTTTTTGAATTAAAAAAAACAAACAAAAGAAATATTAAAAAGTCTGGAGTTACACTCTGTAGCTTCTATGAAGATAATGAGGTTTCTTCACTTGGCTTGGTGGTAACAAGTGGCAATGATTTTTCACAGGAGTAATCAGTGCAGATTGTTGATTGAGGAAATAACAGTCATTAGGTCTGCACTCAAAGCTCTCCTGCGACTTTTCCTCTTAGGATGAAACAATGTAAAGCAGCAAGTTACTTTATTCATCTCTCTCTTTCCCTCTTTGCAGGTATCACTGTGGATGACTATGTTCCATTCATCCTGTCTTGATATTCAATTTTGCAGTCATTACTGAAGAGGAGGAAATAGACTTCAATCAGTAATAATTTCTTTCTTATATATACACTTGCTGCAGATAAGTTAGTCCAAGGCATGCATGTCCATTCCTTTCTGCATTTTATGAGTCTTGTTTCAGTACAAGATGTCATAATGTTTCAGTAACTGGAACAATGTCAGCAAGCTAATATCCCAACTAACGCAGTAACTACTTTTATGACCATGCTTGTTAGTCCCAAAATACATATATATACATGCATGCATCTAAAAGCAACTGGCTTGAAAGAAATTCTTATTTTATGTAAATATGAAGATTGAAAATGAAGAGTTAACTTAAAAAAATAAAGACACGAAGGGTGAACATTAACAGCTTAACTTGCATTGTTAATGTTACAAATTCAGCTGAGTACCATAGATTTTATAAATTATTTTCATCAATATTATCTAGTGCTTTTATTCATGTCTTCACTACTTTAAGTTAATTTTTCAAGTTAATTAAACCAATACTTTTTAAACTCTCAGGAAAACAAAGACCAATTTTCAAAGCATGCTGATACCGTTTATTTCATCTACAAGTATTTCAAAGTTTTTAAACAAAGTTAAAGATTTTAAAGCCCTCAGCAAAATTACTTTGATGAACTACAACTAGTTTGAGTGAAAACAATGTAAGTTTGAAATGCAAAATAACAAATTAATATTCAAAATTGTTATTTAGAAAATATGTAACTGAGATAAAAGTAACTCATTAATTAAAGTACTTGATACTTTAGATGTTAGTTATTATTACAAAAACATAAGCATGGAGTAAATTAAAGGGGCAAAAAATATGCACTTTCTATTCATATTCTATTCATTCAATATCAAAATATTAACATAAGCAAAAAAAAAAATTTTTTTTTTTTTTTAAAGGTAAAAATTCAAATCAAATTTAATATTGCTTTAATAGCACTAATATCACTTAAGGTAAATATTTCTGGAAACAGATAGAAATAATGCAATGCTAATTTTAAACATTTCATTAAAAATCCTATTTTAAAGTTGTAAAAATGTTAAGTAGCAATAATGTTGAAATAATAAATAGTATTATTTGAAGAAGATTAAAAATGGAATAAAAACACTACTTACAATGAATCGATTAATCTTGGGCTTTGGCTTTTCTATGGGCTTCAATGTTTCTTCTTTAATTGCTTCAAATTTGGCCCGCAAATTTTTGGCAGTATCAGCTTGAGGCAAATAATCATCGTCATCTTCATTTTTTTTATTCTCGCTTATTATATCAATATCCCAGTTTTCAAACTTTGCTCTTAAGCTTTTAGCTTTATCTGCTTCAACAATGATATCATCTTCTGTTTTATAACTTCCACGAATTATCTCAGGATCTCTTTCTGGTTCTGGCGATGGCTCATGATCATCTTTGGTATATTCACGTGGAGGTGTAATACGCTTTAAAGGTTTAGGACCACTTGGAACAACTTGTGTTTCAGTTGCATTTTCAAGAGCCTTAAATTTATCCAGCATTCGACGAGCGGTATCAGTAACAGGAATATCATCCTGAATCTCACCGGAGCGGATAACATTAGGATCTCTAGCAATTTCCACTTCTTGTAATTCTTCTTTTTGTTGTGGTTCCCTAGGAGGAGTAATCTGGAACCTTTTACGCTCTTTTGGTTGGTCTTGATAATTTTCAAAGAACTTAAACCGCTCTGTTAAGTCTGTTGTATCAACTTCAATTTCATCTTTGGCAGTTGGTTCACTACACTTAATGACATCATCAACTAAAAGTTGGTTGTTATGGGAAAAACCATGAACTTTTCTTTCTGTTGAAGGAGATTTGACAGGAGAAACTGGAGAAGTCAAAGATTGTGTTTTAACACTGGCATCCATCTGCTTAAAGAGTTTCTTGGCTTCAAATGCAGTTCCTGTTTTATAAAAAAAAAAATTAACCACTATTAAATTTAGATGCAAATAAATGATTCAGTTCTATTTAGCATTTTTATTTATAATGTGAAAGTACAATACCCTAAACATAAGTCAACTCCATTTCTGACTCAGTTTCTAGAGGTAGGTAAATTTGTTTCACTAATTAATGGGCTGGCTAACTGTTTTTCATGAACACTTATCTAAGCATTCAGGGGAAATATTTTATCATTATTACGTCGCACCTCCAAGGACTCGTTGAAGGAGGGCACTCTACAACTTCCACTAATCTTAGTGATTTAGTTTTTTTTTTTTTTTGTTTCAGTAACATCAAGTGAATGCTGTTTATGATTTTTAAAGATTTGTTACTAAAAAAAAAAAAGTACCCCAAAAACATAATTGGTTTTCAAGTAATGTCCTTAATATAAGTAATCTTCTACAGTAGTTAGCATATTCATACATTCTCATTTGTCTAACATGGAGTACTTGATAGTGCTTAGAGATATGAACTAAGCTGCTGACCTATACAAAAGCAAATTTCCTTCACTGCCTTTCCCTGCCCCCCCCCCTCCCCCTCTCCAAAAGAGATCAAGGATTATAGTTGTATTACACTGTACATTTGTTAAATTTAAAACTCACTTAACAAATTTTTCCATATACAATTTACTTCTGTACTAGTTATTTGTCAATCAGAAGAAGCTATTTTTACTAAGAAAATCCAACTAAAAAACTCGAAGGGAAAAAAAAAAAAAAATCAAGTAATTTATATATCATAAAACATTTATAAAATGTGATTAAACTCATTTCTGATCAATAATTGCAAATGTATACATTTACAATTTTTTTTAATACATAACTGAGATCTTGTTGAGAGATAAATTCTTATTTTTCACTCTTTTCATACCACAAAGAACAAAATGTTCTACACATAATTCAACAAGACAAATGAGATCCAAAAGGGATTCTTCACACACGTTCAACAGTTCCATAATTTCAATTGAATTTGTTTCTTTCAATGCTCTACAAAATGTTTTGAGTCCTTTATGCATAACAGAAAATCAAATTTTTTTAAAATTAGATCATATGCAAAAATGATCAGCTAAAATATGAAAAATATTTCTGATTCAAGTTTTTCTAAGGATTCAGATTTTCAAAATCAGTTTTATTATTATCTCCAGGGAGTTCAAAGACTCATCGAGGGAGGGCACCTATACAACTCTTTATCTCCATCACCCAATCACCAACTACAATGAACCGCAACTACCATTATCTACATCAACGTGATCTACCACCTATCATCACTAGTATTTTCACAGACAATCACAAACAACCATGCCCATGGCAGTATTCGAACCTACAGCCTTTTGGCTGGAGAGTGGATATGCTGACCACTCAAGCCAACCAGGGCTGGCTGATTATAATTTTATTTTAACTTTTTTATTTTTTATAATTTAAATTTAACAGAAACCATAATACTTGCTTATTAATCTACTTAATCATCTCATCTTAATTCACCATTTAAATCACATAAAAACTCTGATGTTATGGGCTTTTCTAGCCTTTGAAACTGTACTTCCAAAACCAAGATGAGATAATTTAATTATCAGACTCAATTTGAGATAATTTATGTCTCAGTTCTTCTAGTTGGCCATACCACAGAAGGCAGGATTTGAATTTCCAGAAAAATGAGTTTTTCATCCCATAAAATCAAACTGATTAGAAGGATACACACAATTCACAGATATAACACACTGGGCTTAGCCTTAATTGATTTGGCCATAATCCAAAACATCTTCACCTTCCCACTCCTTCCATATTAAACACTGCTATCTGAAATGTCATTCAATTGTCATTTTCTATATCAAATTGATTAACAAAGTTGAAGTGAAAATAAGTATTATTCAGGTAATTAATGTATGTCACACCATGAAGGCAACAGCTATGTCAAACATGAGAAGCATGTGATTAGTTTTCTAAGTGATGAAAAAGTTGGGTGCTTACTCCTCGAGATTGCTATTTTTCAACAAAGGATGTGATTAAGTGCTAAGTTCTTCCCATAAAATAATGATAAATGTCTGAGCAATGTCTAAGATATTGTTTGCACTGTGTGATACTGTGCATAGTAAATTGAAATAAACTATTTTTGAAAATTTTACTTATATACAAACCTTTTTTTTTCTAATATTGCTTTTTATTTAATACTTATAAAATTCCTCCTTAATCATATAAGGAGGCTTGCATGCACCAATGACCTAAAGAGTTATGCCAGCAGTAGCTAAACTACTAGTAGGGCCTCCCTAGTTGAACAGATCAAGAGGTAGAGGCCAGACTAAGAGAGATAACCTGGTGTTTCAGGCTGGGGATTTTGTGTAAGACTGGTTACCTTACCAAGTAAAAAATTTCTACAACTCATATGATTGAAGTGGAAAATTCATTGGACCAAAACAATGGAAAAGGACAAGTAAGGATAAATATAACTGATTAGGAATTTTGGGCATTTTAAAAGTAGTCACGTGGAATGTATGAAGCATAACAACAAAGGAATTAAAATAAGTAAAACAACTAAAAACATCAATATAGCTGTGATAAGATAACAGAAACAAAAAAGAAATTAAAGTGGGACAGAAGATATAGATGGTTTAATTATGCTATAGTGGAGTAAACCAACATATCAGAGCTTCTAGTGGTGTAGCCATTTTAATTGATAATAAATGGAAAAATAGAATACGAAAGCACAATTTTGTAAATGACTAATAACTGGTCAAATTATAACCAGTTAAATTAAAAACAAATAGAAGCTATTTAAATATCACAAGAGCATATGCCCCTGAAGAAGGCAGAAAAGAAGATTCTGAACAATTTCATGAGGAACTACAAAAACAGTTAAATCAATGTAATAAAAATTACCATATATTAATAGCAAGAGATATTGATGTCAGATTTGGAAGTAATCCAATCCCAAATGTCTTAGGAAAATATGGGGAAATTATATAAAAAAATTAATTTTATAGTAATGGCCACAAATTGCATTGAAAGGGAAAAAATGAATATTGAAAAGAAAATTCGTCTCGGAGCCTGTGTAGCTCAGTAGAAGTGGCGTTTGCACTCTATGGCGCTTGACCGCACAAAGAAAGGATTTGGTGGTTCAAATCTAGTCAACGACTAGAGGAAATTTTTCTAAGCCTTTTTTCGACCGGTTCCCGAGTTAGTCAATCTCTGGCACGGGCTAGCGGGTTTTTTCTCCTGGAAACTCTGGTTTTTCGTCCCGTAAACTCAAGAAAATCTACCGTCGAACCCACATTATTTCAGACATTAAATATATTGTGTTAGGGTTAGGGACCACGAGATGGCGGCACATTTGAGCCGTCTCTCTTCACTGTGTACTGCTTAATAAGTGATAGCCTTGGGCCATCTATCTCTGATTGGTACCAGTGGAGATTGAACTGCCCACTCAGTCTCCAAAAGTTAGATAGGGCTAAATGGCCTCGCCTACTCCCGTATATGGGAACAAATAGGCGTTAGCTGATTTTTTTATTTTTTTTTTTTTTGAAATTCGTCTCGAAGAAAAAAAATTAAAATCATGGATCGGTTGAAAAATGGAGAACCGAACATAAAATCCGAGAAAGTGTTTATTGCTGGGTCAACGGTAAGTGCAAAGCTTGTTGCTCGTGTACGCAATTTTCTAAGAGAAAAATGAAGAAATCTCTAATGATTTGGTAAGAAGATTCACTCAAAAGAAAATTCCTTTGGATGGAAATCTTATTAAACAAAAACTCTCAAAGTTTACAAACATTTATAATGCAGACCAGGTGTTCAATGCTCATGAATCCGGGTTATGTTGGAAAAAAATGACAAAACGCACCTATATTTCGAAAAAATGAAAGATCAACTCCTGGATTCAAAGTTTCCACAGGCAGGACTATTTTGTAGTAATACATTAATTGGTTATCATTCAGGGAGTGAGAGGTGTGATTTAAATCTGATTATCACAATAATGTCCGTACGGTTAGCCTAGCGGCTGTGCACTTCACAACCATATGACTGGGGAAGGAGTCTCCCAGTTTGATTCCTGTCGAAGACGTGAGGAATTTGAGAATCTTCCTCAGCCATAGCCAAGTTAGCCGGTCTTGGGTGCAGGCAGTAGGGTTTTTCCCGCCAGTTTATCTGGCATTTTTCATCCCGCAAGCAGGCAAACCGGCCCTGTGAACACACACGGATCTAGAGCCATAAATACTTAACCCCCCATGAGGAGGCTCAACTCATCACAATAGGGATGGGGAAGAAAAAGGGAGGAAACTCCATACGAATAAATAAATAAATCAGAATAATGAATTACAGGTAACCTTTGTATAACACGGATATTAGGTTCCATAGAAATGCCACATTATGCGAGAGACAGATCACAATGAGGATCGGTTAATAAACATTAGTTTATTAACCAATCCTCAAATCCTTGTGCTATGAAAGATTAAAATATGCACCTATTTTTATTTTGCCTAAAACATTTATGCATTATGTGCAATGAAGCTTTACAATTTGTAATTTTTATAATTTTATACTATGTATTTGTGTCATAGTTTATATGTTTTCTTAACTTACATGAATTAAATAAAAACATATTTTTGTTGGATATGCATTGTTTATATAATTAAAAAAAAACGATTTCGGAACATAACCCTACTTTTTGTATGTGATCTGAGTCTTGTATAACGCGATTTATATAATGCGGCATTTCTATGGAACCTAACATCCACGTTATATGATGGTTAACTGTACTAGCAAAATGGAAAAAGGAAGTTAAATAAGAAAAAACAAGAAATAGTACAAGTATACAAGGTATACCTATTACAAGAAAAAAAAAGCATTAGAATGCTGTATCACAATCGCAATTAACAGATTATCTAAAAGAAGCCCAAATCAGTGAAGATACAGAAGAATGGAAAATTTTAATAAAGATAATCCATAAAGCAGCCTCTGAAATCCTTAGACAGATAAAATATTAAAAAGAAAAACATTAACAATTCTGGAACACAGATACAGAAAATGCAATAAAAGAAAAACAAATGGCATACAAATCACTCTTTAAAAACATGCAAAGGAAACAGAAGAAATACAGCTACAGCTAAGATAAAAGAATTATGGCTAATTTCAATCAGGGCACCAGACAAGGATGTAGCTTATCTGCAACTCTATTTATCAATAAATATATTGATCAGATTAAAATATGGAAAACAACAATAAAACAAGGTATTAAGTTAACCAGATTATAAGACAATGGAAGATGACTTTCAAAAATCAGTTTATGAATTAAACAAAATAAACCAACAATACAATTTAAAAATTTCAAAGTCATTACATTTAAAGATTGAGATCATCGCAGGCTTAGACTTCTGTGGCTAATTGGTTTCAAAAGATATATTTTGGTGATTACACCGCATTTTTTATTATTCAGTTATACAAAATACTGAAATAATAGTTCCCGACATAAATTGTAGGATTTACATCTTCATGGGGTAAATAGTTTAACAAAGTTTAAACAAGAGAATTAATAAATACAAATCATAACCGTCTGGCTATTCATAAACTCAAATAACAGAATGCAGATATAAAACGTCATTGACGTTGAACAATACTGGACGATGTCACGTGTTCTCGTTCATACAGTCCGAGCTCAGATTGAGGTAGATTTTTTATTAGAGCTGACCACACTTGGAGAATTAAACCTTGATTTTTATTGCATTGGGTTGGGTTTTTTTTAGCATATTAGCAGCTTCTTTAAATTTTCTTATAACTGTTGTTTTCTATGTATGACATTGTCGTTTTTTGCCAGAGTACATCGTGTCCAATGGAAGTGGTATGGAAAGCAAGACCTGTTTTTTGTTCTCTTTTGTATTGTACGTCATTTTTGGTGTTCAGCCATGCGTATTTCCCCAGATCTTCCTGTCTGTCCTATGTAGCAAACCCCGCAAGAGTAATGGATTTTGTAGACTCCTGGTTTTTTTTAAGAGGATGATGAGGTGGTTTTGGTGGATGTAGGAATCTTGAGATTTTTTCCATAGGAAGGAAGGCTACTTTTATGTTGTGTTTGTTCATTAATTTGGCTAGCTTATCTGTAACATTTTTGATATAAGGAAAGGAGATTGCGTTTTTGTAATTCTGTTTTATTGTGTTGTTAGTTGGAGGCATTTTAAGGATTCACTTGATGGTTTTTGTTTCATATCCATTCTGTTAGAGGATTTGTGTAAAATATTTTAGTTCTTCATTACATCTTTCTTGTGTGCTGGAGATATCGTATGCTCTGTCTTGAAGAGTTTTAATTAAGCTTATTTTTTGTGAAGGATGGTGGTGTGAGGTTGCATTTAGAAATCTTCCAATGTTTGTCGGCTTACTATATACTGAGAAGGAGAGTTTACATTCTTCATTAACTTCTAATAGAATATCCAGAAAAGGAAGTTTTTTTATTTTCTCATCATCATCATCAAATTCCTGCCATGTACCCTCAAGGGGTGTACAGGATATGACAGTACTACATGAAAAAATTACATCATTACTAACTTCCTATCTACAATTTTCCTCCAAATCAGTCTGTTACTTTTCAAGACTCCAACATTATCAGATCTTATATTTCTATCGTCTAAGGCACTTTGTACCGTATCAATCCACCTATATCTTGGTCTTCCTCTGGGTCGTTTTCCTGCCAATCTGGCAGAGAACACTTGTTTTGCTAATCTTTCCTCTCCCATTCTATTTAAGTGACCATACCATCTGAGATTAGCTCTGCTAACGCATTCCTGGATGCTAACAATGTCAAGTTCTTTCCTAATATCCTCATTTTTAATATGATATTGCCATTGATGCCATCTGTTCACGCCTCTAATCTTTCTCAGGACTCTCATATCTGCGGTCTCTAGTCTTTGGTCAAGTGTTTTACTTCTGACCCAGCTCTCAGATCCATAAGTTAAAATTGGTTTGAACACAGTCTTGTATACAGCTAATTTAGTGTTCCGACTAATTTCTTTCTTATTCCATATGAATTTATTCAATTGACTTCCCACGATACCAGCTTTGCTGATTCTGTTGTCTATTTCTATATTTAGTTTACCATCTTCAGTAAAAATTGTGCCTAAGTAGCTGAAATGTTTTACTTGTTCCACAGGTTCTCCATTCACAACACAGTTGACATTTTCAATGATTCTGCCTATTTTCATTGTCTTTGTCTTTTTATTGCTGACCTTCATACCATATCTATTACAACAGCTATTCAATTTAGTCAGAGAATCTTGCAGACTTGTAGCGGATTTTAGAAGTATAACATCATCCGCATAAAGCAAAGAGCTGACATTAACATCTCCAATTTTGATATCAGGTTTAATACCACATTCCTTCATAATGTGATCCATATAGATAATGAATAACAGAGGGGATAATGTACATCCTTGCCTCACACCAGATTTAACATTAAACCATCTTCCTGTACTTCCTTCAATTCTAACTGCTGACTCACAACTCAAATAAAGACTAAGTATTGCTTGATATAATGCCCCATTGACACCATATAACTGCAGCGTATTGAATAGTTTCTCTCTTGGCACCTTGTCATATGCCTTTTCCAAATCGACAAAACTTAAATACAGATCTTTGTTATATTCCCATGCTTTCTCGACTATTTGTCGTAAAGTGAAGATCTGATCCTGACAGCCTCTATTTGGCCTGAATCCAGCTTGTTCTTCACCAAGCTTTTCTTCCACAATTCTTCTCAACCGTTTCTCAAGTATAC
The DNA here is from genome assembly GCF_054136105.1 of Typopeltis vanoorti. Lineage (NCBI taxonomy): Eukaryota > Metazoa > Arthropoda > Arachnida > Uropygi > Thelyphonidae > Typopeltis > Typopeltis vanoorti. The sequence continues at coordinate 40,122,234 of NC_143568.1, read as the reverse complement.
TTGCATAGTTCTTGCCAGGAACACTCAGTAGGGAAATACCTCTGTAATTCTCACATTCAGTTTTATTTCCCTTTTTATATATGGGTACTATGAGAGCTCTACTCCAATCATCGGGAATGCGTCCCTCTGTCCAGGCTTTCTGAACTATGCAGTGCAGCCACTGTAAGACTCTTATACCACCATACTTCAGCATTTCTGGTCGAATATCATCTACTTCTGCTGCCTTTCCACATTTCAAACCTTTGATGGCTTTTTCAACTTCAAGTATGGATATGTATTCCTGACTGCATGCCTGGTCAGTGTTTTTTTTTTATCACTGTGCTGACATAACTGCTTGTTTCATTTAGCAGTTTTTCAAAGTAATTACTCCATACTTCAAGGATATCTTTTTCTCCTGTTTTCATTTCACCTTTATCATCTCTAATTCCTTTTACAGCACTCTTTCCTCCATTCCTAAGCTTCTTCAACAACCTCCAGAATATTTTGCCACCTTCTTGATATTTATTTTCTATATTCTTGCCAAAGTCCTCCCATGACTTTTGTTTAGCTAGTTTTACACACTGTTTAGCTTTCTTACATTTGTCTCTATATTCTGTAAGAGTAAAAGCTGACTTATTTGCCAGGAACTTTTGATATGCTTTCTTCTTTTCCTTCACTGCCTCTTTAACTTCCTGTGTCCACCAGGGAGTTCTGATTTTTTTATCTTTGCACACAACCTCACCACATGCCTCTCTGGCAGAATCAATCAATGTTTCCTTCAGAGTTTGCCACTGAATCTCCAAGGTTTGATTCCTGTTCTCAAACTCTTTCATTTTCTTTTCAATAATATTTCTGTATTTTAGTCTACATTTTACATCTGAGAGCTGCTCAACTTTTATTCGCTTTAAAACTTTCTTACATGTTATTCTTTTCGATATGAAATTCAATTTTATCCTGCTCAAGACTAAATAGTGATCACTTCCAATTTCAAATCCTCTGTACAATCTGGTGTCCTGCACCAGGGAGAAAACATCACTATCAACAATAACATAGTCAATGAGACTTTTCTTATTCCTAGCCTCTTCTCTCCATGTGAATTTGTGCACATTTTTATGTTGGAACATGGTGTTAGTAATAACCAGTCCATGTCCTGAGCTGGTGTTGTGCAAATTGTTGAGATAATCTTTGAAATTGATAAGTTCATCTGTTGTTCCATTGAATATGATGAAAATATCGTCCACATGGTGTAGCCATATTTTTGGTTTTTTATGGTATTTCTTAAGAACATTGTTTCCAAATTTTTCCATAAATAGGTTTGCTAATACCAGTGATAATGATGAACCCCTGGCCAAACCTTTTTGTTCACAGATTGTCTTGATAGGTGAAAAAAGTATTGTTTATACACTGTTTAAAAAGTTTAAGATATCCAGAGGGAAGAGGTCTTCTAGGAGATTCAAAATTTGTCTCGGGACGTTTCTAAACAAGCTGATAATGTCTAGACTTGCTAAGATGTCTGTTGGACCAATATGTATATCTTTCACTTTTTCTATGAAATGTTTATTTTTTTTATGAACAAAGATGTTTTTCCTATATGTTATGAGATCATGTTGGTGAGGTATTTCGCCAAGTTGGAAGTCTTCCTTTCTATGCAAAAAATCAAGATTCCTGCTTCCACCAAAACCACCTAATCATCCTCTTAAAAAACCAGGAGTCCAACAAAATCCATTGCTCTTGCGGGATTTGCTACGTAGGACAGACAGCAAGATCTGGGGAAATACGCATGGCTGAACACCAAAAAAGATGTACAATACAAAAGAGAACAAAAAAACGGGTCTTGCTTTCCATACCACTTCCATTGGACACGATGTACTCTGGCAAAAAACGACAATGTCATACATAGAAAACAACAGTTATATAAGAAAATTTAAAGAAGCTGCTAATATGCTAAAAAAACCCAACCCAATGCAATAAAAATCAAGGTTTAATTCTCCATCAAGTGTGGTCAGCTCTAATAAAAAATCTACCTCAATCTGAGCTCGGACTGTATGAACGAGAACACGTGACATCATCCAGTATTGTTCAACGTCAATAATGTTTTATATCTGCATTCTGTTATTTGAGTTTATGAATAGCCAGACGGTTATGATTTGTATTTATTAATTCTGTTGTTTAAACTTTATGTTATACTATTTACCCCCTGAAAATGTAAATCCTACAATTTACATCGGGAACTATTATTTCAGTATTTTGTATAACTGAATAATAAAAAATGTGGTGTAATCACCAAAATATATCGGTTGAGATCATGTTAGATCAAAAATAGTTATAGAAAATGGCATAATAGAACAGATGACAGAGATTACTTATTTAGGCTGATTAAAATAAGATATCTAAAAGATAAAGATGAAAAAATAAAGAAATTTCAGAAAATCTGTGGAACAATTAAAAGGACACTGTAGTAAACTAATTGCCACAGGTATCTTAATTATGTTTCCAAGATGTAGAAGATTCAAAACTTTATAAATTTCCACAAAATTCTATGTATTAGCATGCAAACAAGATAGATTTCCATCAATGTGCTTTGGAGTATTATAACAGGATGTAATCCCTTATACAGTATTATTTACATACAGTTCCATCTGAGTAAGATTAAGTTCACTTTCAATGGTGTATATATCACTGAGAAAGACAGAACAGAAGAGTAATGAAAGGAACAGGAATGTTTTACTATATCAAACAACTCTAAGATTATCAATATGATTCTTTACATTTCCTCTCCAACTTCTGCATACGAATAACTACAAAAATATGAAAATGGCAAAAATCAGTGATAATCAACAAAACAGGTATCTGTAATAACTAGCATTATTATTATTATTAATAAAGACATCCCGGGAAGCCACATACTACATGCACCAGCTATCATACTTGTTCGTGAATTCATTCACACTGCTTGCACACACAACATCCAATGACAATCCATTTCAATCACATACCAGCCTATGAGAGAAAATCTAGATCTCACTTCCTTCTTAGTGGCATTTATTCTCATCTTCAAATGATGCCCACTTGTTCTTTCCCCACCCTCCATAAAATAAATTTCATCAAGTGAAATCCTGTACTCTTTCAGAAGTTCGTAAGTCTCAATCACATCATCCCTGTTTCTCCTGTTTTCTAGTGTCTGCAGTCTACAAATTCCCAGTCTTCATAATCAATATTCGACAATATACCTGATATCATTTTTAACACTCCTTTGCACTCTTGAGCTGATGTATCACTTTTTAAATGATTTTTATAGTGCGTATAAACTAATCTGCCTGTAAAGTTCTGATATTTTTCTTTTTTACTTTTGCAAATATTAATGCACTGATCCATGCTTTTGGAATTTTTCAGTTTTAAACAAAGCCTGAAGGGTTTTGCTAGATAATACTAAACTGCTATATTCTCTGCAAATTTCAACAATTTCACTTGAATCCTCCCTTCAGAAACCTTTCGCTGCTTTGTTTTCAAGGCTATCAACAACTGCTCTCATAACTTTTGAGATGTCAAATTCAGAACTCTTGAAGCTAATTGCCTATAAATATTTGTCACCGTCAAGTTCATCACAGTATTCTTTATTATTTCTATCTTTGATTATTGTACCACCTTTTCCTTTTAGAACAATTCCAAAAAATATCAGACATTAAAATGAGATTATTATTATTATTTTTAAATAGTAGAGTAGATGTGTTATAAATATGGTAAAGTCTTCCCTCTAGTCCCATATAACCAATGCAATTTTAAGCTTACTTTCACCAACAAACCTTCAACAATAGCAAACTAAATTTCCAAGAAAATAAACTCGATCAGAAGAGATAAAGGAAATGGTGGGACATCTTACAATGATGACAGAAAAAAAATTTATGTATAAGGAGCCACACACAAAGGAGAAATCACAGGAAATGGCTGAAAATCTTACACAAAACAAAAGAACAAAGGAATGACAGGATATAAGCATAGAGAACACAAAACATGAAAGCATAAATGCAAAATAGACAATGAGTTACACACTTCAATTTCATTAGTAAACTTAAAATTAAAGAATTGCAGTGTGCGATACAATTATAAGAGAAGAGTTTTATCCAAAAAGAGTAACATTTTATGCCAGCTGTATCCTTATGTCTATCGAATTAGGAAGCTAACTAATGCAAGCTAATGTTCATCTCATGTGTTCTGCCTCTTTGCAAATGGAGGTGACCAATTGCAATGAAATGTCAAATACTTTTCATTTAATTTTAATGGCACAAGCTGAACTTTTATATTAATAGCTAACAAATTTTAAAATTAAACAATTCTGAACTTTTTTTTTTTAATATAAGTTCTTACTCTAGTTTCTTCTACACTGTTCATGAAAGTATTTAGACACCTAATTGTTGTCAAAAAAACCCTCATTTCAATTACATTTCTAAATGAAATGCAATTGAAATTCAACCAATTTCTGATTTGTTGCAACAGGAATGTTCTTCCATCCCTTGCACAAAACTATCCCCATTGCTGATGTGGTCTTGAGCATTCTTGCTATTCCTAAAGTATGAGAAATTGTCATACAAAATTGTGTACAATAATTTTATTTACATATGTTATCTTATTCTAATGTAATCTATTTCCCCCCCCCCTCCAGATATATTTTAATAATTCTATAACACAGTACTGCACGCATATTGGGATTCTATTGTAATCATGTGCCCTAACTGTATGTTATTCCTAATATTGTTTGAATAAACTGTACTGACGATGTCCTTTGATACTAAGGATGAAATATTTAGTTATTACTATGATTTTTACGTGTGTTTGTTTAGTCATAGTGTAAAAATAATCATAATTAAAATTCTGAATATTTTTACGAATTGTTTATGTTAAAATGTTTATTAGTTTTGTTTTCATAACACGCATTGTCGGCACTTGCGATGTGCCCGTTATTGAAATTGTTTTATCAAAAGCGATATGTAAAGAAGTCAAAAAATTGATGTATTTACCAGATTTGATATTTGTATTACTTAAAAGAATTTTATTGTAATTTAAAATTATCAAAGGTTGTGTTTTATGAAGACGTTCTCTTGTCGCTAACAGAGACAACGTGCCAGCCATTACACCTAGTTTCTCGCTTGCGATTTTCAAGGAGTGCGCATGCTCGCCGAGAAGTTTGATGTGGGATTGACAGCTGACAAGTTCGATATCGAAGCAACGGGAGAGTAAACAAAGATAGCGTTCAGAAGGAATTTAGAACACAGGCCGGCAGATATTTAGATTCAGAGGAACTTGAGTTTTTTTTTATGTGACAGTTGGAGGACAATTAATAGTATATTCCGAAAAAGGAATCGTAGAACTATTTGAAAAGGGAAATATTGCTATAGGCATTTTAAAAGGAATATTGGAGGAAACGATAATTGGAAGATTTATAGGAGATTCCGAAAAAGGGAATCGTAGAACTGTAATGGAAGAGTTAAGACTGTCAATAAGCATTTAGTGAATAAAAGAAGAATTTGCTATTTACGTTCTAAAGGAATGTTTGAGAAAACTCTGATTAGGAAGTTTCACCTGTATTAAGGATGCCAGATCTGACTATTATTTCTACTGAAGAAAAGAGACAGAATTAAGTCAGGAAGATTTTGTGTGTGCTACATGAGTGATGAAAAGGATCCTGTGTAAATGAAGAATGGAGTCATATCTTCAGAAAAGGGCCTTGACAGAGAGAGAAATTGGCTATGAACATTTTGAAAACAAAGCGTTTAGTCTTAAGTGTAAGACTATTTAAAAAAAGGCCTTGGATCCAATTAAATTTGTAGTTATGTAAAGTTGTTTGAAGTGTATATATATATTGTTTTTGTTTTATTAAATGTGTTTATTTTGTATTTGTCTTGAGTCAATGATTATTTGGATTCTGAAAGAAAGAGTTAAGATCATTGCACCAAAAAAGCTGATGAATACCCAATAGCTGCTGGCAAAGGAGGTTTTCATAGAAATTGTAGTAAAGAATAAGTTTATTCTTTAGCCTTGGAATTATTATTTTTAACAATTAAGAGTATGGCCTGTTATCTGATGCAATTGTTTCAGCAATAGCTAAATGCCAAAATTTTGACTCCCCCCATTCCGTAAAGATTCATTAACATCAAAAAAGTTGTTTTCATGCATTTATTTACTTTAGAATCCCACTGCTTACTCGTTCTTGCACTATGGTTTGATGCTTCACTTTCATTTTGTTTTTCAAATTCATAGCTATGCTTGCATTTTTACAGGAATAATCATGTATACCGCCTTTTTCCTGTGTCACAAAGATATTGTTATTTGCATATTCAAGTAGCAAAATGTAAATTTTGCACCTTTTGAATATTCACATATATCATGAAACTTCCAAATACTGTTTCATTATTCAAGGCCAAAACTATACCCTTTTTCAATATTTTAAGACAAATTAATATTTCGTGATATAAACTTTAATGCATAATATAATCTAAAATAAAAACACCAAAGAAAGTACCCATAGCAAATACAATAAGCCTTTGTATCAAGTAGCAGAAGAAAGAAGGCTTTTCCTTACTTGTTGCATTGTTATGTGGCATGTAATTTTCTGCTTCAGCTGGCTGAATATCTGAAAATCCAGTGAAATTGACTGAATACCAAAGCAAAACTAAACACGTGGTAAATCCACCTCCCATCCCTTTCCACCATGCAGCGTTAAAAACAGGATTTAATGCGAAAAACACTGCATCTAGTATAATTGAAAATGAAAACTGAAAAATGTTTCAAATTTTAACCCACAGTGGCAACATTTGATGCAGATGGAGCAGCTAATAATGTTAATATAAGAAATCAAAAGACAAGAGATGCATATGCTAAACTTATGCAATGTATGCAAAATGAAAACCATTAGTTTTCCCCCTCAAGGGATAACACTAAAACTATAAAATTTCATTTATATTGCGATTGTCTGTGGAAATACCAGTGGTGGTTGGCGGTAGACTAGGTGAGTGCAGATGCAGTCAGTTGATGATTGAATGGTGGAGATGGAGTTGTAGAGCAGATGCCCTACTTCGATGAGTCCTCGGACTCCCTGGAGGTGTAAAATAATAATAATATCTATAGGGTATACTTCAAATATGGTAGCTGCAAATCAGTAATGAATGCATTTGGGAAAATCAGCAAAATGCTAACATGGGTGGGGGAAGAAAAATTAACTTGCGAGTTCAAGGTCACGACTGCATAATTGTTTCACACCTAAACATATTTAAGAAATTGCTTCTTGTTTTGATTTTCTTTCATAAACTAAATGTCCTAAATGGCGCAAGAGCTTAGATACCTTGTATTTGAGTGATATCACGTATAGTAAGAAATTTGTTACAAGCAAGATAAAATATAAACTTGTAAGAGGAATTAACAATTATAGGATGGTAAAAAGGGCACAACAATAACAAACAATGATGCTACAAGAACATTATCTTAAAATGCAGAATTTTGTGTCTTAAAATCATTTATGTTTCTGCTGAGAGAGATCTTTAGATATAAAGATAATTGCGAAAATTGGGTACACCTTTTTGGCAATTCGCATAGTAAAGTATGTAAGCTCGGTTCGCTTAAACCTTGGTATTATCCAGGTCTACCTACTCACTGATGAGACCTCAATAAAGGTCGAAACCTTCCCCTATAATGTAAAACAGTAATATATCTCCTAGGAGCTGCGTTTTACATTATGAGAAAATATTAAGGACAGTGATCGAAACTTGCTCCGAGTTGCCCTAGTGTTGTACTACCAAGTGTTAACTTACACTTGGACTCGCCGGAAGTTCTTCGGCATGAAACTCTTAGATTTTGATCTTCGAGTTTCTTATTCGGCTTTGAAATAATGAGGGATTTATTATCCCTTTTACTTAATAATTAAATTAAATAAAAAAGTAACTTTATAGTAACACAACAGATGGGTTTTCATCATGTTTTGTTCAAATAAACATGTTTTATTTGAAAATGACTGTAATTAGAACAGTTTTTTCTCTGTATCTTGGTTTCATTAGCATAAAAGTTATTAAAGCAGAAATTTTCCAAATTTTCTCACAGATCATGTTTTACTTATTTCTGTCAAATTAATTTCTTTGTTTACACAGATGTCAAAACTATTTATGCAGAATAACAATGTTAAAAAGGAAAATAACATATCATAAATGGAATTTCACTTACTACAACCTCATTTATATGATTACATAACAAAAAGAACACAAACTTTTGCAAAATATTCTTTATTTCTCAACGTTAATGTTTCAATTTACACAGATGTTGAGGTAGTGGCGATACAGTTAAAAAATGCAACTATATATACGCTAATGGCCAAAATTGTGGAAATCTTTTGGAAAAAGTGTATTTTTGAGGTTTGATGGCTTATAACACCGCTTTTTTTGGTGTAATACCATAAAATTATATATCAATGGAAAGATAATTTAATCAAGAATGTAATACAACAAAGTTTGTTCAATTATCTGTATTCTATGAAAAGTTATAGCCAAATAACCAGAAAAAAGAAGCGCAACTTGCTCAGGTTGATATGAAGTAGCTTTCCTTCATTTGAATGTAGAAAATGAGCATGAGTGTTTAGAGAGCCAATAAGGTCACAGTAGGATTCAGCTATTGATGTCATGTATTGGAGCTGAGAGGAGGACATTTGTCAGTGTGTCGTGATTGCTATCAAGTTGGTTGTTTTAATTTTTTTTTTTTTTGTGTTCTTTCATTTAGCGAATTAAAGAAATGGTGCAAAGAGTTGACTGGTCACCCAGACAGCGATGTAAAATAGTACTATTAAGTGAACAAGGCTACAGTTATGAAGAAATTAGAAGAAAAATTGGTGGAAACTTAACCAAAGGTGGCATTTTTAAATTTTTGAAGAGGTATAAAGAGACTCAGTCACTACAAAACCAGACTGGTAAAGGCAGGAAAAGGTGCACAACAGCAAGTAATGATAGAAGAATTGAGAGACTGTGCCTATGTGACAGAAGAAAATCATCTGGGTGTATACAAGATGAAATGCTTGGTTGAGTGCAAAGTTGAGTGCAAGTACTGTTCGGCACAGACTGCAGGAATTTGGTCTAAATGCTAGAATTCCACACAAAAAAAAAAGCCATTTTTATCTCTCAAACAAAGGTTGAAAAGATTAAACTAGGCTAAAACCCATGTTATCTGGACAGCAGAACAATGGGACAGTGTTATTGTGAGTGATAAAACCAAAATCTTTGTTTGGTAGTGATGGCATAAAATACGTAAAGAGAAGAATCGGAGAAGATTTGCATCCTGATTGCATTATACCTACCGTGAAACACCCACTTAGTGTTATGATCTGGGGTTGTGCAACATTAAAAGGAGTGGGCAGAATTTGTGTGATTAATGGGAATATAAATGCCCCAAAATACAGAAATGAAATACTTGAGCCCAAACTGAAGCCTTCTGCACGTGATTTCCAAGACAATGAAGCATTTATATTTCGACAGGATTCAGCTCCATGTCATGTTGCTGCTGTGTGCAAAAAGTGGTTTCAAGATAATCATATTCCATTGCTGGAATAGCCCAGACCTTAACCCAATCAAAAATCTATGGAGCTGACTAAAGAAAATTGTTAGTCAGAAGCAACCCAGCAATAAAATCCAAGTAATAGAAGCAATAATTTATAACATCATAACAGCTGCAGAACTAAAAAACTTGGTTCGCTCCATGGGAAGGGGTTTGTAAGGCCATAATTAACGCTAAAGGTTACCCAACTAAGTATTAACTCACATTGTGAGAATTTTTGTATATCTCATTTTTTCTGTCTCACTTTTCTTCTTTATAACTGCTGTTCTAATAAAAAAATCCTTCATAAAAGTTATTGCATTACATTCTTGATTAAATTATCTTTCCATTGATATATAATTTTATGATATTACTCCAAAAAAAAAAAAAAAAGGCTGTGTTATGAGCCATCATACCTCAGAAATACACTTTTTTCCAAAAGGTTTTCACAATTTTGGCAACCTAGTGTATATAGAGGTATCCCTTGCTTAACGCGGGATGTGATTAACGCGCCAAAATTAATTGCGACAATCCCTTGATATACGCAGCAAGAGTTTTATTTAACACGCCTTTAAATTTACCAAGATTTCACCAAATATAACATCATTGCTACAACCCATGGACATCACTGCAACTTTCAAAGCCTATTTTCTTAAAAAGACATTCTCAAAGGCAGTAGAAACAATAACAGGAGAAAATGCGATTACACTCCAAGAATTTTGGAAAAATTGTAACATTAAACACGCAGTTGAAAACATTCATGACTCCTGGGAGCAAGCGTGTTCTAGCTGCATGAGAGCTGTTTGGAAAAACCTTTTTTCTGGAATGCGCTAATGACTTAGGTGGTTTTCAAAATTCTGTGAACGTGGTTGAAGATGTTGCAATTGGTGAAGACCTTGTTTTTGATGGTGTTGATGCAAAAAAAAGTTAAAGAATTATTGGATTCAAATTCAAAAGATTTCAGTGACAACGATCTTCTTGAAACTGAACAACAATGTGCATATAAAGACAAAGAACAAATGGAATGTGAAGATGAGGTTCCAGAGGAGATAACAATTAAAGAACTAGATGGAACATTTTGCAGTTTAGAATAACTTAAGCATCAAGTAATGGATACGGATCCAGATGTTAATCGAAGACTGCTTGTTTGGTGAGGTCTAGAGTCATTTTGCTTATTATCGTAGAACTTATGCTGATAGGAAAAAACTAAAACCTTTCAAACGACTCAACTTTTTTTTGATAAAAAAATTGCAGCAACTAATGTAGGTACAAACATTTATTAAACATTTACTTTGCATCATTGTTTATCTTTCCTAAAAGAGTACCATATAAAACGAATTACACCCATACCTCGTTATACGGCCAAGATATGTTCAAAAAAAGTTGGCCGCAAAGCGAAATGCTATATAACGAATCATTTATTTTCATATAAATTCGGTAAGACCCATTCCAATTTTATAAAAAAAAATAGAAAATCATTGGGTTTCTGGTTGAAAATGCTTCCCCCCCCCCCATTTAAAATAACATTTACATTAGTTATTAATAAAAACAAAAATATAATTCTATAATACGTACTAATAAAATAAAACAAAACAAATGAACGGTTTTTTGTTTTGTTTTGTTTTTAAATTTTCGAATCAGTCTGATGACGAATTGCACGACATCACTTTGTTAATGTCACCATCTGTTGTTGTCTGAGGACCTGGTTTAAAAAATTTGTCCAACGTTTGTTGTATTGCATCCTTTTTCTTTTCTTTTTGCAATTCTTTGTAGCCGTTAATAACTGTGTTAATGCAGCAAGAAACTTTGCCGCTGCGTTCTTCATTAGGATCTTTTTGAAGTAGGATGTTTATTCTTTGTTTGAAATGAGTAAGGCATTCGATAAATCCTTTGAGGTTAATTGTCAGCAAACAACTGGCTCTTGTTGTTCCTCATCAAATGTATGAATTATGTGCTACGCGAAGATTGCATGACTACAAGAAGACGCAAGTAGTTCCTGCGTGGAGCAGCTGGCCTAGAACACATGACAAAAGACTTACACAGGGGATTTCCCGACTTTTTTTTTTGGCCGTATATTGAAAAAATTGTAGGCCGTATATCAAAACTTAGCCATAATTACACAAGGCCATTATAGCAAAAAGCCGTATAGAGAGGTATAAGTGTATTAATACAGTAATCGATCATGAATGAATTGTAATTTTTACCATTGATTATTATATTTGATTAACGTGATTTTGATCTACACGGTAACATAGAGGGATTATTTAATAGCGTTAATCAAGGGATATATATAAAATCTATAACAAAAAAAAATAAATTACACACACAAAATATCAGTTTGCTCAATCAAAAGAAAAGAAAAAACAGAATCTTTATTCATCACAATCCATTTCCAAACAGCTCTCCAGTTCATCACATTCCCTTGCATGGCTGCTTGTTAGACAAGTCATGCAGAAATCATGGCAATCTAGTACATTGAAGACTGATCGATGTCATTTCTTAAGAGAATCGATTCCCAAGAGTGTTGTATAAGGGAGTGGTACAGTTATTGAATTTGCTCCAATATGACTCCCTTTCCTTCTCTTTAGATCCAAAGTTTGAAACAGTGTTTCAATATCTAGGTTGTGTTTGAAGTAGATTTTGCCAAAAGATGAAGTGTACTATAGCCATTTTATATTGAGCCATTGCACTCTCTCCATTGTAGTTTCATTTGACCAGCACATCACTGAGAATTTGTGAAAAGCAAGGAAATCATTCTGCTTCATCTCAGTGACTGAACTTCTTTTAGCTCTGATCATTCTTATAAACTGGTACAAGTCTCTAGGTATCATAATTTTTTATTTCATCTTCAATTTGTTTCTTTGCTATTTTAATTCTAGTGTGATCACTATCACGTGCGCTAGCCTTGTGTACCCAGACATCAGGAACTTATGGTCAATGATCTCCAGAGACAGATTTTTTTTTAAGCAATGTGACACTGACCGTTACAACAAAAGGCGGCAAAACTGAGTATTTATATAAACTACTTGTAAAAAAAGTCAACTGACACCACAGTGCGAGGAACAAACAGCCACGGCACCAACCTTAATAAGATGTAGGTCTTCTTTTCGCTGCAATGATTGCAGCAATCCTATGGACCATTTTCCCTGTAGGTTCTGGACTGCTGGAGCACAAACATCCCTTGCCTTCATCCAACACTCCAGTTTATCCCATAGATGTTCAATAGGACTGAGATCAGGGCTTTGTGGAGGCCAGTCAAGTAGTGACATTCATGTCCACAAACCACACAGCAGTTACAGCAGCAACCTTATGACATGGTGCATTGTCTTGCTAAAAGAGACAATGGTCAGTTCCAGAGAAACATCACAAAGTAGGAAGCATTACATTTTCCAAAATGTTCATGGCATGAGAAATAGAGGTCTGAGGCCAAACTAGAAAAAACAGGACCATACATCACACTGACACCTCAAAATTTCATAGGTTGGGTTATGTACTCTGGTAAGAGACGTTCATCAAGCATACCTACACCCATTCATCTGCTCAGTAGAAGATCTAGTGTGATTTGTCTTTACACCACTGAAGAGGACACAGCATGTTGGTTTGGGTAATGTTGGGATTGCACACTGAAGTTCTACCATGGAAACCCATGTTGTCAGACTTGGTTCTGAATGTTTTTGTGCAGATTTGTGTTTCAGTCAATGCCAGGAACTGCACATTCAACTTGTTGGCCAATGAATGGTGGTTTTCACATATCTTTCGTAGAATCCTATTGTCATGTTTGGCAAGTGTGGTGGATAGTCTACTGCAGGAAGCACTTGCAATTGACTCCCTGCACTTTCATCTCAGTATTGTATCACTGATTGTTGACCTGGGATGGCTCAATTTTTCAATTTGCAAAACAGACAGGCTTGCAACATTGCATCCTATCACAATGCCTCTTTCAAACTATCAGTTTCCCCCTCTCACAGCCATTTCACTTGGACACAATTGCACTAACCTGGGAGCATCATATTCCTTCTATTTATACTAGCTACAAACATGTGACTTGTTACATAGCATGATGCACCTTGTCCACAGGGAATGTTTGACTTTTTTCCATGCAGTGTATAATACAATATCTAAAAGAAGTCAATACTGAAACTACTTTTAAACCTGTTCACACCTGACAAAATTTTCTGCATTCAACTAGAAGATGGAATTCCTTCTGAAAAACCTCAGCCGGAGATTTACAAGATTAATGGACAAAATTTCCATAAGTGGGTGCATGTGTGTGTGGATTAGTACAGACAGTCTATACTACTTAATTATAGTAAAGCATTATGTGATGTGGCATATGAGTCATTGGACTCCATAGAGGAGTCGTGTAATATATATGAAAAAAAATAAAGGTGAGAGAAGAATAAAAGAAAGAAGATGAGTTAATGTAGAAAACCATTCTATATCAGGGTGATGAATAATCGGTACATGATTCATCTGACTTTAAAATCAACAGAGTTTTAAACCAAGTATGGGAATGGTTTCCTTTGGGTGCTTCAGTTCTCAAATATAAATTTGGGTGATTCATGGAGTTTATGACATTATTACTTTAGATCAGTGGTTCTTAACTTTTTTTTTTTTTTTTTTGCCCAGCACCTCCTTTCAACTATTTGTATAGCCTGGCACTCCCTGACCAATTTTACACTAAGTTAATGACTCAATAAGATAATTATAATATATTATTAGGCAAACCTAAATTACCATCAACATATTTGAACTGATAATTAAAAATTAATGACTTAAACATATTAATTTTTACTCAAAAAAGATGTAAACTTACTGTATTTAATATGCCAATCATTAATGGCTACCCTGAGACTGATGAGATACTGCTAATTTTTTAAAAAAAATCAGGTCTAATGTTCGACAAACGAAGTCTCAAGTCTCTTTTTCACTTATTTGCAATCTATTTCGCTGCTTAGCTAACAACTGCAACACAATGCTGAATCCTTTCTCAACCAAGTATGAAGTAACAGCTATGAGCAGTAATTTTATTTCTTGCCAAAACAGAGGATACTTGCATGTTTGGCCAGAATCTTTCATACTCACGCTACTAAAATTGTACTTGAGCTTCAAAATAATTTTTTAATCCAATAAATTCTTCACACAAATTTGGATGAACAGAAGTGGCACCAGGAAGAAATGGATTTATGATCCAATCAGGTATTTTAAGCTCATGCAAATCTTTGAACCTGATCATGAAGTCTTCTTTCAGTGTCAGAAGATGGGAACAATAACAATCCAAATCTGTATCTAATATTAAATCATTGTCTATTATTTGTAGACTTGGGAACTGCAGAAAATCTCGTCTTGCAATACTCTGGAATACCTATGGAATGTTAATTTGCAAATTCCCTATGCTTTAATAAGATTCACGTTGCTTCCTTGCAATTTGATGCTAACCTCATTTATTTTGGTGAAAATATTGGAAAGATACGCGATATCAACCTTTTCAAGAACATTACACGTGTTCTCATCAGATGAATTAAGAAATTCAAAAACGGTATCGTAGAGATCATTAAAGCATTGCAGATAATTTCCATTTGAGAGTCATCTAACTTCAGTGTGAAGCAAAAGATGGTCAGATTCTTCACTTTCATGGCAAAGTTCCCAAAAATATGGGTATTCAATGACTAGGCTTTTATTTTATTCACTGCTTTTAATAACATTATCCAAAATCTTATGTAGTCTCCCGCTAAGATGTTTTGCAACTAACAGCATCTTGTGAATGTCGACTATGAAGAATGCAGTGAATTGTAAAGATGTTTGGAACTGCTTCTTTTAAATGTGTTATAAATCCACGGTGACGACCAAATATAGATGGTGCTCCATCAGTTGCACAATATTTGTGAGAGGAATGTTTTTAGCATTAATAGTCTTTAACAACCTTAAAAATTGTAGAACATTTTGTTTCAATTTTCAGTTGTTCAGCAAATAGAAACTCTTCAAGAATTTCTTCATTAGTATAACGCACATAGGCCATTAACAAAGCTTCATTGTCACGTAAGGTTCTCTCATGAAGTTGTAAAGAAAATTCTATGGTTTTTAAATCAAAGTTTTTTTTTTTCCAATGTCCCTTGCCATTCCATCCATTCTTGTTGATATTGAACTACTTTTGCTGAGAGGAATTGATATATTACTTATACCTGGGACAATAATCTTATCTATAACTTCATTTATAGCTGGTAAAATGAGTTTTGCCAATAGTATGCAGCTTTCCACATCTGGCAATTAAATTTGAAAGTTTGTAAGACAAGTCCCTTCTCTTGTTGGTTACTTTGTACTGCAACCAACCCTTTAAGTCCAGGACAATTTTTAAATTTAGTCTTCTAAGAAAAATTTAGTCTCTGCGAAAGTACTCCACATAATTTTGCTTTATTTGGATGTTTTGTTCTTAAATGCTCAATCATTCTTGACTTCGTTTGAGAAAGTTTTTTCATATATTAAGCACATTGGTAACTACTCATTATTTATAGACAGATTAACTCCATATTTTAGATATCCACTTGAATTGCCAACGCTTTCTTTTTTCACTCATTTTAATGGGCTACAGTGCTACACAATATCAACAAAGTGTGGCACATGATATCACAGGCTAGATGTAAATAATTTGATGCATTATAGCAGGAATGTAGGATCAGCAATTCAAATCTAGGGAATACAGAAAAGTAACTGTCTAATCTGTTGCGGAATTTAATGCTCCAAAATTGTAATCGAGGGTTGGCAGATAGGCGTTAGGAAAAGTAGCAGATAAAGCTTATAAAAGTAGGGGATTCCGCTAAAAATAGCCCAAATTAATTATTTTCAATGTAGAAAAATTCAGACTAAAAAGTGGCCCAATTACTTATCTTTCAATGTAATAATTCTAAAAAATAAGTAAAGTAGCAAATAAATTTGAACAGTATTACCAGACATACAATATTCTGAACAGTGTTGTCAAAAATACAATATATATATAGGGATGCTAGATTAAATACGGAATTTTTTGCTTTTATTATATAAGTTGTATTATAACGCTAAACACTCCCTCAGTGCCCCCTAACTGCTTACCACCCACTTCAGTGTTCAGTGCCCCCAGGGGGTGCTACCAACCAGGTTAAGAACCACTGCTCTAGATGGACTTAGGTCTCCTTATGAAAAGAATTAACAGTATAAACAGAAAAATGATTTACCTGGTTCTGTAAATACACTTAAATCTTCTTCCTTCTCTTTACGAACTTTTTCCAACTTTTCTTCTTCCACCTCATTTGGTAATTCTCCCTTTTCAAATTTCTCTTTCAAGCGGAAAGCATATGCATCACGACCAAGTACAACCGATTCACTACGTGTAGGTGTTGTCTTTGTTGCATCCTGACAAGCCTTTTCATAAACAGCCCTCATAGATTCTGACCTACCAAGACACATGCGCTGCCTGAGTTTGGCTAATTCTTCTTTCTTCTCTTCCATTCTCTCTTCCTTCACAGCATTTACCGAGCCTGTTTCCCACTGAGATTTGAGAGTTGACATACCACTGAAAACAACCTGCAAATATTAAATTTTTCTTTTCACACTGCATATATTAATCATGTTCTAATCCAATATTTCTCTAATTGTATGTGAATGAGAAATTCATAATGAAATCAAGTAAAATACAAAATAAACACCATAAACAATTCATAAGTACAATGTTATTTTTATATTTGTTCATCTGATGAAACAGTGAAAGCACTTAAGACCATTATTTCTGCTGTCCAGTTTAACCCCTTCTCGCAAATGATTCGATTTTCACATGGAAACTCATTTCAACTTTTGATCAAAAATTTAATTAAAGCATACAAAGTGATACTTTAATGGAAAATTTCAATTGCTAATATCAACTAGCAAGCATCAAACATGCCAAAACTGACATTGTCAGCATAAGTTGATGTATTATGGCAGGGAGGAGCTGGAATGTAGGATCAGCAATTCAAATCTCGGGATATAGAAAAGTAACTGTCAAATCTGTTGTGGAA
Source organism: Typopeltis vanoorti (assembly GCF_054136105.1). Lineage (NCBI taxonomy): Eukaryota > Metazoa > Arthropoda > Arachnida > Uropygi > Thelyphonidae > Typopeltis > Typopeltis vanoorti. The sequence continues at coordinate 40,104,664 of NC_143568.1, read as the reverse complement.
TTTAACGCCCCAAAATTATATTTTTCTGTATTAGAAAATCCTTTAAAATAATAATAAATCAAATAAGTGCAGTACAATAAAAGGATATATGTAATTAAGATAAAAAAAATCCTTTTATTGCTTAACTTTTACTAAATATTTACATCTATATTTGTCTACAAGAGGCAAAGGATACATTTGGAATGTATATAATGGGATCTGTTTCCTGCTACAAACCTTCTCTGTTGTCATTAAACAATTTTTTCTGTCGAAATCAATTTGTTGTCTGCTGTATTTTTCTGATGCCTAACACTGCTTCACTGGAAATGTTTATTATCCATTTAATCTTTCTATACATATACACATACACACACACAAAACTCACTGTCACAATGTTTCATAGTAATGAAGTTTAATAACATTAATATTTGCAAAACTCAATAGGAAATCTGTTACTTGAAAAAAAAATTAAACTATAAAGCTGCTATATTTAACTTCAGCATTCCGTCATATAATATAGTTTATTGCAAAGATTCATACTGACATATGCAGGACACTCATACTACAGAAATTTTAAAAATGGAAACCACTAATTATTATAATAATAAAAATAATGCTTTCATTGGGATCACATACGTTTATAATAATATTTACAATAACTGCACAAATACTTTGTACATAACTGTGAGATTGAGTTACTGTAATGAACAGGCAACTCATTAGTGAGCTCGCATCTAAATAACTGGATTGTTATAGAGGAAGGTTTGTCACAGGGAATTTCTTTTATAAGAGTATGCAGCAAATAGGATATACACCTAAACCTCTTTTTACACGATAGATACGTTCCTAAAAATTACGCGTAAATAGAACTACTGACTCCATAGAAAAAGTGAAGATTGGTTACAAACCTGAAATACAAGCAAAATGAACAAAACAAACATTAAATTCGTTACGATCATAAGATTTTTATTTACATTTCATGGAGAACACACACACATATAATGAATTTTAATAACTTTAAAAAAAAAAACATCCATTTCAGTTGTTTGCTAAGGATTCTATAAAAAAATTGTGTTATTCGCTATCAGTTTCTGACAATAAACGCGAAAACTTTCGTTTTCGTGAGACTGTAATATCATTAGAACTACTATAGCAATTATACCCTGTTCTAGAGGTTGTAGCAATGATGTGGTATTGGGCGGCAGAAAAAAATTGCACATTTCGGTGTTCTATGGCAGGATGACCGGGTGCATTATCAGGAATCAAAAGCACTTTAAATTCGAGACCCTTTTCATTCAAATAGCGTCTAACTTCTGGCACAAAATGTTTGTGGAACCACTCAGTGAAAATATCAATGGTCACCCAAGCTTTTTTGTTGGCCATGGTCTTAATGATTGATTTATGAGCAGTGGTTTTAACATCCGTCTAGCATTCGAACAAAATAGGAGTGTTATGCAATCCTTTGTTGCTTTGAACCCACCAACAGTTATTCGCATTTTTGATACGCAAGTTCCTTTTGGCATTTTTTTCCAGAAAAGGCCAGTTTCATCCATATTCCGAACTTGTTCATGAGTGTAACCTCCATCCTCAATTATTTTAGCAAGTTTTTGTGGAAATGCTTTAGCAGTTATTTCATCAATAGAAGCCGTTTCACCTTTAATTTTTATATTGTGAAGAGCATGTCTTTTAATAAACTTAGCCAGCCAACCATTGCTTGCATGAAATTCATATTTTGTCCTCGATTGTGATGAAGTATCTGGCTGCAGTTTTTTAATCTGTCCATAAAATCTCAATGCTGATTGCTTGATGGAATTTCCGTCAACTGGCATTCTTTTTTGTACATTATCTTCTATCCACATCACTAAAGCTTTTTCAGCTTTTCTAGAAAAACATCTCGTGTATGATGATAATTTCGCACTCGATTTTGTACCAGAACATACCGCTTTCTAATAGCCTCTTCATTTTTCTTTATAGATCTGACAGTTGATTCACGGACTCCAAAATGCTCACCCACTGCCGTCGAACCCCAGTTTGAAGACTATCTAAAATTTGAATTTTTATATCAAAGGAAACAGCTTTCTTTTTTTTTTTTTTTTTTAATGTTATCAGCAACATCATGTGAGGGCTGGATTACAATCTTCAGTTAATGAAATGAAAGTCTGAAAATTACATATAGCTTACCATTTATTATTTCTTGGCAAAATTATTAATTTTATAATGCAATTTTTATTTTAATTTCACTTAAAAAAAATGCAAATACAAAAAATGCGGTAACTGTGTTGTCTACTCAAACACCAAATTCAAACCGCTAAGAACTGCTTTTTTATGCGCAGTCAGTTATGTAATTCGGGGAATTCCCAATAAATGAAATTCGTAAGGATTTAGAATTTTCTTAATTGAAACGAGAATGCAAAAAAAAAAAAAAAAAATCTCAGAATTTTCTTAATTGAAATGAGAATGCAATTCTACAAAATTCTCAAATTTTCTTGAATTACGGATTTTTTCCTAACTTAGTCTTTAGGTTGGTTGCATAAAAGCGAATAAAAATCACGTAAAAAAAAATTATTTTTGATATCCAAACTCACGTAACTCGCATAAAAAGAGGTTTAGGTGTGTGTGTGTGTGTATATATATACACACACACACACACATATATTTTTTGTGCCATTGTGTTATCACAAAGGAGTTGATTGTAATATGGTAATTAATTTCTGCCATGCTGTTAGGGGGATGCAACACATGTAATGACAATGATTGCATAGCACAGCATTCATTTCACAGCAACAAGACAATTATGCTACCTTCACTAATAACAGAAACATCCTCTCCTTTCTTCATTATAACACAGCAATCATTATACCACTGTGGTGGAGTAATAACTAGGTTAAACTTATTTACATTAAGTTATTATTTGGCTAACCATTTGATCATAACCTGACTAGCTAATTTGCTGAGAGTCAGGATTAATTATATAGATCAGCAGGTCTCAAAGTATGGTGTGCGAGACCAGAAGTTTTTTTTTTTTTTTTTAATATAATAATACTAAACTATTTGAAGACAGTTATTTTTCATAAAAAAATTTCATTTACATTAAAATGCAACCGGTTTATTGTTACTATTAAATGAATTAATAATAAATATTTTAAAATTTCTCAGTTTAATTTCTAATGTGGTAAATATTGATGATATAACCCCACATAAACAAAAGTTCTTTGGAATCCCCAATTTTTGAAAGTGTAAAGTGGCCTGATATTAAAGAAGTTTGAGGACTGCTGATTAATTATAAATTAAAGATGCCAAGAAATTATATTCTTGGTTTAATCTTTATCAAAGTTTTCACCTGAAGTGCTTTCAGGACTGTGCAACTTGTATATAAAAGCTAATGACTTTATATCACTTGCCTTATGCATTATGGGATTTGGGATCAGCAGCTTCTATATATAATGTGAAATCATTAACTTCTACATATGAGTTGCCCAGTACTGAAAATACTTCAGGTGCAAACTTTGTTTCCTTACACTTGAATAAAGGATTAAACCAAGAATATAATTTCTTGGCAAATTTAATTTATAATATAACCAAGTGGAAAAACTTCGAACTATAATTAATTAATTATACTTGACAAGAAAGTATATTCTTGGTGTTATTAACCTAAGTGTAAGCCAACAACAATTTGTGTGAAATAATAGTATCAATAATGTTCATCTTTTTCATTTCTTGTTGCATAGTTGCACGTTTGCCTTTTTGAAATATTTTCATTTTGCTAAACACATTCTAGTTTCCTCCCCACAGTTTACTTGTTTTTCTTTCTGTAAAACAGCTACATACTGTACCTGATAATGCAAGTATATTACCTCTCTAGACATGTTATGGCATTATAGGAACTAAAGTGCAGAATAATAGAATCAGCAGGGAAAACATCTCAGAATAATAACAGAAGATGGAACAATGGTTATGGAAATAAAATCAAGTATAGCTAGGGCAAAGAAGCATTATTGAATAAATAAACAGACTAAAATAAGAATAATAAAATCCTACGTATGGACCACATTGAATTATGTATGTGAGACGTGGACACATAGAAAATCCATAATCAAGCAGGCCTTTGAGTTGTAGTACTATAGGAGAGCACTATGTCTGCACGGTTAGCCTAGTGGCTGTGCGCTTCGCAACTATACGACTGGGGAAGGAGTGTCCCAGGTTCGATTCCCATCGAAGACGTGAGGAATTTGAGGATCTTCCTCAGCCATAGCCAAGTTAGCCGGTCTTGGACACGGGCAGTAGGGTTTTTTTCTGACAGTTTATCTGGCGTTTTTCATCCCACAAGCAGGCAAACCAGCCCCCCGTGAACACACACGGATCTACAGCCATGAATACTTAACCCCCCCATAAGGGGGGCTCAACTCGTCCCAATAGGGACGGGGGAGAAAAAGGGAGGAAACTTCATACGAATAAATAAATAAGGAGAGCACTGGAGATTTCTTTGAAAGAGAAAAAAAACTAATGAAGAGGTATTAAAGGAAATGGGAACCAAAAGAGCACTCGTGGAAGACTAATATAGAGAAAGTGCAAGATGGCAGGACACATTAAGAGGAGACCAGCAGGGAAAATTAGAGGGAAGATCTCTTGTTAGACCAAAAACTTCTTGGGTTGATAATATACAGAAATGCATGGGTAACAAGGGCTATTAGGATCAAAAGAATGGCAGAGGATCAGACACTAGCTTAACATGATTGCTAACCTCTAAATTGGAAAAGCTACTTATGAAGAAGAAAGTGCAGATACATCATTTTGCTGAGTTTCTCAGAAGATTTAGCTCTTAATGATGTTGCCATTATATATGTTACCGCTAAAGCTCGAAAGCCGTTAATGTGCACGTTACCTAGCTAATCTGCAGATTAACTGATTTGCTAATCAAAAGTTTTCCACATGCGGAATGAAAAGTTTTCCACATTTTACCTAGGTAATGTGCACATTAATGGCTTCCCTATCGTTAAAGTTCAAAAGTTTGTTTCTCTCATTTCCTTTCCCTACTCCTTTCCCCCTCTCCCTCCACTTTTAGTTTGGTTTCGCCGGTGTCATATGTTTTGCAAATTCATTTCCTTAATTGTAATAATATTTTAAACCGTTTGATTCTTTGTGTTATAGTTTTTTAATTGATTGATGATTGATTCTATCAACTAATTTGTTGATTGTATTAACTTGATTCTTTAGATATTGAAAAATAAATAACATTATGTTAATTTAAGCGTACAGAAACGTTGCTGTTGTTCCAGCAAAGATCTTATTTTCACTTTAACGAGTGCCTAGTAGGTAATATGCAGATTATCTAGGTAATTTGAGAAATGAAACAATTTGACACTTTAACGGATCACCCTAGTTAATCTGCACAATACCTAGATAATCTGTAGAATAACCGATTTCTGCGCTTTAGCGGTAACATATCCACCCAGGAAGGTGGTGTGCTATGCATTGTGGAACACAAGGGTCACCTGTAGATTTTTGAACTTTATTTGCACACGCTTGTAAAATAAAGAGAGTTAATAAAGGAATGTTCCAAGTTTTTTTCCGCATATAAGACTCCCACATGTATAAGATGAACCCTACTTTTTCGAACCCAAAATTAAGAAATCAATATTTTAAACATAAAACAGAACACATTTGATATTTTTTTGAAATATTCAAAGGATATTTAGTAATTTAGGTAATATTTTTAAGATACATACTAAGATGCATTTTCTGGGCTAACTTGGTTTGTGTTCTTATGGCCAACTCTTCTCTCCTCAAGAAGTTGAAGCACCATTTTGCCTTTCCTGTGAAATCAACAATGTTCATTTCTTTTGCAAACCTTTTTGTCTTATACTGAATAAGCTTGGCTGACACACATATCTCACTCTGGCGCTGCTCCATAATCCAAGTCTTAAGCCTCTGCTTCAAGCCCTCTTCTTTTTTGGCATCTTGAGTAATTCTTCCTGTTTCCTCCACTGTCTAATCATATACTCAGTGGGAAGAGGCTCAAACTTTCTCTCTGATGCTTTATTCCATGTTCTTTTGCATAAATTGATGACTTTTAATTTGTATTTTGAAGAATATGATAACTGTTTTTTTTTATTTTCGGACATTTTTATGAGCAAGTGCTCAAAATATTAATAGTTAATGCATTAACTTATCCCACCAATGATTTGCAGATGTATGAATGCTTTCAAAGTCCTGATTGGTTTATTCAGAATCAGCCATTAATGACGTCAATTGACATAGTTAGCAAAGGCTAGTGATTGGTGGAAGCCTGTTTGCAGAGACAAGGTACCAGTAGTTTCGCCACAGCAACCGTGGGTCTCTCAACCGGTTATCCCCCCCCATGTATAAGACGACCCCCCAATTTTTGGTCTAAATAATAATTATTTAGGAGTAATGATTACAGAAGATGAAAAAAGAAGTATCTTATACACAAAAAAATATGATAATTTATCAAGTAGGAAATAATTATTTGCCAGAGAATATGCAAAGATGAGGAGTACTGGAATCCTGTAATCAGTTACTTTAGATTTTGACGGTTACTTCAAAATATAGATAATGAAAGCATTCCTTCAATGGAGAAAGTCGTCTCGCATCTTAACCTATGATATGTTTAAATCTGTATTTTCAGCAAAGAAAGGAGATGCAAAAATGAAGAGCAGGTAATGACAAACTGAGATAACAAGCTGATATCAAATTACCAAGGTATTTTAAGGAAACCATATTAGAATGTATTTCCATGGTTAGAAAGATAATTCAGGTGGGAATTAAATGGATGAGTATTAATTAATGCAGGAGAAATGTGATAAGTAAGTAGTTACAAACCACAGATAAGGAGCAATGAACTTAGCACATAAGACAAAATTAGATGAGGGAAAATTAAGATAAGTTGGTCAAAGAGAATCTGAGAAAGTTTATGAGTATGATATGCAAAGTTAAGTTGGAGTGTGAAAAGAAATCTGCTCCACAGGCTAAAGGCAATCCAAAAGAACTTTATTATTCCACAAGTAAAAGAATGAATATGAAAGAATAACTTTACTGAATGCAGATGGTACCCTAGTATCAGAAGCAGATGAGGTAGTTCATCTAATATAACCTTCCCTATGTTTCCCAACAATTTCAACCTGCAGCTCTAAGAAGAATGTCAACAGGTTTCTTCTTCTTTCTCAATCAATATCTACATCTCACATACAGAATGCGATGCACAGATAATCCCAGGGCATCTGATAAGATAGCATGTGAAAGGCTGCTGCATAAACTAGAGGATCTGGGATTGGAATATAAACTATTGGTTTGGATAAGCGGATGTTTATGGAAATGTATCAGAAAGTGGTATATGGTGGAATGTGAATTTGCCATATTTAAGGTAATCAGTGGCATGTCCCAGGGATCATTGTTGTTTAATCTATATATTCATAATATTGGAAACGGCCCCACAGGAGATCTTCAACTGTTTGCTGATGATACAAAGATAGACAGGGTAATCAGGGATGCTACTGATATACAGCATTTACAGGGTGATTTGTGGAGGCTGGAAGTGTGAGCAAATGATAACTGCTGTCAATTCAATGTTACTAAGTGTAAAGTTATGCACCTTGGCATGATGCAATATTCAACAGCATATATTGATGGGATTATGCTTGGAATAACCAATGAGGCTAGAGATTTTGGAGTTATGGTGGATAAAAAGTTGAAGTTCAAAGGGCATAAAAATTGCAAATACAACTAGGATAATTGCACTGTTGAAATGAACTGATATGTAATGTCATTTTGCCACTTGGTAAGGCCTTGATAAGACTGTACCAGGACTATGTACAGATTTGGTATCCTGGGTTCTAAAAGGGATAAATTGTGGAAAGGCTACAAAGAAGATATCAGGATTATGAAATGTAGATTACAAGAGATTGACCCTCTTTTCACCCTCTTTCCTCTGTCTGCAGAAGAAAGAGTGATATGATAGAAGTTTTTTTCAAACTTTTGATAAGGTATTATAGGATATTAGTTGAAAAAAATGTTTCATTATATGGAAGGTGGGGAGAGGACAAAGGGGCATATGTGGAAATTAAGTTTGTGTGCAGTTAAGGGGTAAGAGCTAGATTTTTCTCCTATAGAACTGTTCCACTCACATAAGTGAGTGGAACAGTTTGCCTATTGAAGTAGTGAGTATCTAAATGTGAATGAGCTTAAGAAAAGATATGACAACTGGTATGGGTGATGTATGACCTGCTTCAATCAGTCATTGACTCCCTGGAGACATAGTAACACACACACACACACACACACACACACACACACACACACACACACACACACACACACACGAACAGGAAAAAAGTAGCTATTTTATTAGGAAAATAGACTGTTCCTAAAGACTGAGTTTGCTATATAAATAGGCAGACATATGAGTTTGGTTTGTGTTTGATGCATCAGAATCAGTTAAAGGAATGACTTAAGTGAGCATGACATGATTGTTGGTGCAGCTATCTCAAACTTCAAATCTTTTGGGCTTTTCACATGCAACAGTCTTTTTAGGGTATGCCAGGAGTGGTGTTACATCATCCTGGTGCTACCAGACAACTTCCAGTCAACGGCAGCATTCATGTAGATGGAAACAACTCATTAATGCATGAGGTCAGAGAAGAATGTCAAGGATTATGGAATAAGACAGGAGGGACACAACCAGTCAAATTGCAGCTCAGTACAACAGTGGTGGTCAGAACATCAGAGCACACAGTTCATCACGTCAGCTAAGAACAGGAAGATGACTTCAGTGGGCATGTGATCAACACTGGACAGCTGATACTAAAAATCTCATCTGGCCTGATGAGTCCCAGTTTGTAATGCATCATACTGATGGCAGAACTAGAATATGATGGAAACAACATGAAGCCATGGACACTTCATGGATGCCAAGTAGCAACATCTCAGACTGGTGGCAGTGGTGTAATAGTGTGGAAAGTTTTTTTTTCTTGGCACAGATTAGGTCCCCCTGATATCAGATGAACACTGCCTATCTTAACATAGTTGCTGATCATGTTCTCCTATTCATAGCAATTGTTTACCCACCGTTGAATGGGTACTTCCAGAAAGACAATGCGCCATCTCACAAAATGTGTAGCGTGATGAAGTGATTTGAGGAACTCAATAGCATGTTTTCCTTTATTGTCCCCAGACCTCAACCAAATACAGCATTCTCTGGGATGTGTCACACCTGCTAGTGAATGATGTATATGGAAATACACGATAGGCATTGTGGAAATAAGGTTAAGATGTGCTTCCTGCAATGAGTCTTTGGACTACTACCAGGAAATGCCCATCTTATAATAATGTTGCAAAAGTAAGAAATACAGTACAACTAATCACCAGGATGCCAAAAATATGCCAACTAGTAAGAAAAAAAGGAAGCTACTGGTCCTCTTTACAAAGCCTTAAGACAACCACACTAGCGCTGTACTTTGCTTGGGAATTGATTACCAGGGATTTCATTGTTATGGAGAAGGCAGAGGATTCAGATGCATGTTTACAGGCTCCAAAATTTTGTTGACAGGTGGAAAAGATAAAATGGTGTAATGTTAAGTTACAAAAGTATATATATATATATATTTTTTTTTTTAATTTTATTAATTTAAGTGTCTTTTATTATCTTTTCTATGTTCTTATCGCCTGAAGAAGTCATTTTGGACGAAACATGTTGCGTTTTTTTTCAAATAAATGTCATTGTGTTATAATTCTCGGGTTTAAGTCAGTTAATTTAAAAAATGAATATATATATACTTTTGTAACAGGAGAAACTCTTCAGTATATTATATATATATATCAGGAGGAAAGAAGAATAAAATGGGTGAGCATGATTGATTAAGATGTCACTTTTTTTTAAAATAGCAAATGAGCAGAGTTGCAAGTGAAAGCTCAGTGACCTAGTTTACAGTTATAAGCATTGTGTGAATAATGATTCTTAGTCTGTCATGAAAATTAAAAAAATCAATTTTCCCCTCAACACAGTAATATGCTTACATCATTAATGAGGAGAAAAAAAAAATCACTCCCTCTCGCTTAAGATATATCAGAATCATTTGATTTCATGTTAGTTAAATATGGTATACTAACACTTGTCAAACAATTTATTTAACTAAAATAAAATTAAGGTGATTCTGATATATTTCAAGGTGATAAAGCCAAAAACAAAAATTCCATCACATGTCAGTTTTTACTATTAGATTTTTATTTTTTTTGGTATATAATGGTAACAGTAAGCTTTCCATACCTGCTGCACATGCAAAAAAAATTTATGACATGAAAATACTGTGAAAATATTACTCATGGAAATAATTTGTAGTAATTTAAACATGATATGTATTACTTCTTAGTGTGCAAAAAAAAATGCTTATGGGACAAAAGGGCAAAGATGGAATATTTTAACAAGAAAATATGATCTTCCCAAAAGACTTTATACCAGGAGGAGAGAACATAAAACCCAAGTTCTCAGTTACCAAAAAATCCTGCTAAATTTCATTAAAACTGTCATGGAAAGGTTTGTAGCAGTGGATAAAAGTGTATTCTAATACCCAACTAAACAATTTCCAAAAACTTCAATCTAAGAAATATACGTTTCCTTAGGAAGGTATATTTATTCAACCTAAAATCACACAAACATCAAAAGATGAAGACTTAAAACAATCTAAAATAGAACAAAGTATGAAAATCCTTCAGACTGTTGAAAGTTTTCTGGGCAGAAAGCTGAAAATTGTAAGGAACTAAATTAGTCATCCTTATAACAAAATACAATAAAGTACCACAAAATACTATATCGATAAAGATGCACTTCATTATATTTGGAATTTTCTGAAAATTCTGGTTCATGCTTACGAATGAGCAGAATGAACAGTTTCATTACGACAGTAGTGGAGCAACAGTGGGAATGGAATGCTAATATGATGGAAGCTATTAGTAGGTTCTTCTTCAAAGAGAAATGTGAAGATGCTTACAAGAGGAAAAGCTCCCATAAGTACAGTAACTACCCCCCTCCGACTTACGTAAATTCGCAGTTACGTAATAAATCTCGAAAATTACAACTACTAGCACGTATGAACATGTTTACAGCTTTTGCATTTTTGACATCCATTGTAGTATGCAACAACATAATGTTAACTAGACTCGGCATTCACAGCAAATGTAACAGGCAGTGACAGGTTACTGGTGAACACTGAGAGCAGCAGAGGGCAAGTGTGCAAAAGCTGTAACATTCAAATGCCTGTGAACTCAACCAGTATCTGAAAAATCAGTCATTTCAATGTTTATTGTTTTACTCATTTGAAGATTACACTCCTCTCTTACCTAACAGTGGAAAAGTCTAAAACATCAAATATTCCCATCCTAATCCAATAAATTGAGCCCCCCCCGGTGATCATATATATTTGTGAAAACTCAATTCAATTTCACTGCCTGGTGTGAGATCAATACCTTACTTACTAAAACAGCTGGAGGCCTGAAAAATCTGCATGTTTGGTACCTAGAGTAGGATTAAGAGATTAAAATTCTTCATTGATAGTATTGTGAGTGGGATACCCAAAACATACCAATTAATATGCTTCTCATGTGAATAATTTATGGTTAATGAAAGACATGAAATTATATTCAGCTTAGCATTTCAAACTTGCCTTTTCTTTATGCTTCGTTTCTCTGATTACTAAGTCATCTTCTTGTTCATCCTCCTCTTCACTCTCAGAACTAATGAAATCTCCATTTTCCTGAAGATCTCCAGCTACAGCTGACTGATATCTAATAAGTCATTAGCGGAAGGAAAAGTCAAGTTACAGTATTCAGAGAAATTTTTTAAAGCGAGTACAAAAAATAAAACTACAAACATTTTTTTTTTTTTTTTAGAATAAATAAGAATTATGTCCTGTTTTAACAAAGTGTAATCATTCTTATTCTAAAAACTGTCACCATCTTTCATACAGTAGAACATTGCAACATACCGTTATTTATTCCCACTATTCTGAGATATCAGAATAGTGGGGATAAAAAAAAAAGGTATGCCATAGGGATTTTAAGAACACCATTAAACATGAATCTAAACAACAGCACATTAGATGTGATTTACACTGCAGTAATACAAAATCATAAACTGCAATACAGGTTTATTCTTCTGCATTGTTTGCATCTACAATATGCATAATATTGAACAGAACTAAAATACAAGACTGATGATTTTACAGTTCTAAACACTTGGTCTGCAAGGTGGAAAAGGAATCCAAGTAGAAAAAGTATCATTTTCCACTTAATTCTCATTCAGTCTATGAACTATTCCATTTCCTTGTATTTCTGTTTCTTTGATTTGCTTGTTTCTACGCACTGATGATATACTGTTTTGATGTACGAAATATCTACTTTCATTTCATCAAAGTTAATTACAGTGGTTATCATGTAATTTATTGTTTATTTAGATATGAAGGTGATGTTTCAGATTAAAGTTTCTTGTTATTAGTCAGTTATATAGGACATACACATTGTTCTGAATTTTCAATTCAGAGATGTGCTTGTAAAACCAATTAAGAACTATAGTTAATTACATCAAAACATACTTATATCAAAATAACACTATCAATAAAACAGAACTATTCAGAATAGCTTGAACCCAACTGTTATGGCACACAGAAGCAAATATGAGATTAATTAGAAACCAATGAACTGAATTATTTGAGTATATAAACATATCCCTTAATTGAACAAAAATATTAAGAACACCTTACTAAATCATATGAAAATTAAGAAATTGTCACTAGAAAACCTGAAAGATGGAAACTTATAACATCACAAAAAATAAAATATTACGAAAAATTAGAAACAGAAAACAGCTGGAATAGATGTTTTCTATTTCTAATAGAATATGAAATGAGATATTAAATTATAGGAAGAGAAATAGTAATTTAGTTAACTATTAAAAAAGTGTTATTTATCAAATAACAGATGGAGAAAAAATATCAGTGTCAATTTAAAAAAAAAAAAAAAGAAACAGTGATCTAGACAATTACAGATGGATCAATATATTACTAACTGCCTTGAAAATCTGTATAACACATCCAAGAAATTACAAATGAATCTCTAAATATTAAATGAACAGTAAAGTTTTAGATCTGGAAGATCCTGCACAGATACAATATTTGCAGTGAAACAACTATAATATAGAATCTGTATTACTACCATTCAAAATGAAATATGCACCTCATTCTTTAAACCCATACACAGCATTTATTTGCTACAGGCCTTGCAGTCTCATGAATGAGTGATAAAAAAAATCCTATAAGACAATGTAGAACTGAATTGGATTATTAGACGTTAATTAATAGAATGAACAAAAGGACAAAGAATTAAGCAAAAAAATGACTTTTTTTTTTGCAGGCTAAGGAAGTTACATGTATCCATTCTGTTTTTGATGGGTTGGCTGATAAGGAGTTTATTGGCACAAGGACAGCAAATGTCATAATATGCCAAACCAAAGATTACAGCTATACTTAAGATAAAACGAGCAGTAATAGACAAAAGTAACATGACAGTTCATTTAATGGTATTAAATCTATGGTATTACATCCAGCACCTTCAACACAGCTTGTCACAGTGCATGAAGATGCAACAATTTGGTATACCAGTGGGAGTAGTAAAAAAAAAAAAAAAAAAAAGGAACTAAAGTCCTAATTGGCACCATCTATTGTTGGATAAAGAGAGAAAAAACAAGTATTAATTTGACCTTAAAACGTCTACTTCCCAGATTTTTTCATAAATTGATACAGCCATACTTGAGGTTTTGAGAATGCTTTAAAGCTGCTGCTGATTTTACACACACACACACACATATATGTGTATATATATATATAAAATCTCTCTTACTTCTGAGTAGCACTTTTGTTTTCTTACATCTCACTGTGTGTGAAAGGGTATCCAAGGCATAGTTTGCTAGTCCTGACTTAGCATAACAATAATAGCGAATGTATTTATGTTCTTTAAGGTGGATGTCAACAGTTCTTCATGTCTATCAATAGTAAGCCAAGTCACAAGTACAGGGCACTTCACATACCAAACATCATCAGCATAGCTATTAGGCCATATGGTCTAGATCATGGGTCGTCAAAGTGGTCGATATCGACCCCTAGGGTCAATGTGGCTATCCAAGGGGCCAATAAACATCTGAAACGATTTTGAGTAACACCTAGTAAACATGCAATGCCAAATGGCTAAGCCAACAAGGGCACCAACGTGCATGCTCTCCCCGATAAAGACATCCAGAACAGAAATAATCAGGGTTAGTGTGCATTTATCGCCCATATAGCTATCCAAGTGTGTTAAGTGATCTGATAACGTAGAATTTACTGTGTAATTTTTTTTACGGTTATAGTGCCCATAATGGCGACCCATGATAGTAAGAAGTGCCGATATTATTCGCAAGAATATTTAATATTTGGATTTATACCATCATTTACCAATAAAACAATGGAAAGTATGAGGGAATTAGTTTTAAATCGAGTAATTTATTATTGATAACATTTATTCATTTATTTAACATGAGGGGCGACGAGGAATCAAGGATTCCATGAAGAGGTCGATGGTCTCAAAAGTTTGCCGACCCCGGTCTAGATGCACATTTTTAATGCATTTAAATAAGCCAACACCCTAATACAACTTAGATACAGAGTATCTAAGTTTATAGAAAACTTAGATACTCTATATCTAAGTTTTCTATAAACCTTTTCACCATTATCTAGCTCAAAAATATGGTATCCCAAACACTAACTTAGAGGCAGAGCTATCTGTTCCACTGAGAATGCTCTTAGCACTGAACTCGCACACACTTGCATCACAATTTTTTAGCCTATAATCCCTACGGCAGTGTTTCTCAAACTTCAGATATCTACGTACCCCTTCTTAAATTTTCATTATTACCAAGTACCCCCTTATCAAAATAATAATAATGAATAAATAAATAAAGTATATTTCATTGTAAATGTATATTTTATTTGCATTTATATGTTTATGTAAACAAAAAATATGATTTATTTTTAATAGAACAAAATTTGGAATAGGTTCCTCTTCATTTCCCGTCCATGAAAATCCACATTTCAAGTAATTCATATCATACTTAAGATTTTTCATCATCTTCCTAGTTCTCTAGAGATGTCAGATGACACACCCTTATCAATTTCATTTGAACCAGATACAATATCAACGTTTTCTTGTTGCTTACAACTACTTGTAATTGCTATATTGCTCTCTTTTGTGCGTTTTATAAATCCAAATCTTTAACCAATATCCATACGTATTTAGTCAAATATAACTCTCACTTTTCCCCAAAAATTAAAGCTTAAAAATCACGATGCAAGCGAGATATATGCGAGGATTTTTGGAAACTAAAGTTTTCAGAAAAAAACTGAAAATATATACATTAAAATAATTTTTTTTTTTTTTTTTTTAAAAAATAATGATTCCATGTGTTAATGATGCATATCCAAAAATTGCTACGTACCCCCTGAAGACCTTTCGCGTACCACACTTTGAGAAACACTGCCCTACAGAATAGACAAAATACTAAATGCTTCTTGGAAATCCCCTTCATTGCCTGATACATAAGACTACATCAAAATTTAACATTCCATACATTCAGGGCACATCAGAAAAAGATATCTAGTGCTTAATAAAATAGCAGTTCTGCACCACATTTAAACCTTGTGTCAAATTGCCAACTCTCATCCATCCACCAAAGGACAAACTCTCTCCTTTATCACATCCAGGAGTATATGAAGTGCCCTGTAAGTGTGACTTGGCTTATTATAGACAGACAGCCTGTCTGTCTATAATGTATTTATATTCTGCAAGGCTTGACATAACTATTTTGCCAATAGTTATGTCAAGTCGAGCCTAGCAGACATTTCACACAGAAATGTCTGCTAGGTGCTTATTGAGGTTCATAGAAAACATTCTACGAAAGTATAGCTGTATCAATTCACCAAAAATCTGGGAGACAGTCATCTTAAGATGCAATTAATACTTGTTTTTTTCTCTTGTTATCCAACAACAGTTAACAGCAATTAGGACTTGAGTTCCTTGCATTGTCCATTAATTTTTTTTTATTTTTTTTAAACTAGTCCCACTGTTATACCAATTGCTGCAGCTTCATGTACTATGACAAACTTTGTGCTCTGAAGATGCTGGATGTAATACCAACAGCAAATTATAAGAAAAATCACTTAAGCAAAGCAATATCTACATGTAATTTATGTAGCTGCAGTCTCATTTCCCTTAATTCCGATTTGATTGATAATCCAGTACAGCTGAATATCAACATTAAGTACTGGATACGGATTATGCACAGGTGATAAAATGGCCTGTAAAGAATTTAATCTAAATTATATTGGAGGAATGCTGTTATGGTCAGTGAAGCTAATGTTGTCAACCTGCCATAATATCTTTAACACACACACACACACACACACACACACACACACACACACACACACACCAAAAGGAGATATAGAAGTCTGAAGTGATCCTGAGCTGATCAAAAAAGAGAAAAGTTCATTCAGGATGCTTTGGAAGAGATGATTTTTAGGGCATAGTTAAGAGACAGCTGTACCTGACTGAGAGTAGGTGTTCACTTTCCCCATGATAAAGTCAAAGTTCTTATGACTAATCAGGGTTAGTCCTAAGAGAACATGGTTTGCATTGCTACTGGAATAATACTTTTTCCGATTCGTAACTCTGGATATAGGTGAAGAGTGCAGAAGTATGCAGAGATGCTTTTTTCTGCTAAAAATCTAAATCCATTACTAAGAGGCTGTGAAGATACACAACCAATTGTGGAAATTGTCTTTCAATTACCCTCACATTATTAGTAATACATAGTGAAATCAACATTAGAGCACTGCCTATAGTGAGAAAAAGATGTTCGGTGACAATTTTGATAGCAAAGAATGTCCATGTTTAAGACAGAGCCTTGAGGAACCACCTTCTTAATGATACAGCTGAAAGAAAATACTTCACACTCAGACTTGAAAGACTTGTGCATAGCATCAGTATATCCATAAAGATGTTCTACAGAATTTTGTGTAAATTACTGTAAACTTAAATTTTCTTTTTCAAATTATCAGTTTCCATTGTTAGTGCATGATTGATTGCTTGTTTTTTTTATGTGTGTGTGTGTGTGTATATATATAGTTGTGCACAGTTTATTTATAAGTAGTGATGTAGTTAATATATTGTGTTTATGTGTAGCACTACTTTTTAATAAAGTGAATGTAGTAGATTCGCTTGTTAGTCTGATCGAAAATGAGTATTATAGTTTAATATTTGAGTATGTTTAAAATATATAAGTTGAAAACACTTAATTGACTAAAAATGCGAGTTTTTACTGTTTTCAAGTATAGCACCATGAAGATAATATGTAATGCCAATGGTTTCCCTCACTTTGTGACTGAAGTGGGACTATAAGTATCATGTGTGCTGGAGCATGCATGAGCAAAAAGAACATGGTAACTAGAAAACAGCTGGATAGATCTGTGTGAAGAGAGAGATACAGATGATTGATATAGAAGAATTCTTCTATATCAATCATCTGTATTCCGATTCCGACCTTTCAGAAATAAAGATGCTTTAAAAGTTACTTAACTGTTATGTTACAAAAGTTACTGGAATAACAGTTGAAGATAGTTATGGGAAATTTGATAAATGAAGTTTATCCATCATACACGAAGAGAAATGTTTATCAG
Organism: Typopeltis vanoorti; assembly: GCF_054136105.1. Classification (NCBI taxonomy): domain Eukaryota; kingdom Metazoa; phylum Arthropoda; class Arachnida; order Uropygi; family Thelyphonidae; genus Typopeltis; species Typopeltis vanoorti. The sequence continues at coordinate 40,086,914 of NC_143568.1, read as the reverse complement.
ATATTAGACATTCCATTAGTGCAGTAATGTTTTGGTGCCAAGCTGATTTTAAATGTTGAATCATTTTCCTTGGACTCCTTCAAAGAAAAGGGAAAAAGATTGTAAATCTTGAAGAATAAAGTTGAAAGAAGTAACTTATGTGGGATTTTTTAAGTCACCAAAGGAAAAATGCTAGACAGTGTTCAAATTTATAGCTTTTATTGAGCAGTCAAACTTCTTTCATCTCTGACAAGGAATAGGAAATTTGTAGTTATTTCCAAGATAAAGTGGTTTTCAGGAGATGAACCGTTTCTGCCAAAGAAACTTTTCCATTTAAGAGGTCCAGATGCAGTTAAGCAATGAGCTGTTGAAGCAAATGACACATTAGTAGAGCCTTTCCCCTCCATAGAGCACCTACTAATGTGCCAAGGCACATTAGTAGGTGCTCTATGGAGGGGAAAAGCTCTCCTTGCTCAGATAAGAAACCATGCTGGCATGAGTCAAAAGCATCCCATTCAATTGCATACACTCAGTGAATAGCTTGCTTTACTGTACTGTAGTTTAACAATATCTGGCCACTATTTTGTGAAGTTCTTTCATTATTATCATTACTACTACTATCATTATATTAATATCGGTGTTTATTAGTAGTTTTTATAATTATTAGCAGGTAGGTAATTTTTTTATTTCGAACACAGGCAGTTATACATAGCATGTTCTCGAGTTAGCAGTCCTGAGAATTTAATTATTTTTGTTGAGGATGATGTTTACAAAGAAGAGTTATAATTCTCACAATTCTACACCATAACAAAAGCACCAGCACCAAATACCTGAGTAAATACCCTGAAGTGAAGCGCTGGCAGTATAAGTTCACCTCAGCGAAGCAGAATGGCTCAGATAGTTTAAAATATATTGAGAGACTACTGAAAATAAGCAAACAAATTTAAATAAATGGATAAAACAAATCTAAGTATGAAGGCTCAAAGCTTACGCTATTATGCACTGACAGTATTAGAAGGTTAATTTTTTTTACAACTGGTTCTATTCTGTTTCAATATTTTTCTCAATTTGGTCTTGTTAACTGAAATGTGAATTTTAAATTACCTTTATTTTATGCAGTTTAAATTTTGGGTATACTATTTAAAACATAACTGTAGCCTAACTTACTTTGCCATTCGTGCCATTACACTTTCAGATCTTTGTAGGGCACAGACATCAGCAGTAGATGGCAAGTGGTGTTCTTCTTGGTAAGTTTCAAATCTTGACTTCAAATTATTCAAGTTGATGGGCAAATTGTCCAGGCCATAATCAGGTTTGGTATCAGCTAAATTTACATTTAAAGAAATTTAAGTTAAAATAACTCATTTTATTTTAATAATTAAAATCAAATGGTTAAGTGATCTTAACCTTAAAGTCACACAAGAATATAAATACTATTAATATTAAGAAGGAATAATAATATTACTAAAGTTTTCATCTCCAATGGTAGTTGACTCCATAAATAAATACAAATGACATGTGGCTGGATAACTGAGGGATTAGTGTATTAAATTATCAAAACTTAATTGTGAATTAAGATTCAAAGGAAATTAATACTGAATTGTATCTGATAATTGGTATATCTGAATGACACACCATTTAATTCTGTAAGTTTCAAACTCAAAATGATAACAGATTAGTGAAAAAGATGCCAAAAATTTTATCTGGAAATGTCATACCTATGCCCAACCATCGTTAAGTTGGCATTATTATTAAACTCCTATTGACAATTTTCCTCCAAATTAGTCTATTACTCTAAGCACTCCAACATTGTCATATCTAACATTTCATTCTTCTAATGCAGTTCTGATTGAATCAATCCACCTAGACCTTGGTCTTCCTCTGGGTCTCCTTCCTGCCATCAAACACCTGTTTTGCTAACCTTACCTCACCCACCTTAGATTAGCTCTGTTTACACATTCTTGAATACTAATAGTGTCAAGTTCCTTTCTAATATCATTTTTAATATGATTCTGCCATTGATGCCATCAGTTCACTTCCCTAATTTTTCTCAGAATCCTCATATCTGCGGTTTCTAGTTTTTGATCAAGTGCTTTATTTCTAACCCAACTCTCAGATGAATAACTTAAAAGTGGCTTAAACAGTCTTGTACACTGCTAGGTTGGTGTTTTTGGCTAATTTTTCCCTCTTAACTATACATATTAAAACAAACACCCAGCCCAAAACCCTGGACCTAGAAACATGAAATTCAGAGAGTACATTCCTTCCACAACGTAAGTACCCCACTAAGAAGGAATTTTTAAAAATTCGACCCCTAAGTGAGTGGAAAGGGGCAAAATGTGTTTTCACTGATTCTACAATATCTCTTAGGCCCGATGAGAATGTTGAAAAACATAATTCAGGATTTTGCCCTAATCAATTCCTAAAGGGGCGAATCTAGATTCGGGGGTGAATTATAGAACACTTTGTGTCTCCTGAGTTTGAGTTATAACATTTTTTTGGCATATAGGAGTCTTTTTTAAAATCTTTAGAAAGTGTTAACGGTTTTTTAAAATTTCACTCCTAAAGGGGTATTTTTTATTCAAAAGAGAACATTTCTCTGGTGGTTCCCTAACAGTTTTTTGTAGGCGTATCTATATCTTTATAAAAATGAAACAACGAAGCTAAGAAACTTAAAACTGACTGAACAGAGAGAGAGAGACAAAACGCGCTAAAAAGTGAAAAATAATCCTTTTTTAAATATATGAATTTAAATTTTTTTGGAGTCAGCATCAAATTTAAAGCAAACAAATTAACTCTATACAAAGTATAGTTCACATATACATACTTATACTAACAAAAACGTGAGTATGTGTATTGGAAGTAACACATCATTACTTCATACATTCAGAAATAAGAAAAATGTTTATTCTCAATGAAAATACAGGCACATTATTTTATGTAGTTACACCCGTATCCGCTAGGTGGCAAGTAGATATGTAGCAGTGTGTTAGCAGTATAGTGACAGAGCTTTCACAAGAGAAGTTGTGACTAATTATTTGTTCTTAGCACTACTCGTGTTTGTTATTTTTCCATACTTCCGAATCAGTTATTTTTTTTTTTTTAGAACTTTTAGTATATTCAACAACAATTGAATAGGTTATCGTTTAACTGAAAATTTCTGTAATTAGTTTGCATTAAATTTGGTGCCGAATCCAAAAAGTTTAAATTCATATATTTAAGAAAGGATTATTTTTCACTTTAGTGCTTTTTGTCCCTTCTCTCTCTCTTTTGAGTTGGTATGGCAATTGGGTTTTTAAATGTTAATGGGGAGATGGGGCCTCACACTACTGTCCCTATCACAGGAGACTGAGCCTGCCTCTTCCAGTCCTCCTATCTCATCTATGACACTCAACTAATGGATAGGGATGTGCATGAGAATCGTGAGGCATGTGGTGGAAAACTGGGAGAAGTTCTCCATTATGTCCCACAACAAGGAAGACAACTACACCAACTTCACTGAGCACACTCCACTCACGTCCTGACACTTTACTTATGGTGGTTTATATGCGAGTTGGGCAATTGTTTAAGTTCGTCTTTGAGGTTTACAGCAATGGTGAGCTCTATGAGAATCTTGGTGGTAGAGGTCACCCCACGAGGAGGCTACGCTTTACAACAAGGCCTTTCTAGGGACCATTTTGATGTGCACCTGCCACGTGAACCCGAAGAAGTGTCCATCACACCACCCCTCCCTCAGTCCGACTCCACCTCGCACCTCTCACAGCCATCACCTCTTCCTGTCCTCAAGAAGGCTGAAGGCAAACATCATGCCAGCTACACCGATGCTAAAAAAAAGGAAGCAACTTAAGCATGTGGCAAGGAAATGCAGAGTAATACTGCATTGCACCATGCTGCAGTGGCCAACTACCAACAAAATAACCGCGAGGTGCACAGAGCAGCAGTCTCGATAATGAGTAGAAAGGCAAGCACTTCCATGGAGAACCAAGGCTCACTCAGGCATGGCATATGAAGCAGACAGCACTGTAGCTCTGGGTACCATGAGCCACAAGTGCCAGTACTGCAATGCCTTCAAGTGGAAGGAGGTCCCCCAGCATGTGCTGCAGCACTGGCAAGGTGCAGCTCATGCCCTTCGATCCACTGTCAGAGCTTCTCTACAGCCTGGTAATGGACAGCCACCCCGAGCAAGTCAACTTCATGTACCATAATCAGAAATACAATGGCTTCATTCCGACCTTCAAAGTTAATGGGCAGGTGTATCACTTCGTAGGAAGTCTGCAAATCTACTTCGTGGGCTAAGATGAAAGGGAAGTGCACTTGAGGTGCAGCAACTTTCCTGATGTCAAACAGGGACTGGTCTGCAGAGGATGTTACACGACATCAACAGCTACGTCACCACTACTCAAATAAGGGACAGAGAGTATCCCAAGTCCAAGGGAAAGATGAACATTCCTGCAAGCCTGGGCTCAAGTAATGACAACCCTAGCAGACCTCACAGATAGGATATACCCTGACATTACTGATATCAAGGGGAAGCCCATGGACTGGCTGTGCAAGTGTGCTATTCTGATCCCACCAAGAATGACAATGCTGCCGTAATTAATGGCACTTAACTCGTTCGAAGGAGCAGAAATGGAGCATAGGTCTGTGGACTCAGTGGTGCAAACAGATGATGCGGCCCACTACCCTGTGGAGTTCCTCAACCCCCCCTGGCTTCCCAGCACAGAAGCTTCTCCTCAAAGTGGGGGCTCCAGTGATGTTGCTATGAAACTTCAACCCACCCAAACTCTGCAATGGCACCAGGCTGCAAGTGAAGGCCCTCCACAGAAATGTCACTGAGGCAACAGTGTTGACTGGCTGTGCTTGGGGAGAAATCAGAGTTAATACCCATTTGAGTTCAAGAGGTGCAGCCTCTTGAACTCAAATGGATATGAACTCTGATGGGCTAAGAAGAAACAAAAGGAGAGTATCAGATTTGATTTAAATCTTATAAATCAAATGTTTAAAGTAGAAGTCAGAAAAAAAAGTAAAACGTTTGGAGAAGACAGGAAGAGAATTAGAACTATGGGAAGAAACAAAATGTAGAGTCATAGAAGCAGCAAAGAAGAAAGATTGTAAATGGTTGTCAGAAGCTATTCAAATAGCAGAGGAATGAAGAAAAATGAAACTTCAGAGAAACAAAGAAAGCATTAGACAACCAAGTACAGATTTCCAAAAACAGGCTAGGAAAGATAAGGAAAAATATCTAAACAAAAGGTGCAAGAAAATTTAAGAAAGCAATATTATGAGTAGAACAAGAGAACTGTTTAGAAAAATAAATGATGTTACAGGGAAATTTATCTCTAGATTAGCAGTTGTAAAAAGCAATTCGGGGAAAATGTCTGATGAAAGAAGCAGTGGCGAATGAAAGAGAAATGGCATGTAGAGGATTTGTACAAGAAAGATAATATTGAAGGAGAATTTGAAAGGAGAGAATTTGTTGAGAAACCCATGATAATGAAGAGAAGTGATATATCAGCAATGGAACAGCTGTCAAAAGGAAAAGCTCCTGGAGCTGATGGTGTGTCAGTGGAATTATTAAGAGCAGTTGGAGATGAAGTAGTCAATATGTTGAGTGAAATTTGTCAACAGACTTGGAAGAAAATATACTGGCCTGAAGATTTCATCTGAATTCCAAAAAAAATCAAATTGTAGAGATTGTGCAAATTATAGAACCATTGCTTTGATTTCACATGCAAGTAACATTATGCTGAAGGTGATCCAACAAAGGTTGGAGCCATATGTGAATAGAGAAATTGTCATAAGAACAGACAGGTTTTAGGAGAGGTAGAGGAACTAAAGACCAAAATAGCAAACATGAGAAGATGAAATTATGAAAAGAGCAAGAAGAATTTCAAAAGAAAGTATTCACCTGTTTTGATTACAAGAAAGCTTTTGATTGAATGGATCAACAACAGACTGTGGATTGTAATGAGATCAATGGGATTTACTTGAACGTCTAATTCTCGAGCTCTATGCCAACGAAGCTGTAAAATCTCTTATGTTGTCAAGTCCATTGAAGAGCTTCTAGATATGACCGTGCATCTGTAGAACTGCTTTGGCAATCTGCTGAACTTTGATGAAGTAGAGCTTTTCTTTAGGGTTATTGTCAATTTTCTGTAGAGCAGCAGCAATTGCTGGACAAGAATAAATATAGAGAGGTGGACAGTTGAACTAACACCTGTCCAGGTGTTAGTTCAACACCTGGACAGTTTTTGCATGTTTCATAGCTCCTACTACCGTCTGGCTGAATTTTCATGCCTTTAATAAAACATTCCATCCTTAGTCTGGTGATGATTGTGGTTATTTCTCTATTTTCATTAATTTCACTGATTTCATTCTTCTTCTTGATAGTTTGTTTTACCAATCTTATTTTGGCGACAGAGTTAGCATCAGTTAGTGGGTGTAATTTTTGAAATAACTATCTTGCTTCTTTTGCTGGTCTGTCTGCTTTTTCATTGCTTTCAATATTTACATGGGTTGGTATCCATTGCAGTGTGCAATTCTTATTTTTCAAATTTAAGGTTGTTATAGTTCATTAATCCCTGTGTGAGATTTGTATTTCCATTTTTTTTAATGCCCCAAGTACAGATTTTGAGTCACTGTAAATGGTTATTCCTTTGGTAATGTTTATTACTGGATTTGAGAGCTGTTTGCCAGCTCTCAAATCCAGTAATAAACATTCTGGCTGTTAAGTAAAGTTTGCAGCTATTTTGCCAGCTAAGGTTTTGATTTGCATTTCCTCGCCACCAAGGTAGAGTTACAAAAACCCCTGAACCTCCTTGGTTGAGTGCTTCATCAGATGATCCATCAGTGTAGGCAATGGCATGGTTTGGATTATTTAAGTGTGTATAGTGTCAAGTCCTTTTATTTTCTTGCTGTGAATCCTTTTTTGAACAAGGTTCAAGGAGATTTAAGTTTATCTTTGAGTTTTTTTGGTAGAATAGTGGAAAAGAATGGCTCTTTGCTTATTTCAATGGATAGGTGCTCTAAGTCAATCTGTTTTCTAATTTCATGATCATATTGTAACGTAGATGATCTCTTTAGTCTAGATTTTCTTGTCCAGGCATGGAAAGTCCTGAGTGAGATATGATCTTGTTGGTGGCTCCTAATTCTATTAGTGAATTTAACAGAATCTGTGGAGAGTTTTCTTCTGTCTTCTAGTATGTGAAGCCCACACTCTTGTTTAGCTTTTCAATTATTTGTGGATGAGACTGCACCTATGGTAATTTTTGCTGCACTTGATTGTACTCTGTCAAGTTTTTCTTTTGAGCTAATAGAAGCTGGAGCCCAGATTGATGAGGCATATTCCATAGTGGGTCATATGAGTGCCGTATATGTAGTTTTGAGTGTCTTCAGTTTTGCACCCCACTTTGTTCCACAAAGCCTTTTGATGATTTTAAGCTTTTTAAGAGCTTTATTAGATATATTTGTAATATGAGTTGTAAATCTCAGTTCAGTATCTAGGGTTAGGCCTAAGTATTTTGGAAACTGTTTTTTTCTATTTTGGTATTATTTTGATTTGAGGGCTGTAATTGTGTATTTTCTATCAGTGGAGAAGATGCTCAGTTTTTGTTTTTTCTGGGTTTATCTGTAGTTTGCCCATCTTTCCAAGCCTTTTATTGAATTATTTAGGACTTTTTCTGATCATTGAGGATTACTGCTTGTGTGCCAGATTGCTATATCATCTGCACAGCATGCTATTTTTGTGTCATTTATTGTGAGGATGGATATTGTTCATATAGATGAGAAATAGGAGTGGGCTGAAAACAGAAGCTTGTAGGACTCCAGCCCAAGTTTGATGCATGTTGGAATAAATTCCATTAACTTTTACTTTCATTTTTCTTCTTTTCATGAAATCTGAAATCCAAATTAATGCATTTCCCCTTATTCCAGTATCGTATGCAATTTTTATTAACTTTTGTCTCCAGAAGAGATCTTAGGCAGCTGTGAGATCCAAGAATATTGCTGTTGTCTTCTTTGGTGGTTTTTCTTGAAAGCCATCTATGACTGATTGGCAAAGATAAAATAATTGATCTTCTGTACTGTGTTGAGACCTGTATGCAGTTTGGTAGAAGTTGATCTTGTTATTTTCTAAGAGCCGATTCATAAGTCTGGTATGTATTATTCTTTCGTTTACAGAGAGAACTAGTGAAAGCTAATGGTAGCTTTTGCACTCACTAGGGTTTTTATTAGGTTTTAGTAAGGGTATAATGACTGATGTTTTCCAGATTTTTGGTAGTTTACCTGCATTCCAGGAGGCAGTTTTTGGCTATTTTCCCCATGTTTTTAATCATATGCCCAAAGATGAATCAATTCTGCATCGAGGTCAATTTGACTAATTGCTGTTTCTAATTCTGTCATTATGAGGTCCTGAGTAAAGATGTCTTCAGAAGGATAGGTTCTGGATTGTATTAGAAGATATTTTGCAATTTTCATGCACTCTTGTGTCTTCTTTGTTGTATTGCAACTTGCTTGCATTAGAGTAATGTTTGGCTACTAAATTTGCCATCTGTTTGTTTGTTGCTGCTGAATTGGTTCCTGAGGAAACTGTTTGAAAAGTGGTCAGTATCTGGAAGTGTTGCATTTTTCAATAACCTGATGATGTTACGGTGTTGTGAGTCTTTTCTTGGATCTAGTCTATCGCAGAATTCTTCCCACTTTTTTTTGTTTGCAGTTAGAAATTTCATCTTCTATGTTTTGAGTTAATTCTATTAACTTCTTTCTGTTGTCTTCTGTATTATTTTGTTTCAACTCTTATGAATATCTTATGATATTTAACTATGTAATTTATCATGTTTGCTTTTACATATTTTTCTAAGGAGATTGCACTTAGAGATGTCAAATTTTGTCTGTAATAATCTTATATTTGTAATAAATTAACCATGAACCTTTGTTAAAATAATGTGATGCATGATGTCATGTAACACTGTTAACTCATGTCTAATTATAAGTGTAATTCTAAGAATAGAGAAGAATTCTAAGAATTGCCATATATGGCAATTTCGAAAGATGTGCGAAGTATGACATCATCAAGGTCGGATGTCAATACATGACTATATATGGAAGTTTAGAGAGAGAGAGACACGCATGAGTACAACAGAAGTCTGGGCCTATAATAAGGCACATTGATAAGAACTTTGTCTTAGGGTTTTAATTTTCTTCCCTGGGTGGGGGGGGGGGGGGGTGGGGGGGGGGGGGGGTGGGGGGGGGGGGGGGTGGGGGGGGGGGGGGGTGGGGGGGGGGGGGGGTGGGGGGGGGGGGGGGTGGGGGGGGGGGGGGGTGGGGGGGGGGGGGGGTGGGGGGGGGGGGGGGTGGGGGGGGGGGGGGGTGGGGGGGGGGGGGGGTGGGGGGGGGGGGGGGTGGGGGGGGGGGGGGGTGGGGGGGGGGGGGGGTGGGGGGGGGGGGGGGTGGGGGGGGGGGGGGGTGGGGGGGGGGGGGGGTGGGGGGGGGGGGGGGTGGGGGGGGGGGGGGGTGGGGGGGGGGGGGGGTGGGGGGGGGGGGGGGTGGGGGGGGGGGGGGGTGGGGGGGGGGGGGGGTGGGGGGGGGGGGGGGTGGGGGGGGGGGGGGGTGGGGGGGGGGGGGGGTGGGGGGGGGGGGGGGTGGGGGGGGGGGGGGGTGGGGGGGGGGGGGGGTGGGGGGGGGGGGGGGTGGGGGGGGGGGGGGGTTCTTCTGGAAGAAAACCGCCATGATCCACCATAATAAATTTAAAAAGGAAAGACTATTTTTGGAATCTGCAGCGCCACTTAGAAATTAACCCAATTTAAACAAATACAGATGCATAAAACTTCCTGAAATTTGGGAAACAATTGTCAGAGGTCCTTGTTTACATCATAGGCCACCTGCAAACACCCACAGAGGGTACATGAGCTAGATAGGACTTTAGAGCCACCCACGTGTATCATTAAGTATTGTGTTGTCTTTGTGTGTTTAAATGCATGAAATATTGGAAAAATTAAAATTAGTTTTTAATTCTTTCTTAGCACTGTTAATAGTCCATTAAACCTCCAACATGACCTCAAACTCTCTCTTTAAAGCTCAACTTTCTACAGCAGTGAGGTCATCCTTCTTGGCGGCACGGGGAGGGAATTCAAGATCCACAACTAATATTGGCTTCCATTCTCCAGTTTCATCAATCAAACAGACAGGCATGCCAAGGTGCTTGCTATTAGCAACAACCTATTACATGTCATCAATCTCCCTACCAGAATACCTGACAATTTCACCCCCCTCCAATTTGCCAATACACTTGATCTCCCTAACAAGCATCCCTTCCAACTATACTGTGGATGTCATGATCTCCTCAGATCACAACCTCATTAAACCTCTTTTGCCAAAGAAAAAACCCTTCACCTATGAGTTGTCAGTTTCATGTCCTTTAGCATTAAAAGGATGCCGAATGGGAAGACCAGACCTCCATTCTTCCTTCTTGGCTTCACATATTAGACAATTATTTGCCTGCAAACATTTTCAAGAGTTTAAGAAGTCTTTTGCCAATTTAATCGTGGGTCTTCTTGATCAGTGTCCCTTTGGTTTGGTTTATATTTCCAGGCAATATTTGGCCATCTGTCCTTATTCATTCTTTCTATATGGTTTTTCCAGTTCTTTCTTTAGTTTGTGATGCCTTCTGTTAAGCTAATTATTATTATTATTACTACGGACGACTCCAAGGAGTCCTTAGACTCATCGAGGAAGGCCCTAAACATCATGTCCACACAACTATTCGACATTCTCACAGTATCCATCATACCTTGCCTTGAACTCATTCACTGTCATAGCACCCACAACAGACTCTGGCAGCTTATTCCACTCATTTATCACTCTAAAAGTAAAGAACACAGCTCTAACACCCTTGCTAACCACATTCTTGCCCAGCTTCCATAGATGTCCCCTAGTTCTCCCACCACCAGTCCTGATCTCAAAAATATCCTCTGAATTAATCCTATAGAAACCCTTTATCGATTTTAATGTCTCAATCATATCTCCCCTTTTCCGCCTATCAACTAATTTCTGCAACCCACAAATCTTCAACCTGTTCTCATAAGGTTCATTCCATAGACCTGCTATCGGTCACTTGCCTCTGGATCCTCTACAACTCCTCCCCATCAAGAAAAAACCTAGGTGACCAAATCTGGGCATAGTAGTCAAGATGAGGTCTTATCAAGGCTCGGTACAGAGGTACAATAACTTGCTTGTCTCTGCTCGTCAAAGTATTTTTCAACAACCAAGTAAGTTGATGAGCTGATTGAGCTACTTTTGCAATGTGTTCCCTAAACTTCATCTCCCTATCCACCAACACTCCCAAGGCCCTGGCCTCATCAATCTCCTGGAGTACAGTTCCACCAATGTGGTATACTGCTGCTAATCTTTTCACCCCAAAATGCATAACCGTACACTTTGTCACATTAAATTGACATCCATTCTCCTTAGCCCAGAACTCCAATCTATCCAAGTCATCCTGCAAGATTTTTACAACTTCTGCATTCACTATCGCCCTACCCAACTTTTCATCATCAGCGAACAAATGAACTGTTCCACTTAGATCCTTCCCTATATCATTAATGAACAGATTAAACAGCAGTGGTCCAAGAACAGAACCCTGCAGCACACCATTAGTCACAGGCCATCTTTTGGACTCTACTCTTGAATAAACTACTCTCTGATATCTCTCCATCAACCAACCACCTATCCACCTCACAACCCTATATCCATTCCCATATGTTTTAGTTTACGGATTAGAATTCCATGTGGTATCCTGTCAAATGCCTTAGCCAGGTCCAGCAGTATCACTGTAAACCCATTACCCTTATCCAGTTCAGCCGGCACTGTCATAAAACTTGAGCAAGTTACTGAGGCATGATCTACCCTTCACAAAGCCATGCTGTCCCCCATACAGTATCTCATTTTCATCAATCCATTCCTGTATTTTTCCCTTGACTACTTTCTCCAAGACCTTGACAACGACTCCTGATATGCTGATCGGTTCGTAATTTGCAACAGTAGTCTTGGATCCTCCTTTGTGTAGTGGAGCTATTTTCCCCTCTTTCCATCCCTTCGGGACTAAACCAGACCCGTGACTCAGATTAAACAATATGGTCAAGGGCAGTGATAATTCTTTAGCCGCTTCACGTAACACCATGCCAGTATACCATCCAATCCCACAGCTGTATTCACATTAAAGTTCTGTAATAGACTATTCACCTCCACTTCATTCATCACAATTCCCATATAAACTAATGGTTCCTTCATTTTTTCAATGTCACCGCCTGGATGATGTACTCTTGCAAAGTGCTTGCTCAGTAATTCCACTATATCGACTGATTCAGTGATCTCCTTACCATTGTCATTCCTTAAAATCATTTTGCTGTGTAAAGTTTTTTTTTGCTTGCAGCATATTGAAAGAACTGTTTGGGATTCTCTTTAGCTTGCATCGCTAGTTTCCTTTCATAATCCGCTTTTGCTTTTTTTTTTTTTTTTTTTACCATACTCATTACCCTTCTGGCCTGCACTTTATACCGTTCGTGTGCCTGCAGGTCACCTATTTCTTTAAATTCCCTCCACAGTTGTTCCTTTTTTTTTTTTGCAGCTCAAGCTTAATGGTGTTATTCATCCATTTAACCTCTACTTGTTTTACTATTCGGACCCTAGGTATACAATCAGCCATAACCTCCTGCAAATGCTCCTTGACCACTTCCCATACTCTATCGGCATCCAGCCCTTGCACTGAACCAAGCAATCTCCTAAGCTTGTTATACTTGCCAACACGGTAATTCCACATATACCGTCTTAATTGAAAATTCCACACTTTTAGCCACCTCCCAGGGATAACTGTTTTCTTATTTCTTCATCTCTTATCTTGTCTATTCTTTGATAGCCTGCAGACAGTCTTAGGAACTTCATTTCTGCAGCTTCCACTTGTCTTTTATCTATATCTCTTCATGTTTCACTGCCATATTTCAGAATTGGTTTGGGTATTATTTTATAGTTTTATTTGGGTTGTTCTAGACATCTGTTTACTGACGTGTCTGTTCAAAGTCCCAATAACTGCTAGGAATTTTTGCTTTTTATATGCAATGTCGATTTCTCCATTGGGAAATATGTAATTTCCTAGCAGGAAATTTAAATTTAGATATTTAAATTTCTTCACTTGTTCTATTACTTTGTTGTGGATGACCAGTTTGTATCTTAATTTCTTTACCTTGAAATGCTACTGATTTTAGTTCATTGAGATTTTCATGTCATACTGTTCTATTTTGTTCAATACGTATAAATTTTTCTGTAATTGGTCTTCATTTTCAGCAAAAAACTTTATCGTCACCATACAAAAGGCTGGTTAATTCTTTATTTCCTATGACTTTGTTTTTCCTCCACTCTCTTAAAATATTTTCTATATATATATATATATATATATATAGAAGAATATTGGTGATAATCCATTTCCTTGAATGAGACCTCTACTGGTTTTAATTTTTTTGGTTATTGAATTATTAATTTTAATATAGCTTTCTTCTATTATATTTGTTATTGCTTTTGTGGTTTTAGAGGTGGAGCTGTCAATTCACGCAGCATATTGATTAATTTTGTTCCGTTGATTTGATCGCATGCTTTCTCATAATCCAAGAAGGCCATATATGTTGGCAGGTTAAATTCTATTCTTTTTTCTATAATTTGTTTGAATGTAAATGTGGGATCTGTGCAGGATCATCCTTTCCTAAAGCCACATTGTTCTTCTCCTATAATTTCCTCGATCCATGGTGTTAATTTACTTTTAATTATATCTAGATATATTTTATAGAGCATATTTAATAAGGATATTCCTCTGTAGTTTCCAATTCTTTGTTTCCTTTTTTTTGAATATGCTTATAACTATTCTTGTCTTCCATTCGTGAGATGTTTCCTTCTTCCCATATTCTATTTAGGAATTTAATTAATCATAGCTGAAATGGTTTAGAGCTGTATTTGTATAGTTCTGAATTTATTTTATCTTCTCCTGTAGCTTTTCTATTTTTTTTTAGTTATTCCAATATTCTCTTTAGATAATTAAACTGTATTGATCCTTCAATTGTTTCATTTCAATTTGATTATTATTGTTTAGAAGCTGGGTATAGTGATTAGTCCATTCTTCTGTGGAGGGACCTTCTGATTATAGATTATCCTTTGTTTCTTGAGTCATTTTTTTAATGATTTTATAGCTCTTTAGTCGAGGTAAATTTATGCCATGCTCTAATCTTGACACAAATTTTTCTCAGTCTTGTCTTCTGATTTTCCTGATTTCTCTTCTCGTTACTGCTCTGATACTTTTATATTCTATTTCATTTCCTATGGTTCTGTTTTAACCATTTAAGATATGTTTCTCTTTTCTTTGTTATTAAAGATTCTAATAATTCCAGGTTCTGAGTCCTTTCCTTTTTCTTTGTAGTTTTATTCCTATGGGCATCTGGTTCTGATGGCATCCCACCTATTATGCTAAAATGTAACTGATCTGTCCTGTATCACCTCTTCAATCTACCTTATTCAACTGTCATCTATCTTAGAAATATAGAAAGAAGCCCACATCCAGCCCATTTCCAAAGAAAGGAGTCTACAGACCAACTGATCTCACCTCTGTTTTCTCTGAAATTATAGAAAAGGTCATGAACAACCAAGAGACCTATCAACTAATTAGTGACTAGCACTATGAATTCTGTCACTCACAATCTACAGCTCATTTAGCTTTCACCACCTACCTCTGGAATCAACCTATGGAAAAATTTGGGGAAATTCACGTGGTTGCCCTCAACATTTCAAAGGCATTTGATTGAGTTTGGCTCAAGGGCCTACTTAGCAAACTGCCATGCAGACTACAACTGGATGGCCAAACGTCTCACTGGTTACTGACTAGATGTTATTGTGGATGGCTTCCTCTCCTCAATTTCCCCACCAATGAAGTACCTCAGCCATTTATATACAAGAGGGAGAGTAGCTGAAAGAACAGAAACTCTCTTCCTCTTGTATATAAATGACCTGATCATAAACCTCCAATCCTCTCCATAGCTTTGCTGATGACAGTACTCCATTTTCCCCCTTTCATTTAACAAACTTTGTAATGCTCAAGCAGTGTTCTGAACTTTAATCTCCTAGTTAAATCCCAATGGGATAAGGACAACCTTGTAGACTTTAATGCCACCAAAACTCAGTCCTGTCTGATCTCTCACAACAAAGAGCTCATATCCCTTTGCTTTACCTTTAACAATCAATACCCAGATATTCAAACAATCAGATTTTCCTTCCTGGACTTACCTACACCTCTGATCTTTCCTGGCACAAACTCATTTCAACTATAGCTTCTGCAGCTGTCAAAAAACTTGGTATACATTTTCATACATGACACTACTTCACTTGCTAACTCGATACAAATCCCAACCATGGAATATTAGTACTATATTTGTGGTGGTGTACCAAATTCTTAAAATGCTATCCAGAAAAGGGGGCAGTCCAATTAATGATCCCTCTATCAGATGTTTCTGCTTTGTGCCTCTTCTACAAATACTTTCATGGACAGTTCTATGCTAATTGGCCACTATCATTCCTCCAAAATGATTTGAACACAAGCCACTGATAACCAACACCCTTTTACAGTCTATCTTACAACTTATCGAAACAACTTCAGTCTCCTCTTTCATTTCATCTATTTCTATTCTTCAGAACAGCTTCCACACTCTGCCTTTAGCCAAAAAATACAACCTTCAGCTGTTTAAACAAAATGTGAACAGATTCCTCCTTTTTTATCCTCTTACCCACATACAGCACTAATCTGTTATAAGTGTTGTGATCTTAATTTGTGGATCAGATATTAAAAAAAATAAAATCAGACCTCCAAGGAGTGTCTAGAAACTAACTGCAGGAGGTCTCACTCTCATACAAGCAACTCATCATACCGTAACTTAAATGCATTCACCGTCTCTCACACTTACTACACTGTCAGGCAATGTATTCCAATTACCCACCACTCCAGGCAAAAAAATCTACTCACACCCTCCCCTCCTTATACGCTCCCAGGGATGACCCCTTGCTCTCCCTAACCCTGCCTATATTTACATTCTATGAATAACCTCATCTTCATTAATCTAGTAATTACTCCTCATCAAACTGTCTCTTGATCATTCACCCCCACCCCTCCTTCAGACAACCGATGTGCTCATACTCTGCTCAACATTCCAAAGACCAGAAACCTTAGTCATCTCTGACCACTTTCCAACATCTTTTCATTCTTTTGAAAAGGTAACTAAATCTGTGCACATCAATCCATATGTGATTTCATCAAAGCCTTATACAATGATATCACTTATCTTTACTTATACATTCAATGTTCTCCACATCATTGCCATAATCCACTATCTGCTGCTCTCAATTTTTGACAAAAATGACCAAAAATTTCAGGTCTTTATATAAGCTACTAGCTCTTCCAAGATATTCCCACCAATTTTATACTTTACAGCCCACCTTTGCTTCCCAAATTCTAAAACCTTAACACTTTGCTACACTGAACAGATAGTACCAATCACTCGTCCAGCCTATTTAAGTTCTCTTACATGGTTACAAGATCTGTTCTACTCTTAATAGCTCTCCTCAGCTTTGCATCATCTGCAAATAACTGTATACCCCTATTCAGGCCCTTCCTAATATCATTTACATACAAATTAAACAATGGGCCCAAAACACTCATAGGGAGCCCACCACTAGTGACTTTACTCTGCCTAAGGGGTTCCATGGATGATCTGGAAGACATGCATCTGCAAATTAGTACAATGAGCACAGGTCGAGCAATTATTATTGGGGACTTCAACTATGGAGATTGAAAGATAGAAAGATCCCATGACAAGAAGGAAATGGAATTTATACACTAATGAGAGATAATTACTTGAGGCAGCATTTGATGAAGGGAACTAGAGATAGGAGAGTACCAAAGATTAGAAGAGCTATCCATAACCAAGGTAACCACAATGCTTCCGATTGGCAAAAGTGACCATGTAGAATTACAAGACAGGTGATTATGACAACCTTAGGAGGAGGAAACTTGAATCTGTGCCATGGAATAAAACACTGCAAGGGAAGGATGGTAATAGTGCATGGGATAGTTAAAGGGCATTTAGAGAAAGCAATATATTGTATACCTAAGGCAGTGTTTCTCAACATGGGGCATACATCACACAGGGGGCAATTTGAATATTTTGGGGGACAATTAGAAAATGTACATGTACATATTTATATTATACTTTTTCAGAACTTGACT
Organism: Typopeltis vanoorti; assembly: GCF_054136105.1. Classification (NCBI taxonomy): domain Eukaryota; kingdom Metazoa; phylum Arthropoda; class Arachnida; order Uropygi; family Thelyphonidae; genus Typopeltis; species Typopeltis vanoorti. The sequence continues at coordinate 40,069,627 of NC_143568.1, read as the reverse complement.
ATTATCATCAAAATCTTTGAGACGTTGAGGTGGGGCATGATCCAAAAAACGTTGAGAAACACTGACCTAAGGTAAGGAGGGTTTAATCAGGTAGGAGTTAGATGGATAAATAATATCATTTAAGCATGAGCTGTAGAAGAAAATACTATTGAAGGTATATAAGGAGAAAGGTGACCAACATGGCAAGAAAAGGAAATCCCAAACAGTTCTTCAGTTACGTTGCAAGTAAGAGGAAGAATGACTATGGAAGACAAACCTTCACAAGTGATGATGGTCATGTGATGACAGAAGCAGATAAAATACTTGAGTTCCTGCATGACCACTTTGCAAGGTATATCATCCAAGAGAGAGAGTACTGCTGTAATGTATGTGACAGACACTAATGTGGGAACAGAGGTGGATGAATTGGAGATTCTTAGGATATTGCAGAATCTCAATGTAAATACAGTTGGGATATTAGCTCAAGTTTTGTGAGAAGGTGCTAGGGAACTGGCAGTACCCCTGACTAGGCTCTTTAACTAAGTTTCATCTCTGGTAGAGTTCCAAGGGAATGGAAAGAGAGCAAAATCATTCTCTTGCATAACAGAGGTTCGAATACTGCAATAGCAAATTATAAACTAAGTATCTCAGGCATGATGGCAAAAAATACTGGATGAACTGGTCAATAAGAGAATGCAAAAATGAGTGGATAAAAATATATTGTATGAGGGGCAACATGGCTTTATGAAGGGTCAGTCATGCCTTAGTAAATTTACTAAGTTTTTAAAATAAAGTAACAGATGGGTTGAAGGAAATTGCTAAACGATGATTCTGCTGGATTTTGCAAAGGCATTTGACAGAATACCACATTGAACTCTGTTAGGCAAATATAGAATAAATGGGGATGGATATGACACTGGTTCGGTGGATAAGAGGGTGGCTGCTGGACAGATATCAAAAAGTGGTATATGGCAGAGAAGAATCAAGGCCAAAACAGGTGACTAGTAGTGTGCTGCAAGGTTCACTGCTGAGGTCACTGTTTAATTTGTAGATAAATGATGTAGGAAATAACCTGAAAGGAAATATTCAATTGTTTGCTGATGATGTGAAATTAATAGAGTAATAGTAATATTCAAGTTCATAATCAAGGTAATGTGGAGTTGCAGGATGATTTAAAGTCAAGTATGGGCAAAAGATAATGGATATCAGTTTAATATGGAGAAATGTAAAGTTATACATTTTGGGATAAATAAATTAAAAGCCATGTACCACAATGATGGAACTGTACTCCAGGAAATAGATGATGCTAGAGATTTAGGGGTGGTGGTCGACAGAGTTGTTCTGTTCCCATTCATGTTGTTCTCTGACATGAGCATTGGAGTTTCAACACATTTGTCCAGCCACCCAAGTTCAGAGGATATATGGCTAAAGTAGCCCCATAAGATTACTCAGCTATTGAAAAACACACTAACAAGTAGAGATATGAAAGTTATTCCTCTTTAAGGCCTTCATACATCCACATCTGCATTACTGTGCTCAGGTTTGGTCTCCTGGGTTTCTCGGGGATGAGGAAGCAGTGGAGAAGATTTAGAGGTGAGTGACCAAGATTGTGAGTGGTCTGTGGAATGTTCCCTATGAAGATAAATTGAAGGTGTGGGAATTGCAGAATTTGGTTGACAGGAGAAAAAGAGGGGATATGATAGAAACATTTAAGTTGCTTAAAGGGTTTTATAGGATTGATGCAGGGGAAATGTTTCAGCACGTGGCTAGAGGGGCCAGAAAAAGAGGTGATCCCCAGAAGTTGAATAAGGATGTGGTTAGTAGGGGTGTGTGAATACTAGACATTTTGCTTGGAGAATCATGAATGAGTGGAATGGGTTGCCAGAGTCGGTTGTGTGTTGTCTGTTAATTAGTTCAAGGAGACGTATGATAGATTATGTGGATAGTTTGGGCCTCCAGCACTGAGTCTTTGGACTATGGAGATGGCTATAAATAATAATAAAGAAATAGCATTGCTATCGCATCCATCCTTCACATAATCCTTCTATACTCATTCTTCTACTGGCCACATATCAAAAAAACTCCCTGGGATTTCTTTTGAAGTAATTTGTGAATTATTGCTGACACTGCACTTTTTCTACTCTTACAAAGAAAATCACCTTCATTGCTTGCTTCTTGTATTCCTCATGCAACATTACCATTCATGTTGTTCTGCCTTCACAATTCATTTTTCTTCCCAATTTCATACTTCACCTACTTTATTAAATCTCCTGATCTCTGGACCACACTCTGACAATGCCTCTGCCAGATAGTTCTTCAGTACAGACCAAGCAGCACTAATTTTCTTTAAGTTTTCTGGCAGTCTCAATTCCTCATAATCATCAGCAATATTCCCTCTAATTTTTGCTAGACACACCTGCGTATAAACATATTTTGTGTAAATTTCCAGTCTCAGACCTAATGTGTGCAGTAGCTCATACATGTTCTTTGACATGAGCACTGAAGTTTTAACACATTTGTCCAGTCACCTAAATATAAACAAAATGCATTGCAACTGCTATTGCAATATTTCTCATATTAATTGTCCTCCCCACCTAGTTATAACCTGTAAAATTGCAAGAACTAAATAAATTTTCTTATATCCAAGTAGCTACATGAATCCATCATCTTTTGCACAAGTTCAATCGACTGTACTTTATAGAGAGTGGAAATTTAAACAAATATGGCTATGAAACTTACAGACATCAGCATCAGTTTGCCCAAATGGCAAAAGCTAAATATAATTACTATTATTTTTATAAATGTCATAATTCATTTTTATAGTATGTTCAAAAATGAGAAACTTAGTCAAAAATTTCAGTCAGAAATCTAAATCTGAAAGCAAACATTGTGTGTGGGCTCCCTTTGACTGGGATGCACTTACACAGCTTATCAGGAACAGAGATCAAAAGGCTTATAATTCCACATAAATATATATCCCTTTCTCACAGAAGACTCAGAACTCTTATGGTTGGCCACTGCCCAAATGATCACTATCACCAACTGGAGGAAGATTTGACATCTCATTTACAATAACATCCTCTGATGAAATAAATCAGGTCCAAGACCCTTGGATAATTGTGTACCCTCTGTTACATGCTGCCCAAGATCGCTGTCTCTTCATGCTAATCTATATTACCCATAATGATCACCCCTTTCTTATTAATAAGGTAGACCAATTTGCCAATACATTTTTTTCTCACTGTCCTCCACATTACCAGGTCTACAGAAACATCCAACTAAGCATTTCATCCTATCTATCACCATTCTCATATCACGCTGCTTCAAAACATCTCACTATTTGCTTTTTGCATCTCCACCTTGGATAGGTGCCTGGCATTTATACACATATCAGTTCATTTCTGGTTCTTTAACAATTCTCACCAACTCCACTTGTTAGATATGACTCTTGCATATTCCCCCCTTTTCTTCCAACCATTCCTGTCTATCATCAATGATCTTACACCTATCTTAAGACCTAAATGTTACCACCATATCCCTGACTCTCTCAATCCTTTAATGAACACCCAGTGTCTCCCTGCCAGAGAAGTACAAAAGAGATAAGCAGAATAATATCTGGAATGAATAGTTATTTATATGAAGAAAGAATAATAAGTTGCAAACCTTAGAGACAAGGTGAATAAAGAGGGAATTTGAAGTCCATTGGAGCTGTTAAAGGAATGGTTGTTAAATTATGGGATATTTTCACAGGAATCAAACTATGGAACCTACTTTTAAATTAATACAGGGTTAGAAGTTATTTTAGTAAAAATATTCAACCACTCCACCATATAAAATGATCAATCAAATGTACACAACTGGAAAAATCCCGACAGATTTTGGGAAAAGCATTGTGTTAGCAATTCCAAATAAAGCTGAGCACAAGCATGCAAAGATTACTGACTGTTAAGCCTATTATCCCAGTCTTAAAAACCTTACTAGAATTATCTATTGCCATATTGAAAGAAAGAAGAACAGTTACCTGATGACTAATTTGGCTTCAGAAGGAAAAGAGAAGCTATACCAACTCTATGAATGATCATTCTAGTTAATGTTGTCAAAATGCTTTTGACAACATTAACTAGAATATAGTGTTCAATCCTCAACAGTCTGAAGATAAATTAGTCTTTTGTCATTGTGATCTATCAACTACATAAAAATCAAATAGTATAGGAAAACAAGGGAAAAAAGCTAAAATAAGAAAAGGCATTAGACAAGGTGTTGACTCTTGCCATTGTTACTTTTTTTTTTTTTTTGTATTTATATTGAAGAGGATCTGAAGGAATTGAAAGAAAAAAAATCAAGAGCAGAATAAAGATTAGTGGCAAGCTTTATAATACAAAAAAAAAAGGGAAAAAAAAAGAAAAGATTTGCAGATGTCAGCCTTAATAACAGAAAATGAAAAACTACAAGATTTACTTGCAGAGATGAATAAACTACTAAACAAAAGATGCAAATTAATGAGAAAAAAAACAAAAGTAGTGAAATGTACCAAGGATGGAGAGCAAATCATAATGTCACAATAGATGGGAGAAGTGAAAGAACAGCACAAGCAAAAAAGGGCATTCCATTAAGATCACAGATATGCTCTCCAAGAGAGACAAATCAAGACTTGGAACATTCAAAAAATGTAGTGTTGGTGCTGAAGATCACATGGACAAGAGTTACAAATGAAGTATTAAGAAAGGCAGAAGAACACAAGATATTACATAAATTAAGGAAAAATAACATGATAAGACATTTGTTAAGACACTCAAGACTGGACTACAAATTCGATTGAAGGAATGATGGAGGGAAGACCTGGCAGAAATAGACCAGAACCCAATACATGAATGACATCAAAAATGAACAAAGCTAAGCAATGTTAGTTTGAAAAAACAGTCAAACTAACAGTACAAAACAGAAGAGCACTATCAACAACAGTCCATGCTGCACACCAACCAATAGGTTGAGGAGTGAGTGAGGATTCAACTACTGGAATATATTTCCAAAACTTTTGTGAGAACTAATACTTCAGGCACATTTATAGGTCCCTTAACAAGTATTCAGAAAGAAAGAATTTGTATAACCAGTATTTCATGTACATAGGTACATTTGACTTAATGGGAATAGTTAAGTGGTTTTGTTAACTCACACAGTAGCTTTCTGTGAAAGTTACCAAATGGAATTATGTCAAGCTCTATTAAAAGGAGAAATGTTAGGAGAGGGAGGGAAAAATAAGGGAGTATCTCCCATCCTAAAGCACAAATCTTCTCACGGATAAGTTTTGTAGTATGAGGTTTTGTGTTGTTCTGTAAGAATATTTTCTTCCGATTAACTAGTCCTGGCTGTTTCTGAAGTAACGCATCCTGCACATGCTTGAGTTGCATTGAGTAGATCTCGGCTGTAATTGTTTGGCTTGTAGCAAGAAACTCAGTGGACAATACCAGTTCCAGTCCACACACAAAGCATAGTCTTCTGGGGATGATGCAACAATCAATGATAAGTTCGCTTCCTGTTAGAGTACAAGATCCATTTTTCATCACAAGGGAGCAAATAATCCAAAAACGGCTCGTTTTTATGACGCGAAAGAAGTGAAGAACAAATTGATAGCCTTTGAAGTTTATTGTCATCTGATAATGCATGTGGAACTCATTAGTTTAGCTTCCATGATTTTCCTAGTTGATGCATGTGTAAATGAATTGTTTCACCATTCACATTAAACATTTGTGAGAGTTCTTGACATGTTAATCTTGAATTATTTTCAACAGCGGCACATAATTCATCATTATCAATAATGGAAGGTCTTCCTGAACGTGGTGCATCTTCAATGATTCACCACCAGAAACAAATCTTTTAAACCATTTCTGTGCAGTACGTTCTGCAACCACATCTTTTGGGACACTTCTGAAGACTTCAAACTGAGTTTAAATTCGTACAGCAAAAAAGGCCTGAATTACATCGTGTTCAAAGTCACAGAAAAAGAGTACACACCAAGTTAGAGCGAATCGATTGTCTGACAAGTATCCATGCCTTATGACATTAAAAAAAAAAAAAAGTGCTCTGCAAACCACTATGAAATTCAACAAGTCATTGCAGTGAATGCCATTAAAAACTGTATGGACTTTTTTTTTTTTTTTTTTTTTTTTTAACAGTACGTTAAATATCTTCCTGGATCTTGTTCCCACTGCTGAGACCTTTCCCATAATGTTTTTGCATTACAGGATATTAAGCAAATGATGTGAAGGCAGCCTCTATATCCAAGTAGACTAGTCATGAAGATATTTCATGCACAAGCTTAGAATTCAGGTAGAGAATTAAGAGAAGAACATCATTTCTTGTCAAGTATAATTCAGATAACTATCTACTAAACATGAGTTGAATATGGAATCTGTCTTGTTCAGATTTGGCAGAAAAAGTCTTCATAAGTTTCTTGAATAATCTCACAAATGAAAATCCTTTCATAGTTAGTGATCATGAAAACAACTACTGTGTTATAGTAAAACTTAAAGTTTAATATAAAACTGAAACAGATTTATATTAAACTGAAATTTTACTGTAACACAGTAGTTATTTTCACTTTTTTTTTTTTTTTAAATAATGAATGCTCACAAACTAAAAGGAATTGTAATTAAGTTCATAGCATTGCTAAATTTTTAGTACCCTTGGCACTGTCCCAATGCAAAAGCATTCGTATGCCCCTGAGGAATAACTGTTCCTCCAAACAGTTATTCAGCATCTTATTTACATCACAAATTAAATTTACACCGGAAAAAAAAAACAAGAGGAATTTCCTTTCTGGACATGCATATCAAATAGGAACTGAATGGATCACTTTCTACTGCTATACTGAAAAGCATACGTTTACATGAAACTATATTCATAATGCACCAGTTCACCATCCATCGTAAAATCCTTAGTGTCTAGAGCTCAAAATTTGTTCCTCCAAAGGAGTGCTCAAACAACAACCACAAACTATCAAAACAGTTTTACTAAATAGATACATCCAATATTATAATAATAAAAACTAACTCTCCCAGATAACCAAAAGAAAATTCCACAGGACTCCTATACCTTACATCAAGGGCATTTCTGAACATGTGGCAAAGATCATGAAATCTATGTTTCCTTCTGCAAAAGATTAACTTTCACCAACGATGATGTAAAAATAATCAAAATTTAAAATTATGAATATTTTTACAAATTATTTATGTTAGTATGTTATTAGTTTTGGTTTCATAACATGTACATCAGCACTTGCAATGTGCCAGTTATTGATATTATTCTCAAAATGAAATGTAAAGTAACTGAAATCTTAATGTACTTAGATTTTGATAGTTATGTCACTTTCAATCTTTTTTTATTGTAATTTAAAATTATTAAGTGTTGTTTTGAAAAGACACTCATTATGCCAACGGAGACGAGTCAGTCAGATACACATTTCTTGCTTGCCACTTACTCAGAGTGCTCATGCTCGCCGAGGAATTTGATGTGCGATTCACAGCTGACATACAGAGCATTCGGTATCCAAGTAACGAGAAAAACAAGGGAGAGCTAATGGAAGTTTAAGAACGCAAACCAGAGAATTTTGTTCTTTGAAGGTTTTTTTTTTTTTTTTTTTTTTTTTTTTTTTTATGTGACAGAAGAATATTAATACAAGATTAGAAAAGGAATCAGAGAACTGTGAGTTCTACGGTCACAGGAGTTGAGACTGTCAATAAGTATTTAGTAAATAAAAGATATTGCAGTCAATGTTCCAACAGAATGTTCAAGGAAACACTGAATGGAAAGTTTCGTCTGTCTCAAGGACACCAGATCTATTTGTTATTTCTACTGGAAAAGGTGAAGGAATTAGCTCAACTTAGATATATGTTGTTTATGAAGTAGTAAAAGAAACTCCCCCCTGGTACAGTAAATTGTACATCAAATAGAACTCAAGAGTAAGAAGTATTTATACTTGAGTCAGTGAGGAATAAGTATAAATACTTCTTACTCTTGAGTAAAGGCAATAAAAAAGGATCCTATGGAAAAGAAGAAGAAAATGTTTATATTTCGAAAGAAGCCCTCACAAAGAAACTGACCACGAACATTTTTGCTGTTGTGAAAAGGTGTTTAGTCTGGAAGACGTGATTAAGTATATGTTAAACAATCCAGTAATAGAATGAGTCAGAGAATGGGTGATTTTAATATTTTTGGATAAGAAAATCTTTAAAGTGTAGATTTATTTTACAAGGCCTTGGATCAAGTTAATTTTCTAGTTATTTGTGGAATTTTGTTTAAAGTGTATATGTTGTTTTAGTTTTATTAAATGTATTTTTATATTTGGTCTTGAGTCAGCGATTTTCTGTATTCTAAAAGAAACAGCTAAAAGTCATTGCATCAATTGGAATTGAACCCTTGTGTAATAATAAACACTGAGTATAAAAAAATTTTATAGAGATAATCTCTAATTTCTTTACAATGCTACTTGGTATATACTAAAGCATATTTATGCAACTTGTCTTATTAAGGAAAACAGATGAAAAAGATCAGTCAAATGCAATTCTGAACATGAATATAATCTTATCAAACCTCACAAATCTGCCTGGTGTAAGATGAAGTTGAAAATACTAGTCATGGGATCCAGTGGGAAAACACCTAATTATTACATAGATCTATGTTTACTGAACATTTATTCAAAAAAAGTGCTAAAAACTCCACTTCAACTCAACCTTATATCTTACCTACCTTACATCCCTATAATTTAGAAAAATTGTTATCCGTAATTATATTAAATAAGTTGTATTTTATTTTAATTCTAATGGTAATTAATATTTTCAGCCCAATAGTGTTTTTGACCAGCAAACATGCAATTGCAGGGGATTCTAATGTAACTCATGCAGAGTGCCGTTTCTGTTGTTCAAATTCCTCACTTTGTTTCTTCACTCACATTGATGTCTAATGATACCCAAGATAAAATATTTGTACAATAAATTTTTATTGCAGTATACATGTTTTTATAATTACTAAAATACGTAGAATTACAGAGCATGGGACTATAATAAATTATGGAAACAAATTGGTGATGTGCAGCAGCCTGATCAGTTGAAGGAGAGAGAAATCAGCAATGCCTAGGGACTTTGTCCAGAATCTCTTATGACAATATCAGATTGTATTCATAAGCCAATGAAGTATGGAATTATGTACCTTTTGAGAAAGAGGATGGTTATGCAAAAGATAACAGGTTACCCCATGCAGCATGAGAAGTATAAGGCACAGATTAAGAAGGTAACAAGTATAGTGAAGAAGGGAAAATTGGCATTCTTTTAGTGCTACACTGTGATCAGCATTCATTTTACACAAATTATGGACTCTACCACCGTGTTATAAATAATTATTTTAATTTCCCAACCTTTCAACCTTCATATTAAGGTCATCATCTGGAGTATACAAATATATACACACACAGAGACAAGCTAAATTATATTTCATATAGTATGCTGAAAAGACAATGATTTGATCAATGGTTATCACACTATTTGTCATGTCTTCCTTCTGGCAGTCTTTCCTTCACTGTTTACTGGAAACTGATGCACACACTGGCTAATATATACACAAAAACTCCTACCACCACCCAACATAAAAACTAGAAGTCATTAATACACTTAAAAACATGGTTTTTGAAGATTTGCTCCAATGAACAAGCACTTAAAGATGAATAAAAAGTTATCAGCAATACCTTCCTAAAAATGGTTACAGCCAAAATGCTATCAACAAAATTCTGTACCAGACTTCACTTAAAAGCAAAAATAAAAGACTATAATAAAACTTTAACCATTCCATACATTAAAGGGATATGACAAAATAAACAGAATACTACAACAATAAAACCTTAGAGCCACTTTTAAACCTCCTGCAAAATTAAAGAACTCTCTCAACACATCCAAGGATCCACTCCTTCCACTAGCCCACCCCTTGGATATACTGTATTCATTGCACCTGTAATTTGTCCTATATAGGGGACACAGGAAGCACAATTCCTATTAGAAAAAAAAAAAAGGAACATAAACGACATTAAATATAATAACTATGGTCAAGATGGTCTTTCTGATCATGCCCTGAACACTTTACATAGAATTGATTGAAAAAGCACCTGTTGTTTACATCACACCGAAACATGGTATGAACATAAATTTAAGGAGGCCTGCGAGATCCTTACCAATTACCCTAATCTTAATAATGATGGTCTAAAAATCCCAAAAATATGAAGGCACATATTCTACCCACTTAACCTTTCTCCCTAAGAGAGAATTTTAAATAGAACCATAGGTAATCCAAGATCCTAAATTTAATATAACAATTGCCATGTTAAATTAGAACATCATTTTCACACACACACGTGTGTGTGTATTCCAGATGATGACCTTAATATGAAGGTCGAAACATCAGGAAATTGAATTATTTATAACATGATTGCAGAGTCCATAATTTGTGTAAAATGAAGGAAAATTAGCTTACGTCACTCAAATAAAGGGTGAATGTGGAAGACTGAACGTTGTGTAGGGATTAAGACTTGAATAAAAATAAGGAGGACATAAGACTGACAGCTCAAGAATAGGAAGTGCTTAGAATATTAAATGAGATTGGACCAGATATCAATATGTATATGACAGGAACATGCAAAATAGAACAAGCAGTGCCCTTGTTTTGTTGAACAAAACAAGGGCACTGCTTGTTGTGTTCAATAGAAGCGTGGCAACAGGTGCAGTTCCAAAAGAAAAGTGTTCCACTGCATTAGGGAGAATCAAGTCAGTAGTGTCCAACCATAGGCCAGATCAGGTGTAGTGGTAAAGGTGTTCAAGGCCAGTTAGTCAGAATACAAACCTGAATTGATGATGGATATCTTTTGAAAGAGAAGCATGGATCTATTAAGGAGAGATTATGATTTAATGATTTTGATACAATAATTTAATATCCTCATTGCTTATCCAAAGCACTTGATAGGATACTATATGATAAACCGTTGAAATTGAGCAGGATGGGGATGGTTAGTCATCCCCATCCTACTCAATTTCAACTGACTGCCAGAAGATAGCAAGTTGCATAAGGAAGTGAGTGCAGTGACAAGTAGGGTAAAACAGGGTTATGTTCTGTGACCACTATTATATAATTCACATTAAGTCAAAGTGAGAATCAGATCCTGCAATCACTATTTGTCATGAATGCAACTTGTCTTATTCCCCCACTGCTTGGCATTATGCAGTAGGTTAAGTATCTTACTGGCCTTTTGAAAGAATCATCACTAGTCAAATGAAATTCTAACCTTAACATAAGGTTAAAATTTCATTTGTTAGACAATCAGCACAATGTTTAATACAATTCACTTTTGCATAACACTTCATTTCAGTAATGATACCAGTCAGGTTTGTTTTCTGACTTCTCCACACAAGTAGCTATTTTTGAGACTTACATGCTGCTGCAATATTATTTTAATGAAATATTTTGTAAACAGATAACCATTAGAAAACTTAATATTTCACTAAACTATCTGTATAGTGCCAAGTTATTATCAACATTCATGGTAACCAAAAAAGCAGTTTACAAAATTAAAATGAACTCAGGAAATGCAATGGAATCCCTCTTCAAAAATGATTTTGTTGCAAATTCTAGCAATTTCAAATAATATTTATTTAGATTTGAAAGAGCTCTTGTGTGGCCCATCTTGCCAAACTTAAATTTTCATTCAATTCACACTTAAAGAATGACTGTTCACCATGGTACTTTCACAACATATTGATTAGAAATGTGTAGAGATGTGTTTCTTGCCTAGACTGGCTCTGAACATGAACTTCAAGTTTTCATACATAAGATCAATAATAACCATCAGCAACTATGCCAAAGAACCACCAGAGTGCATAAAATTTGAATTCTTGAATGGAAGCACATCTTCCAGAACTATTCAAGTTTCCTCTTCTTGGCCAAGTGAAATCAATTTTGGTTGTGTTGACAGTTTGCTTACAGTCATTTCTGGCTTCTTATAAGCACACAAGAAAAATATAGATTTCAATGAAACCCAATTGTGATGTGCCTGATTCTATGCTTCAATGTTTTGGCACACTCAGAAACCAAAGTGACAAGAATTAAAAATGGAATTGAGAATGTAATGTTTCCATACAAAAAGAATCATGAAATTCCTGACATGTACCCTAAGGGTGTGTACACAATATTATGATAGTGCTACATGAAAAGTTACATCATTAACTTCCTATCAACAATTTTCCTCCAAATTAATTTATCTGCAAAGACTCCAATATTAACAGATTGTATTTCTCGTAGAAAGGCGTATATGCTAGTTATACATAATTACTAATTGACTTAAGGAATTCACAACGTACAATAGAATATAAAATAAATTAAACTTTAATATATATTTCCAATATTTCAGCATTCACGTTGCCATTTTCAAAGGAACTTACAATAAAGACATGTGCATGCAGGCACTACATACAGTAAATGAGGACTGAAGCAGGAAGCTATCGTTTCTCCCAAAAGCCCTGATGGTGCCCCTAGTGGGCTATGTAGGTATTCTTGGCCGTTGGGCTGAAGGTCTCCTGATGTCTCTCCCAAATTTGGGGAATCAGCCTCAGCCCTAAGAAACATGCAAAACCTCAACAAATTTGGGAGACATACATCAGGAGACCTTCAGCCCAACGGCCAAGAATACCTACATAGCCCACTAGGGGCACCATCAGGACTTTTAGGAGAAATGATAGCTTCCTGCTTCGTCCTCATTTACTGTATGTAGTGCATGCGTCTTTATTGTAAGTTCCTTTGAAAATGGCAACATGATGTTGCCGAAATATTGGAAATATATATATATTAAAGTTTAATTTAACGTATATTCTATTGTACGTTGTGAATTCCTTAAGTCAATTAGTAACAGACTATATATTTCTAGATCTTGTTCGTCCTCTAGCTCTTTTCCCTGCACTCTGGCAAAGAACTGCTCTGCTAAATTTATCTCCCATACTGTTTAAGTGAATATACCACCTGAGATTAGCTCTGCTAACAATATTCTTTCCTAATATCCTCATTTTTAATATGATATTGCCAGCGATGCCATCTGTTCACTCTCCTAATCTTTCTCAGAACTCTCACATCTGTTTCCATCAAGTGATTTATTTATAAATTTTTCAGCTCTCAGATCCATAAACCAATTTTAACAAATTGGTACAGTAATTTAATAGTTTGACCAATTTTTTTCTTATGCCATATAAGTTTACATATAAGTTTATTCGGTTCACTTTCTTCCATACTAGCATTGTTAATTTGGTCTATTTTCACAATTTGCCATCTACAATAAAAATTGTGCATGGGTAGCTGAAATGTTTTACTTGTTCTATAGAGTCCATTCAGGATGCAGTTGATACTTTCAATGTTTCTGCCCTTTTCATGATGTCTTTTTATTGCTGATTTTCATACCAAATTTATTACAGTTATTCAGTTTAGTCAGGGAATCTTCAAGACTTGTACTGGATTTATTGAGAAGGTATAACTTCATCCACATAAAATAAAGAGCTGAGATTGACATAGCTAATTTTGATATCAGGTTTGATACTACTTTCCTTCACAATGCAATCCATATAGATGATGAATAATAGAGGGGATATTGTACATCCTTGTCTGACATTTCATTTAAACAAATGATCTCATTGTGCCTCATTCAATTCTAATCACTGAACAACTCAAATAAAGACTAAGTATTGCTTGATATAACGTCCTATTGACACCATACAACTGTAGCATTCTGAATAGCTTTCCTTTTGGCATATTGTCATATGCCAGTGATGTTCTACTTTTTTTTTTTTTTTTTAATTATGCGAGCTACTTTTCTATAAAAAGTTATTCTGTGATCTGCTCTCTTGTATAGATCACGTTCCCCCAACCTGATATCTGATAACGCACAAATATACAACTAAAAACTTTGTGTATTTAAATATTTATCACTTTTAATTATTTTAATACAAAAAAAAAAATATATATATATATATATATATTGGAATAAAATATTTATTTCTCTATTTTGGAAAACCAAAGTTAGAAAAAACAAAACTAACACCTTGACCACAACTAGTTATACAAATGATCTGTAATTGGAAACTTCTGTCCTGGAACCATGCTTATAGAGGTGATACAATTTTGCCTTCTTTCTACTCCTTAGGAACCTTACCCACAGCAAAGACTTTCAGCAAATAATCAACTCAAGGGCATAGCTACTGTTGCGCATATCCCTTCAGAATGTGTGGCAATACGTCATCTATTCTCACAGCCTTATTAACATTTAACTCAATCAAAAATTGATATACATCTGATTCTTTCAGTTCCAATTCTTCTAACACTTGCCTCTCTTCTATATATTGCATGGCATCATAAAGTGCTCATTCAATAATTCCACTGTATCCTTTGAAGATATTTATCCCTCAGAAATTCAAACTCTCTCTCTCTCTCTCTCTCTCTCTCCCCTCCTTCCATTCTATTTCTATAAAGTCTCCTATCAGGATCACCTGTTTACATGCCCAACCATTTCAATCAGTTGTTCATCTTTCCCTTCTATGCAAAATAACCAGCAAGTACTGTAAATCTGAATAATTCCAATACATATGGAGCAAAGTGTGACATGGGCAAATCCAGGATTTTAATTAATGGTATACATCATTGGTAAATAGTGAAGTAATATGAAAACTAGTCATTATTTAAGAGGGAGATGTTAAATCCCATTTTATTCCATAGCCAGGCATGAAACTCGGGTCGAAATCCATCAAGTTTCAATGCCGAAAAAACTATCGGCAGAACCAAATGTAAATGATCACTTGGATAAAACGGGATTTGACATCTCCCTCTTAATTAACAAATTCGCCAGTAAAAGAGCCTTTCGGCTTATTATCTTTGTAGTTAACTAATCATTATGTCTGAACTTTTTTAAAATATTGTTTTTTAACATACTTTTTTTTAGGTGGACAAATTTTTTTTAAAAAAGAAAAACTGCTTTTTTTTTGGGTGGGGGGATGAGAAGACAATGTCTGGATAGCCCTTCACACAGAAGTCATAAGTCAGAGAGATTGGTTTTGGAATAAGCGACGTCTCAAAATATTCTTCAAACATGAAGTATGGCTGTATCAATTTACCAAAAATGTGGCAGTCACTTTAAGATCCAATTAACACCTGTTTTTATTTTTTTCTTTCTCGTTTAATCCAATAATATGTGGTACCAATAAGTACTGTAGTTCCTTGTGTTCTCTGTTACAACATTTTTTTAAACCGGTCCCACTGTTAATCAAATTGATGCTGTTTGTGACAAACTATTTCTGTGCTCTGAAGATGCAGGATATAATATCAGAAAATAAGTTAAATAATACTTATTTACTTATTATTCTGTCTTTTGAATTAATGGCATCAAATTGATAGATACAATATGATATGGATCATAGTATTTTTATGAGAACTATTTTTCCAGAGAAGTCAAAATGACCCAATTTAGTCCATATTGAATATAAAATAATTCATATTACTGCATTTAACCGATTAAAACATACTGAAAAGTTCATCAGAATGATACTGCAGATGTTTGTCTGCAATACACTTAATACAGTAAAAAACCTTTCAAAATCATGCACCACCTCTCATTATATTAATACTCTTACAAAACATACACTTTGCTTTCCAGATATATTTGGGATATGAAATTATTTAAGCAAAAACTAAGAAAATGATAGAAATGTTGCACAGGCACAGAACATAGCAGTCACAAGGCACTTAATGTACCTTGTGACTGCTCAGGACAATATTCCATATTTATTTCTACAAAATAAATCATCAAAAATACTTGCACTTTTTATATAATTTTACATATTAGAAAAAATTTAACCCCCAAAAATCTGCAACAACATTTGGGCATGAAAAACTCACACCAGAAGCATTCTAAGAATGTGCTTCTGATGCAGAACAAACATATGTCATATCATTTAGTGTGAAGGGGGTGTCCTTTTCATCTATCTTTCTTTCAGATGAAAGAAAACCAATGTGCTATTTGGAAGCCGTTACAGATCAGTATGATTATTTTTAGTCAGCCATGGCGATGAAGAATTCTCCTAACTTGAACAAGTATGGATGCATAAATTTGACAAAAATTTGGGGCTTATCTTAACTGCTACATGGCTGTAATACTTTTTTTTCACAACATTAGAGGGTGCCAAATTAGGACTCAAGATGTTTTGTCATTATAAAAGCTGTTACAGTTTGAATTGTTTCACTTATTCATTGTTGTGTATAAACTATAACATGCTGCTTTGTGCTCTGAAGATGATTTGAAATTCAGCAAAATATGTCAGTTAAACATTTTTTATAAAATAGTTCGTCTGATGTTGTTAATACCATCAAAATAAGTTATGAATAATGTTCAAAAAGTTGTCTATTAGATTATAAGTTTCACAATTCAGAAGTCAGAGGGTCAAATTTCAGATGACTGGAGTAGAGCTCTCATAGTTCACACATAAAAACAAGAATAAAACTTAATGTGAGAATTGTAGAGGAATTTCTCCAATAAGTGTTCCAGGTGAGATTTACAGGCATACTTAAGAGTTTGAGAAAAATTGTGGAGGAAAAACTAACAAGCTAGTTCAGGCCCAATAGAGGTTGTCAAGATCAGATTTTCACTTTACAACATATAAAACATGGGAATATAACAAAGATTGGTATTTAAGTTTTGTAGATCTATTTCTCTGCACATCTTGTATGATGTGCAGAGAAAAGCTTTTCAAAATAATACAGAGCAAAAGACTATATTTAACTTTTAAGTCAGTAGTCAGAATTGAAATATAGGGAGATGGTCTGATGTAAAATAAGGCATAAGACTAAGTGCATCTCCACTTTTATCATCTATATGGATTGCATTATAAAAGAAAGTGGCATTAAACCCGATATTAAAATCAGAGAAACTTAGCACTGATTTATTCATGATTCTCCAGGATAGGCAGGAACATAAACATCTATTTAGGCACAGTTTCAGTAAAGATGGAAAATTTAATATGGAAACAGACAATAGAAAAAGCAAAGCTGGTATTGTTAAATAAACTAGTGTATACAAGACAGTGTTCAAACCACTTTTAAGTGATGAATCTGAGATTTGAGTTAGAAGTAAAGCACATGAGTTTGAGAAAAATTAGGGGCACGAACAGATCACAAGTCTGGTTGCAGTATCCACTCGCCAGTCAAGAGGCTGCAGGTTCAAATCCCACATTGGGCATGAATGTTTGTCTTTAAGCAGGAAATGAATTTCACTGATGATGCAAGACCAATGCACCACTTATTGGAGCCCCGAAGCAACTTAAAAGTTCATATTCGGTCTCTAGAGCAGGATTTCTGAACTATATGAGAAATAAAAACACAAAATATAAAATTAATAAAAAATAGAAAAAACTCATGAAAGGTTTGCAAACAAACCTTTCATGAGTGGCAGCCACATTAAAAAAGAGATGGCATTAAAGGCAGAATCATTAAAGGTCAAGAAATTATGAAGGAACTTGACTTTATCATTTCAAACATTACAACCAAGCAATTCTATAGCAGCCAAGCTATATAATTTAAACTGAAAAAAGTAGACAAAATAGCTCCATGTGGAAGTACAGATAAAGAATCTTAAATGTTTAGATCTCATACCATATGGTCATCTCTTACTATGCTTCACTTGCAAAGAGAATGAAAAATTATCAATATGACAAAGAAAAAAGGTATTTAAAATAACATCATATTTACCAAGAACAAATGTTTCTGTTCCCTAGATATTTAGATTAAATAAAAGGGTTATGCTTTGTAAATGCCAAGATTTATGGCAGAGGCATAATAAATTAAAATTCTTATTTAACATTGCTGAATATACATTCAACTTAGCATTTGTAAATCACTCATTTAGTATTTTTTCTAGGCCTCCATGGAGTTAGTAATCTTATCACAAGGGATCAATCCATCCTATGCTTTCCACACTTCAAATTGAACTTTCAATTTCAATATCAGAGAACATTCACCTTTCCTGAGTATACCACTATATATACATCAAAATGTCACACAGTACACTGATTGTAGTGATAAATAATGATGAGCTCTTATCTTCTTAGGAATGACCATATCTCCCAGTTTAGGAAATTCTTAGTGACGACTACGGCATTAGTTATGATTTTAATCAAGCTCAAAGTAATTAGAACAGCTAAGTAGGTCAATACATTTTGAAATAATTTACTTCAAGCAGAACTAGAAGTTCTATGCATTATGTTTACAATTTATGTGAGCACTTTATGAACACTGTCGAAGAAAGTTTTATGATTTTCAAATCATAAAACGTTCTTCGACAGTGTTCATTAGACAACTTATAAAATAACGTAAACATAAGGCAATCAGCAACCAGCAGGTGGTCACGAATGCACTAATTTTTGCTGTGTTTGGCAGACATGGACATTTCCCCCCCCACTTCGAGGTAACGTTTCTGCCATGAATTTCAAAATATGAAACTGAATGGTTTCAGTAGATAATTTCTTTAAAAAAGCCGTAAACCAGAGACGCCATCTATTTTAGAAGTTTACTGGGAACGCGCTACCCTCCCAGAAGGCAATGCTGAATCCAACCTTTCACCTTGCTGCCAATGAATTTATTTCTCGAATTCAGAATGGTGAAAAATTGAGAAAAATCCAAATGGCTTTTTCATTTTATGTGTAAAATAGTAAAACATTTTAGATAATCGTGCGTGGCCTTTCAACAACTTTTAATGATATGAAAGCGCAAAAAATAGAAAATAAAACGTTCAAAATCGTTAAGTGACCGTAAGACCTGTCTCCAAAACAAATACAAATTTAATAACAACAATACTAAGCGTTAATTAGAAATGGCTTATACATCTTTACTAATCGGAATTTCCAATGCCATTTTTGTTCTGATTTAGAAAATATACGAAATGAACTCTAAATATTCGCGAAAAGCGCATTAAAATTGACGTGTGATGCTCTTAATTACTAGGAAATGCTCAGGAGGTTACCTTTAGCTTCATTCAGCCATTCGAGTTCACTGTTCCGCCTATTAGCCGGAAAGCTCTGCAACTCTTTGTACCACTCTATTGAAAAGGCTGTGCCGGGAGCAACGACATCAGAATCGCTCGTGCTGTCGTGACTCACGGAGTTGTCGTACGCTGAATGGTCAGTAGGGGACAGTTCAGTGCTGGGGCTCTCCATGACTAAACTCAGAAATGGAGTATTCGATATGAATTATTTTTAATTTAGTAACACAAGAACAAACTCCTTAGGGTTAAGGAACTTAGTCAGAAAACTAGCGCCGCCACTAAACAAGGTGGATCAAACTGACAAGGCCAGGAGAGCCACAACTTCGATGCGGGGGTGGTAGTAACGGAATCGATTAAACAGCTTTACGCTTACCCAGGAAACACTGCCCTACGATTGAAGAAAATTTTATGGCCCCACCTAATGCGATCTCATAGTAATGGAACTGTCCCACACTTCGCCAGTAAACACTAGAAGCGAGGCAAATGGAAAAATTTTACAAATGATACGTGCCTTATGAACGGAGAATGCCAGTGGTTTCAGAAATATTTTGATATCAGCAGATTGACGAAAGTAATGGCGATTATACACAAATACAGAACAAAGTAACGTGAAGGTGGTGTTAGTTTTTCTATTATGTACGCTTGGAAGTATATTCACGATAGTCATTTCATCCACCTCAAGATAAAGGAATTATTGTCATAAATAAGCATTTTCCAGACAGCCCAACTAACTAAAATTATGACGAATCTCCTCCTCTCTACAGGATATCAGCAGATTGACGAAAGTAATGGCGATTATACACAAATACAGAACAAAGTAACGTGAAGGTGGTGTTAGTTTTTCTATTATGTACGCTTGGAAGTATATTCACGATAGTCATTTCATCCACCTCAAGATAAAGGAATTATTGTCATAAATAAGCATTTTCCAGACAGCCCAACTAACTAAAATTATGACGAATCTCCTCCTCTCTACAGGATTTATATTATACTGTAGGTTATATATGATGTAGCAGTCACTGACGTAAGCACATCCAAATCAATCACATTTTTCAGGACAAATAGCTTTATTTTTTCAAACTGAAATATTGGTTTGTTTCCTTCATTCTGACGCTTCCGCGAAATCATAGTATTTAAAGTAAAAAAAAAAAAAGAAACAAACACAATTTAATTGCAAAACGGGGATGGTGCATAAATTACCTCAGAATGCGACTTTAGTGAAACTGAAGGAACGCAAGATACTAACATATTTCGGATAACAGCATAGGCAGTGTACTTAGTAATACCAGATTAACATAACATGACGGTCTGGCACATATTTTTGGAGCCTAATCAGTGGCTTAATTATTTTTGCTTCATCTTCTTAATTCTTATTTTGCAGAATTCTCTGCTGGAAGTTTTATCAATTGATTTCACAGGATTAAACAAGAATATATTTTCTTAGCATCCTTAATTTAACAATTATACTAATATTGTCCCTGATGATAGGCTAGCACAGAACAAGACTGTTCTGTGCTAGGAATCACTTAAAAATACCAAGCAATTTTAAACCTGGTTTTTACTCCATTTCCCAAGTAAGCAAACAGACAAACAAGTCAAGTTTGCACCTGCAAGCGATGCAAGTCTAGCTGATCCTACAGGTAGTGCAAGACCAAGGCAACTCGTGGTAAAGGTGGCATAAGCTTTGATCACTAATCTTAATATTTACCCTTAATGCCAAAACACATCTCCAAGAAAGGGATGCATGGTGTTTTGTATTAAAGGCAAGGGGCGACTACCCAGACCGGTTTCGACCTTTATTGAGGTCTCATCAGTGGGAGCTAGGCTAGAAATACCAAGATTTAGTAATACAGAGCTTACAAGTATTTTACCAGAACAAGTTACAGAACACTACCGGTCTGGGTAGTGGCCCCTTGCCTTTAATCACTGTCACATCCCATAATTAAATGTTGGGAATCAAAGAGAATAAGCATTAGCAGAATGAAGGGAAACATTTAAACAACCTGCACAAGTGTTCCAGCACTATTTATATAGTCCCCCCCCCAAAAAAAAGTCAGTTCACTGTATTTCATCAAAACAAATAAATTCTTGCTTGGGTAAAGTCATTTGCAAGAATATTCTGAATATTCAAAGAATATTCTGCATTTGGAGAGCCTCAAATGGTATCAGTAACAATCTTTTTATCAATTGAAATAGAAAGAATTAATTTACAAAAATCAAAGTCAAGTATGCACTTTTTTCTTTTTTTTTTTTTTAAACTGAAAGAATTACACTTGCACTGCTCTAAATTTGAGTCAAATGTCTATCTTTGCCAGGTTGGGTTGCAGAGTAGATATCATACCTGCTCTCTAACTAATAGGTTATAGGTTCAATTCCCATCTTGGGCAAGGATATTTATAAAATTTGCCAGCTCTGGACATGCTTGTATAACTTGAGTTTATAAGGCCTGTCTGTATTTTATAAAAAAGATATTGTGATTGAGATTGATACAAAGAAATTGTGTAAATTATGTACAAAATTGTGAAAAATATTTATTTTTTCTTTTTCAGTAAGGAATGTGCAATTTACCACAGCAGTCATTTCAGAAATATTTGTTTAGAATAAAGAAAATCCATACTAAAAAACATTCCTCCACATGTGATTTGGGCAGCAGTTAATACAAAGTACTCATAAGCCCTTTGTCTTTCAAATAGCTCAGTGGCAAGAGTTACCTGCAGATACATTTGGAATGCTAAATTCACCAAATGATTATTCTTTGCATCCAAAATGAGTTCTGGCCTCAGTAGCAGAATGGTGTCCCTTCTGATTTTTTCCTGAAAGTTTCACAGTACTCAATCCATTTCAATGACATGTAGTCCAGCCCTTTGAGCATGGAATAATATTACTGTGTAATATATCTAAGATTATGTTAACAAATATATTGAACAAATGAAAATAGAAAGCAATTAGTACTGCTTTTTAAAGCATCACAACACGCATGTTGAGAACATTTGTGTAGAGAAAACACAAAACATCAACAGCCATCTCCCTATGCCTTTACAGAGAAATACTACTGATGTTTGCTGTCATGATGCACACCATATTATAAAACATTTTCAGTATCTCATGTTTAAATGTGATTTTTGGGATAAAGGAATTTCACACTGCATAAATTATTACACTCACAAATAAGTTTCTTGTCTTAGTTGGAAGTAGTAGTAAAATAAATCTGATGCCTTTTATTCCCCCCAAAAAAGTCCTCTTAGTCCTTCCAACTTTTACAAGACTCACTGAGAGTCAGTCTCCACACTTGGCCATTGCTGATAAAGCCTAAAGCTATTAAAGATTTCAGAAGTATCTGGAGGGGGGGGGGGGGCATTGTAGACAACTCTCATAATAATAGGTGGTATTATTACGTCACCTCTGAGGACTTATATAGTGAGTTGTAGAGTAATCTCCCTAGACTTAAACCTCCTTCCATACCAGCAACTGAGCACCCTATGGCCTGGCCTTTTGGTAGAAAGACAATATTAAACAACCTGAATACTATGATGACTCAATGGCATCTCTTCTATTGTATACAAACGTGCTCCAGAGCAAACACCTGTTCTCTTCAATCTTCTATACTCAAGCTGGCACCTATCCCATCTCATGAAAATTAACACATATCCAACCCATTCCAAAAAAGGAAGGAAAAAGCCTACCATCCAATTACAAAACAACTACTATCACTGCAACCTTCTCCAAAATAATGGAGATAGTTATCAATAGTCAACTTCTTCACCACCTAGAAGCTCAGAAATTAACCACCAGTATGGATTCCGACAATCCACATCCATAGCTGATAGTTTACATCACTCACCCCTAGACATGTGCCATAGAACGGTTTGGAGAAACTAACAAGGCCTGCTTTCTTTGCAAACTGTCTTCTTTCAGTCTATCTGCCACTCTCTAACTGGATAGAGAGTTTCCTCTCTGGTTGTTCACTGTCATGGTGGATGGCATCCTCTCTTTGAGCTTTGTCACCAATGCTTGAGTGCCTCAGGGCACTTTTCTCCACTATCCTCTTTCTCTTATACATAAATGACCTACTCTCAATTACTACAAATCTTATCCACAGATTTATTGCTGATAACACTCTCCATTCAACCTGCTCCTTTGGCAAACTATATCTGCATAGTTTGTCAAAGGAGTAGGATGCCAGACAACATTTGTCAAGCATCCCTTACATCAAGATCTTCAACCAGTGCCTTAAACACTGACCTCCATACCATCCTTCAGGGACAAGAATAACCCAGTCACCTTCAATTCTGCCAAAACACAATTCTGCTTTTTCTTTTGTAAAAGGGATCTCAGCTCACATTCTCTCATTATCTGTAATGCATCAGACAAGATGAACTCTCTTTCCTTAGACTGAGATTTACCTCCAAACTGTCTTGGCACAAACACATCACATCAAAACTTCTTCAGCTTCCAGAAAATTAACAAGAAATTCTTTTCTGCTCAAGAAGCTATTTTACACCTGCCCAACTAATAACTCTGTACAAATCCAAAATCTCTATATTTGCAATTAACATTGGAACACTGGACAAAGTTGCAAATTGGCTGAAATACTCAAGACATACTGACATCACTTGCATCCATGAAACAAAATGGAAAGGGACAAAGACCTGAGAAATTGGCAAAGGATGTAAGATCCTATATATAGAACAACTGGCCAAAAACGAGTAGCCATAGCAGCCTGTGAGCACCTACGGGACTGTATTACTGAAGTTGACCATATCTGACCATCCGGATTGTCACAGAGACCACACCTGTGCGTATTATTTCCTGCTATGCACCTCAGCCAGGATTCCCAGCTGAGGAGCATGACAAATTTTAAACAGACTTGGAAATGTTCATTAATGCCATCATTAATGAACATTGACTCATTAATGAGCATGACAAATTTTGAACAGACTTGGAAATGTTCATTACTGCCATCAATGCCAAATCTGATGAACCACTAATTATTAGTGGAGACTTAAATGGCCATGTTAGCCATTCCCGAGATGGTATTGATTGTGGATATGGCACATGTAATGATGGAAGCAAACACATTCGAATGCACTGAATCATGTGATCTGGCAAACACATTTTTCAGGAAATGCCCATCCTACCTCATCATCACCTATTATAGTGGTGGCCATGAAACACAAACTGATTACTGGAGATGTGGAGAAGAGAACTGAAAGTAGTGCTAGACTCCAAGGTCATTCCATCTGACAACAGTGCTCCCTCAACACTGACTCCTGCCTCTTGATTTCTGTCTCCAACTTTGGGCAACTAGTAACATCTACTGAACGAATTAAGTAGTGGAAACTTCCTAACCATTTGCAACAACTTATAAATGCTGTCAGTCCTCTCGGAATGGAAACTGGCCATATAGCTAAAGAAATATGGAATGAGACTATCATGAAAACCCAGACAAGTGCCAAGAAAATTCTAGGTGCAACTAAACCCAGGCTGCCAATTCATAGACAAGCAAGTTTGGTGGTGGAATGAAAATGTTCAGCACATAGTGAAAGCCTAGAAAGATACAAGAACTAGCTACAATCTAGAACTGATGACAACCTCACTCAATATCATTATAATAAATTTAGTTTAATCCTTTATCCAAGTGTAAGCAAACAAAGTTTGCACCTGAAGTATCTTCAGGACTGAGGCAACTCATGGTAAAGGTGGACCAAACTCTCATCACTCCTTGTCTCAGTATCTCCATAATGCAAAGCACATCTTCTTGCGGACATGTATAATGTTATGCATTAAGGGAAGGGCCACTACCCAGACAGGTTTCGACCTTTATTGAGGTCTTGTCAGTGGAAGCCAGACCCAAAAGGTTGTGATACTAAGGGGGAAGTAATGGAGAAGTCATATTTACCTAAACGAGTTGCCAAAAGGTGTCTCTCTTTATTATTAAATAACTCTGGATTAGAGAAAGATGTTGGAAGTTTTTCCCCGCTTGGTTAGACTATAATAAATTTAGTTTAATCCTTTATTCAAGTGTAAGCAAACAAAGTTTGCACCTATGGTATCTTCAGGACTGAGGCAACTCATGGTAAAGGTGGACCAAGTTCTTATCACTCGTCTCAATATCTCCCATAATTTACCTAATGTATAGGTAAATATGATCTCTCCTTTGCTTCTGCCTTAGTATCACTACTTCTAGGTCTGGCTCCCACTGACGAGACCTCAATAAAGTTAAAAACCGGTCTTGCTAGTGGCCCTTCCCTTAATACATAGCATTATAAATGCCTGCAAGGAGATGTGCTTTGCATTATGGGAGATACTGAGACAAGGAGTGATGAGAGCTTGGTCCACATTGACCACGAGTTGCCTCAGTCCTGAAGATACTTCAGGCGCAAACTTTGTTTGCTTATACTTGGATAAAGGATTAAACTAAATTTATTATAGTCTAACCAAGTGGAAAATAAACTTCCAACATCTTTAAGCATAAAAAACTTATTGTTTAATACTGACCATATACAAATATTTTAACATTCTTTGCCTACCAGTTTCGCTAGCAAACTGTCTAGCTTTTTCAAGGTGTTGACGGAAAAGTATAAAAAATACTAGTAAATGCAAATTGAGAGGAACATTAAAAACGTTGTAAACACACTAGTAGCTAAGGGTGCACGTTTGCATGACAGAGACCGAGTGGATTTATTGTTCTTAATCATTATCACGTGTGCATGTTTGTTGTAAACGCATAATGTGATTACTAGCTAGCTGTAGTTCAGATGGATTTAGAGAGCGAGGATGAGGTTTTTCCATGAACTGTTAAGAATAGTGCCCTCGTTTCTGTTGAGGTTTCCGCCAGTTTTTAACACTATTGCAGCTTCCTTGAATAAACTGTCTATAATCGTCATCTAAATATGGCATGGAGCTATTTTGCCACTTTATCGTGTGGTTAGACGTACAGATGTGATGTGCTAAGCCGGAAGAAATACTTCTGTTGTGGTTTACATCACCTACGTGCTCTCTCTGTCTGGTCTCCAAACTCAATGAAGTTTGTCCAACGTAGGCGAGACCATAGGAGCAAGGAATATAATATACTCCTGGATATTTGTAGAATGGCACCTTGTCTTTTGGTGATCCAAAAAATGTTTGATGCGGGTGGTTGGTTTGAAGATGACTCTGATGTGGGCTTTTAGTATTCTGACTATTTGATAAGAAATTGACTTGATGAAGGGAATCACTACAGTAGAAATATGCTGGGAGTTTGGTTCTTCTTGTCTGGGGTTGTCACCGTATAGATATTTTTTGACGATGTTCAGAGGGTATCCATTTTGTGATAATGTTTTGGCTATTAGTGAGATTTCAGTCTGTGTATCCTCCTCTTCTGATATAAACTTACGTGCTCTATTTTTCAACATATGGATAATGCTTAGTTTGTGTGTCTTGTGATGGTTAGAAGTATAATGAAGGTATCTTCCAGTGTCTGTTGGCTTTTTGTAAATAGATAAATTAACACTATTTGACTGTCTTTTTATCAAGATGCCTAGAAAATGCAGATGGTTGTTGTTTTCAACTTCCAGAGTGAATTTTATCTTGTTATGTATGGAGTTGATTTTATTCACAAACGATTTTAGGTTTTCTAAGCTATCTTGCCATATAATGAAAATACCGTCAATCTCCACCATATAGATGGTCTAGGGGAGATTGTTGAGAGAATTTCTTTCTCAAGTTTTTCCATGAAAAGGTCTACACAAGATGGTGATAGCAGACTTCCCATTGCTAGGCTTTCTAATTGTTGGTATATGGTGTTATTAACTTTGAAGAAATTAGACTGAAGGCAATGTTTAAACATCTGTGTGATGTCTAGAGGAAAGAGTTCTTGAATGATGTTTATTACCTCTTTTACTGGTACACTGGTGAAGAGGGACACAATATCCAGACTGGCTAGTATGTCTGTTGGTTCAATCTTAATGGCTTGGAGTTTATTTACAAAATGCTGACTATTCTTGATATGGGATTCTGTTGATCTTATTTTGTTATTTAATAAGTTTAAAAGATGCTTAGCCAAAAGGTAAGTTGGGGATGATCTCCCATCAATGATTGAATGGGATCTTAACTCTAAAGACTATTATGATAAGTTAAACTTATTACTATCAGACAACTCTACCTATAAGATCCTAGACAAAGATCCCAATGAAACAAACCAACTAATCCGTAATTGCAACATTTGGCCAGAAGAGGTGAAGAGAAGAATGAAATCCTCACATCCCATTACTCCCAGACTATATGGAATACCTAAAATACATAAAAAGGATATACACATACTGAAATCTCACTAATAACCAAAACATTATCACAAAATGGATACCCCCCCCGAACATCAAAAAATATCGATACGATGACAACCCCAGACAAGAAGAACCAAACTCCCAGCACATTTCTACTGTAGTGATTCCCTTCATCAAGTCAATTTCTTATCAAATAGCCAGAATTTTAAAAGCCCACAACATCAGAGTGATCTTCAAACCAATCATCAACATCAAACATTTTTTAGGATCACCAAAAGACAAGGCGCCATTCTACAAATATCCAGGAGTATATTACATTCCTTGCTCCTATGGTCTCGCCTACATCAGACAAACTTCACTGAGTTTGGAGATCAGACAGAGAGAGCACGTAGGTGATGTAAACCACAACAGAAGTATTTCTTCAGGCTTTGCACATCATTTCTGTACGTCTAACCACACGATAGAGTGGCAAAATAGCTCCATGCCATATTTAGATGACAGTTATAGACATCGTTTATTCAAGGAAGCCGCAGTAGTGTTAAAAACTGGTGGAAACCAGGGTACTATTCTTAACAGTTCATGGAAAAACCTCATCTCTCTCTAAATCCATCTGAACTACAGCTAACTAGTAATCACATTATGCGTTTACAACAAACATGCATGCGTGATAATGATTAAGAACAACAGTTAAGTTTGAGTGCAGTTAGTAGTTGGAAGGGGACCAACCGTTTGATGCTGTCGGCACACTCTCCCTCGATGAGTCTTTGGACTCCCTGGAGGTGTCAAAATAATAATAACAAGTCCACTCAGTCTGTCACGTGAATGTGCAACCTTAGCTACTAGAGTGTTTACGTTTTTAACGTTCCTTTCAATTTGCATTTACTAGTATTTTTTATACTCTGCCGTCAATGCCTTGAAAAAGCTAGACAGTTTGTTAGCGAAACTGGTAGGCAAAGAATGTTAAAATATTTGTATATGGTAAGTATTAAACAATACGTTTTTTATACTTAACTTTTAAACGACCAAACATGTTTAATTCCAACATCTTTCTCTAAAGCCAGAGTAATTTAATAATAAGGTGGTACACTTTTTGGCAACTCGTATAGGTAAATATGACCTCTCCATTGCTTCTGCCTCATTATCACCATTTCTGGGTCTGGCTCCAAACACTGACGAGACCTCAATAAAGGTCGAAACCTGTCTGGGTAGTGGCCCTTCCCTTATTGCATAGCATTATACATGTCTGCAAGGAGGCTTTGCATTATGGGATATACTGAGACAAGGAGTGATGAGAGCTTGATCCGCCTTGACCACGAGTTGCCTCAGTCCTGAAGATACTTCAGGTGTAAACTTTGTTTGCTTACACTTAGATAAAGGATTAAACTGAATTTATTATAGTCTAACCAAGTGGAAAATAAACTTCCAACCTCACTCAATATCACCAACTCAAGACAACTGCTAAATGAGAAGTAGCAGCAGCAAAAGCTGAGAACAACCACAACCTGTATACTCAACATGGACAAACCTGAAAGGAGCCAAACAGAGGTCTGTTTGGCTCCTATCTGGACATCAGCCATCCTCCAACGATGGCATGATTATTTAAATGCAATATGTAACAAAGAGTACCCACATCTACTAATTCCCACTTGACCCTGTTCTTGGGGACGTATCACTTATCACACCCACAGAGGTTTCAAATGCCATCTGTGCTGTGAAAAATTTAAGCGACTGAGCTTGATGATATCCCCCATAGAAAACCTGGGAAACATTATGACAATGAGGGCAGACTTTTTGACAGGACTGTTCAACAAATGGATCAAGGAAAATGAGATCCCATTTGACTGGCACTATATTACCATTTCTAAAGGCAAAAGGTGACGTCATTGTCTGCACTAACTACCACCCTATTTGCCTCACCATGTAGATTTTTGAATGCATAATTGATGCCTTTAAGAGACAGTGTTACTATATCTAAATCAATATGGCTTTGTAAAAGGTTGTGGGACGACAGATGCAATTCATGCTGTCTGCCTACTAATGGAAAGACAGGGGAAAAAGTAAGATGGTTCACATGGACTTTCTCGACCTGGAGAAGGCGTGTCATCGGGTCCCACATGAACTGATTTGGTACTCTATGCACCCATGGCATCCCTGATGCCTATATGCACTCAATGCAGTTCCTCTACACTAACACCACTAGCTCCATTCATTGTACTGCTGGTGTCAGCAAGTCATTTAACGTTTAGGTTGCTATCCACCAAGGATCTGCCCTATCATCAATTCTGTTTATCCTTTGCATGGACTGCAGACCTGCAACAACCCTCATGGTCCACAAGATCAGAGTGGAACTTCAATTTCACTGGTCAACCAGTGAAAAACACAACTTGACGACTTCGGTTTGTGACTTAACCTGACAAAAACTGAATATTTAGAATGTGGCACCCAAACAGATGGCACAATTCTAGTCAATGGTACTGAACTTACTAAGACCACTAACTTTCAGTACCTTGGATCCTGTGTGATGTCTGATAGAAGTACCCTCCAGATGCCAGAAGATGCATTAATGCTGCCTGGCTGAAATGCCAGGAGGTCATGGAGTTTTGTGTGAAGAAAATACCTCTGCATCTCAAATCCAAGATCTACTGCACAATCAACTTACCAGTTGCACTTTATGGAGCAGAGTGCTGGCCTGTAACATAAACAGCATGAACTGGCAGTACATGTCAGAGATGCTCCGATGGACATTGAAATACACGGCTTGACCATATTACAAATGACATCCAGAAAACTCGTGGTGTTGCCCCAGACAGAGAGAAGCATGCCTACAATGATATGGGAATGTGGCAAGGGCTGACAAGGAATCAGTTGCAGGATAGGCTCTTACTCAGCCCAGATGGCCAACGACCTAAATGGCACCCAAAAAAGCGATGGATGGACAACCTAAAAAAAGACATGCGGACCATGGGTATCTGCCCTACTGTGCTACAAGCTGAATGAAATGGAGGGCCAAATGCAAAACAGTAGACCCTACACTAAGTGGGACATAACGATAAGAAGAAGAAATCCCAAATCCGCCCATCTTTAGAATACTGTTCACACATTTGGGATGGTGCACCTTAAACCTTAAAAATTCTCCATTTTTTTAAAATTCATTTTTCATGAATTAAGACTAACATGCTAGAATTATCTTGGCAAAATTTAAAATATTAGATTACACTAGATATTACATATGTAGTATGCAAAAATTTTACTAATCTGGTTGACTGTTAATACTACTGGCCTGACCTCTGATGAAAAAAAGCAGTGTTAACAATTGATCAGATTAGTGTGACTTTAGCATACTACATATATCAAAATAAATTTCCCTTGACAACCAATTCATCTAAACGAAAAACCAAGCACAATATTCCAAACATACCAGAATCCCCACAAAAAAAAAAGCATTATCACATCCACTTTACAAACATCCATGACATAAATTCCAATGTAAAGGTCTTAAGAGAAGGTCTGGATGTCTGTAAGACATCCAAACCAGATGTTCTTAAGAGAAACCCAAGTTTGCAGCTATATCAACTACACTTTGCCTTCAATGCCCAAATTATATCCCTCATGATTCATTTGTACAAAGATGGCACCTGTGCCTTTGTTTGATGCTTTTGGCTCACAGTTTCCTTGCCTTACTTTGTAACACACACACACACACACATCTGCTGCATTTACTTGTTTGCCAAACTCTGAAACCCACCCAGAGGAATTTTTCACCTTCCTCTCATTGAAGCTTTACCATCTTTAATCCAGAGTGAAGTCATCTTCCTGGGTGACCTGAATGTCCAACAACAACTGGCACATCTTCTCCAACACTGTGATTAAGCTGGACATGCTATATGGAAGTTTTGCTATAAGCAATGATCTAACGCAAATCGTTCATCTACTTCCTACACAAATTCCTGATAATCCCTGCCAAATTCCCAATACCATTGATTTTTATTATTATTATTTAATCAGTTCTCCTTCCAGATACATTTTCGAGGTCACTTCTCTCAGCAACTCATTCGAATCTTTTGCAAGTTTCTTTCCAGTCTCATAGAACACTCCTCCTCTGACAACACCCAATATCATAGTCCTTTGGCACTACAAAAGGTATGAATTGGGATGATGTCTGGAACTACTACTCTTCTTCCCATGTATGACTATTGCTACCACTCTTCTGACCCAGACACCAGTACTGAGCAAGTTACAGAAATCATCCACAATGGCATGAAGACCATCCCTCATTTCACCCAAAATTCCCATCCACTTTGCGCTCTAGTTCAATAGAAGATGCATAAACTAAATGAACAAAAAAAACTCTGCTTACTGCAGGTGGCTTACATTAAGAACACCCGCTTCATACTCTGCCTATGCTGAAGCATGCAATAAATGTAAAACAGCTATTAGCAAATCTAAATCCAACTTAAGATCAATAGCAAAGAAAACTCACCTCTTATCCAAATGAAAGCCATGCCCTTCTGGTCACTTGCAAAAGCCACTGAATGAAACTTCTGTTCAAGTGCATTCTAGGTGGTAGATAACTTTAATTGCCCAGTGAAACACCACCCTGCTTATTAGGGGCCTGAAGTGGCGGATGCTATGTTTGGCCTCCAGAGCAGGGGTTCCACTCTCCATCCCCCTACCCTTCTCCATGCAGTGCATGTGATATCCCTTGAAGGATATCACATTTAGAGACCCAGACCTTCCTCCATTTTGAGGATACAGCTTAAAGTGGTAGTAATGTAGGCTGGCTGCTAGATAGTATATGGGCCCAAAACAGTCAATAACTAATCAGGCGGCTTCCCAGTTAACTGGTACATAATCCCACTGCCACATACTCTGAGGTTGTGCCTGGTGAGG
Source organism: Typopeltis vanoorti (assembly GCF_054136105.1). Lineage (NCBI taxonomy): Eukaryota > Metazoa > Arthropoda > Arachnida > Uropygi > Thelyphonidae > Typopeltis > Typopeltis vanoorti. The sequence continues at coordinate 40,037,395 of NC_143568.1, read as the reverse complement.
GAGTTTGAGTAGTGGTATGATGTCATGTTCATGAGCCTATCTCCCCCAGACACAAACTACATGTCTCCATTCTTTCCTTTCATCTAATAAGAAAATTAAAACTGAAACAAACAATAACAGCAGCACTGCAAACGAAATACACCTCCCTCCCTACCTCAACAACCTGTTCATCCAAACAAATCAAACTAAACAATCCTTTCTTTTAGGGTTACACGGCGATCAGCATTCATTTTAAAAATTTTATGGAATTTATAACAGTGTTAAAAAAACTTTTTTTATTACCCGACGTTTCGATCTTCACATAAAGATCATCATCTGGAGCGTACATAAATATACAGGACAAGCTGAGTTACATCATTAACTGTAAGCTAGAGAAACAATGATTTGATCATATGTTATTCTACTGGCGTGACCTCTGGTGGAAAAAAAATAAAATAAAATAAATTTTTACATCAATCTAAATTCTATTTTTACAATGACAGGAATAAACATTCTTTTAGATGGTTTTCTTTCAGAAACAATTGGTGTACTATTTTTAGTATTACAATTCTTATTTTTGATTTGCAATACTGGATTTTCTACAGTCCTCTTTATAATTGTTCTTGGTGAGGAAGGTCGAATATATACCTTCCATATGTTCAGGATTTTTAAACCACCATTGTTCAGATTGGGGTGGTTGCTGATAATCTCACAGGCTTCCTGGAATTTCCATTCATACCACGTTCTAGTGTGATGTAGACAGCTGGTGGTTTTCCAGTCAATTCTGTATAGGGCATGATCAGAAAGGCCAGCTTCACCATAATTATATTTAATGTGTTGTTTATGTTCTTTTTGTCTAATAGGACTAGTGTGTCCCGTTTCTCCTATATATGGTATGTTGCAAGTACAATAAATCCGGTATACTTCAGGGTGAGCTAGTGGGTCTTTGGATGAGTTCAGTAAGCTTTTTAATTTTGCAAGAGGTTTAAAGGTGGCTTTGAGGTTGTACTTTTGTAGTACTGTTTATTTTGTCTGATATTCCTTTAATGTAGGGAATGGTTATAGTTTTACTGTAGTCTGGTTTGTCTTTGTTTTTTTATTGTGGTTTTGTAGAGAATTTTGTTTATAGTGTTTTGGCTGTATCCGTTTTTTTTGTAAGTTATTACTGATAATTTTAAATTAGTCTTTCAGTGCCTGTTCACTGGAACAAATCGTCTGAGCTCTGTTTTTAGCGTGTTGATGACACCTAGTTTTTGTGTTGGGTGGTGGTAGGAGTTTGTGTGTATATATTGTCCCGTATGTGTCGGTTTTCGGTAAACAGTGAAGGAAAGATTGCCCGAGGGAAGACGTGTGACAAGTGTATCTAGAAACAGAAGTGTGTTGTGTTTTTCAATTTCAATTGTGAACTGTTTGTGTTGTTTGTTTAGGTGGCTAAGGAATGTGTCTAATGTCTGGCGGCCATGGGACCAGATCGCGAAAACATCAACGTATCTAGGGCAAGTTGCTCAAAATGTTCCATGTAAAAGTTAGCAATGGGGGGGGGGGGGGGATAATGGCGAGCCCATGGCCGTGCCTTCTTTTTGTAAGTAGAAGGCGTTTTGCCATACAAAATAAACCGACCGTAATACATGTGCAAAAAGCGCAGTGATATCTGGAGGGAATCTGTTCTGTAGGAGAAGGATTGTGTCATTGATTGGGACATTCGTAAAGAGGGCAGAGACGTCAAAAAAAAGCCACTAAGTGATACGTCGGGCTATCAATTCCTTCAATGATAGGTCTTAGTTGGGTGTTTTCTTTGTGAATTTTTGGTGGCCCGTAAATTCTAGGGGAGCGTGCATAATGAGGGAACAGTTTTTTTGACTATCTTCGGGCCATGTGGTAACTGATTTAAGTAGTTTCTCTGTTTTGTTTTTTGTTCTGTTAGTTGGGTTGTAGTTAACTAATTTGTATGTGTTATTGTCAGAGACCAGCAGATTCATTTTTTCTATATAAGTGGTACGGTTTAAAATGACAGTGGCCTTTCCTTTATCGACTCTGGTTATTACTATGTTCGGATTTGTTTTAAGTGATTTTATCGCTGTTAATTCGTGTTTAGTTATGTTGCTTGTTATTGTTTTGTTATGGTTTAAAATGTTTGCAGTTTCTATATGTATTTTGTCTGCTATGTTATTAGGTATGAATCTTAGGCCTCTGGAAAGAGGTATGAATTTGTTATTAATTCCTTCAATTGCTATTAATTCCTTCTATGTTATTAGGTATGAATCTTAGGTCTTTGGAAAGATGATGATCTTGATGTGAAGATCGAAACGTCAAAAAAAAAAAAAAACTTTTATCCTTTTTTTTTTTTTTTTTAACACGGCTGTAAATTCCATAAAATTTTTAAAAGCAAACTAAACAATGGTTCAATCTTACAAGGATCATTTACAAAAAAACATTTCCACATCCACTTTACAAACATCTGTAGCATAAATTCCAACATAAACGACGTTCATCACCACTTAGAGACATTCAAACCAGGCCTCCTTCTCCTCTTAACAGAAATCCAAATTGCAATTACATCAATTACAATTCACTTTCAATGCCAAAATTATACTCTATGATTTATTTACCAGAAAGGTCACACCTGCCTTTGTATGCTCTGACATACAAAGATGCAGGTGTAGCCTTTGTATGCTCTGACATTGCTTGTCAGAGAAAACCAAATTCATAATCCTTTGTTTTTGACCTACTTTGGCTGAAGGTTTCTTTGCCCCCACTTAGTAACATTCATTTGCTGCATTTACTGGTCTCCAAACTGAAAATTACAAAGACCTCTTCACCTTCCTCTCCATGCTACAACACTACCATCTACAAATTTACAGAAATACTAGTGTGATGGAAGACTTACTTTTTTATTTATTTTTTTTTGTTTGTAATTTTTACTTATTCTGAATATTAAAACATGCAAGTAATTGTAATTTGTCTCTTTATTTTAGATTTTTTTTTTCTTTTCTAATTGACAATATCATTACTTCTTATGACTAAATGATTAGGATATTATAATTGACAAGAAATTGTATTCTTGTTTTTATCTTTATTTTACCTAAGTATCATGGTAGACATTAGCATAGGAAATGGGGAAGAGACATGGACAGAATTTTTTTAAGGAGAAAGCAATTGGCTAAAAGTGTTCAACATGCGATTTGAGCGAAGAAGCTAGTATGATCTGAGAATATAGTTTGAACGCTAGAACTATATTCTCAGATGAATGCTCCTACCAGGGCGAGGTTTTCCATAAACAAAAAAAGGATCTTTTATTATAATTATTATTCAGGCCTCCATGGAGTCTAAAGATTCATTGCGGGAGGTCCTTCCTAAGAAACACAAAGTCTATCAAGACTCATCGTGGGAGGTCCCTCCTAGGAAACAAAATCTATCAATACCACTCCTTAAAACCATTGACCGTTCTAGCTCTCACCACTATCAGACAATGCATTCCATGGTTCAACCACCCTCCATGCAAAGAAACCAATCCTCACCCTCTTGCTCACAGTTTCCTTTTGTAACTTCCAAGGATGGCCCCTTGTCATCACTCCTTCCTGCTGTTCAACCAAGCAAAAGAACTCCCCAGTGTCAACCCTGTAACCACCTCTCAACAGTTTAAAAGTCTCAATCATATCACCTCTCCTATTCACGAAACTCTGCAGTCCACATTCCCTCAGCCTATCCTCATAACTAACATTGTACAGTCCTGAAACATCTTAGTTATCAGCCTTTGTACCCTTTCTACAGTTAATTTATCCCCTTCAAATCCTGGGGACCAAATCTGAGAACAATAGTCTAAGTGTGGTCTGATCAGGATCTTATCTGGACAACCTGGTGATCAATAACCATGGAAGGCCGATTTTTTTTTTTTAAATGAAAACACAGTTCCTGCGTGCTGACTGTTTAGATGAACTACAAAATGCTAAAATTTTGTGCTCTTATGCAGATTTTTTTCGCTGACATATCAGCCTCAATCACTTTTACCATGCATCCAGTTATTTTACTTGGCATGAAAAAAACCTACTGAAAATGCAGTTATGCCCCCCCCCCCCCCATCAAACTCAAGCCTCCACAACATGGCTATGCTATGCTAACAACATTCTCCATTTAGATACACAGCATGGATATGTTGAAAATTTTAAGTGTTTGCCTTTTCTTAACACTCTGGTCACCAGGCTACCCAACAGAACCTTATCCTTTTCATACTACAGGAAACCTACCCACATTTGTGGGTAGGTGCATTTAGGGCTGGACTAACTATACAAACTCTATTCACCATGCAAAAGATGTATTCTCCCACCCACCTGTTTTTTTATTTATTTTTTTTAATGTTCAATACATCAACAGTAGTTCCATAAAGTGATCAGTGGTGTTACATCTGTTTTCTTAGATTTTGTTTACAAAGTTATTTTGGAACAGAGTACATTGAAAGTTTTATTGTGGCACCAAATATAGCACATGGGTGCCCTCTATGGGTGAGTTGGCTAGCCTTATTGGGCAGGAGGCCTAAGAATTAAAGTTCCCCAAATCTTGGAAAGTTTAACACAACCATATTTATTAAGCTTACGGCTGTTTTATAAATCTGCTACTGATTCTAAAAAGTCTTTCAAGTCAGAAATTTAAAGAAATATAATCTCTGCAATGTTTTCAAGTCTTGTTCAAGTCTCATTATGACAAGCTAACCATTGTAAGTACAAGTGGTTGTGATGTGCATATGCTGCAAGTCGAGAACCAACTGTACACCTAAAAATGGAAATAAATTACGGTAAAACCTCATCGCTTCTATATATTAAAGAGATATCAGAAAAAAATAACTAGAATGCTACACAGTTACAACCTTAATCCACTTTTAAACCTAAAAAACTGAAGATATATAAGATCCTCCCCTCCCATGTTCTACTCTGCAGTGCACTGAATCCAGTGCACCTATAACTTATTGGTGAAAGAGGCACAGTTCTAATCTGTGCCTCTTTCACCAATAGGGCTCTCTGATCATACTCTTACTCTACATCAAACTGATTATATAGGAACCTGTTCCTTACATTGTATTAAAACTTGGTAAAAATGCCAATGTAGAGAAGCCTGTGAAATTATAAATCAACCTTACTAATCTAAACAATAATGGTAACCTAAAAATCCCAACAATATGGATGTCACACATACAGCCCACATAATTTGTTTCAGGTTCTCCAGCAAAATTTCAACTTCAGGATTGTAAGAAAAGATTGTAAGAAAGGTGGTGCCTTCTATGGGCACTGTTGGCTAGTCTTACCTGTTGGGCAGGAGACCTAAGAATTAGTTTCCCAAATCTTCTGAAGTTTAACATCCATATTTATCAAGATTAGGTCAATTTTTTTAAATTCTGCTACCGATTCTAAAGACAGTCTTTGAAATTTATATTTTTTATGGTGAAGCATAGTTTTTTTTCATTCGATGCTATGCATAGGTATGGTCAGCAAGCCCTGACTAACCATATTATTTTTTATAATCGTCTAGGTGGATGTTAGCAAATCTCCTAGTTTGACTATAATAAGATAAGTTATAGGAAACATGTAACATTGCATGAAATTTACACTGCATTTGCATGCAGTGCAAATGCTGAACACAAGTGAGTGTGTGAGTTGACAAAAAGGACTGATGCCTAGGGATGCAAAAGCATTGGGATCTAAACAAGAATGCAGGATTGGTGGTGAATAGAGCAATGCCCGAGAGAAGTCGCATCTAAGAAGAGGTGTCAGCAGGACTTGTTGAACCCGAAATGTGATATCAGCAGAATTCAAGATTGCACCATCAAATAAGAAGCATCAATGTAAAGAAATGGGACCTGCAGAAGAATTGGATAAATACCAGATCAACATAATAGGTGTTACTGAAACAAAGAAGACAAAAACAGGTGAGATCTTTCTAAGATACACATACAAAATATTATATATTCAAACAATAACAATCAGGGAAAAGAAGGAATAGCTATATAGTATTCAACTCTAAATATGAGGATAATGTCAGAGTGGGCAAATATCAGAATGAGGAACTGGACAAAGACTTATTTGTGCCTTGGTTTCCACAGAAGGAAGAAAGAAATAGAGGCATCAGAGAAGGCAGCAGATACAACATAAAAAGGAAAACTTGGTCCTTGTTGGATATTTAAACAGCAGAGTAGGAAATGGTTACCTGACATATAGAATGTTTTATGTAAATTTGGAGAAAAGAGCAAAGCTAACAATAATAGTAAGTACCTGCTGGATTTCTGTTCAGGATATAGACTAGTTATTACTAATACCATGTTCCATCATAAACATGCCACAAATTCACATGGAGAGAAAAAGCAAGAAATGTATTATTGTTGACAGTGATGTTTTCCCACTGATTCAGGACACGTACACAGGATTTGAAATATGAATCTATCATTATTTAGTCTAAGCAGGATAACAGTGAATTGCATATTGTAGAGTAAGAAAATTTTAAAATGAAACAATTAAAAAAATAATCAAAAGGATGTTTCATTTAGTTTGCAACCTAAAGCATAAGTTTAATCCCAAACTGAATGTCATCAAGGACAGGAATAGAGCAGAACTAACAGAAGAACTAGAAATCAAAAATAGTACTATGAAGAACTGTAGCAGAGGATAAAGAAATTTGGAGCCCTCTCACCCCAAAAATTTCAGTTTGGAACCTCCTTCACACTTAGGCATAAGGATGAAAGAGCAATTCAACAATCTAACAACAATAAGGCCCTGGAAGCAGATCGGATCCAGAGAATTAATCAAAGCCACAGGAAATGGAAGGATAAGAGTGTTTCAAATACTGAGAAACTATGAGAGACAGAATCATGGTCTAGAGACTGGAAGAAGTCTGTTTTCATACCACTGCACAAATGAGACATGAAGGATTGCAAGAACTATAGAACCATTAGTTTAATCTTTCATGCAAGCAAGATTTTATTCGAGATCATTCTAAATAGAATTGAGGCCAAAAGTGAGGCAGAGATGTCGGAGAAACAAGCAGGTTTCAGGAAAGTCAACAGTACCAGAGATCAAATCCTTTGCCCTAGAATTCAGATTCCCTATGGCAATGTGTTTCATAGGCTACTCTCCAAAGCTTTTGCCTTTATCCAACATACAAAATTGTGAGGTAATGAAAATAATGGTTTTCCTCAAAACATTATCAGGATGAGCACTAACTTGTGCAGTAAGCAATAAGCCACTTCAAGAACAGGTGTTGTATTAATTCATTGGCTTTGAGTTAGCAAACTCTTGCTAACTTAAATCTTGGTAACCCTCATATAATGCGGTACTTATACAATGCAGTCTACAAATTGTAGTAACCCTTGTTCAACGCAGTTTCGATATAACACGGTCTACAAATTGTAGTAACCTTTATCATTTCATATATTTTTCACTGTGCGACTTAAAAATCAAAGTTTATCTTCATTAAATTTGCATCTGCCTGTATCGCACATGCAGTTATAAGTAGCGAATTTATATTAGGGGAAATACCCTTTAGCATGCATGTACATCAATTGTTCACCGTATGAAGTGTTTATTGTTGAAAATTGTCTTCGTTTGCTGCCAGGAAAGCACATTAAAAATCATAAGTGTGTTAATCTCAAGCTGAGCACTTTATTTTCTGGTGAGTTACATACAATATGTAATGCTTTTTTTATGTAAAAAAACATTATTTTTATAGCAATGGCCACTTAGATGGCTTTTGCGATATGGTTGAAAATGAAATTAGTGAATTAATTGATGGAGAAATAGATTTAAATTAGGAGGAACTGGTACAATTAATAGATGAGACGAACCAAATGACAGGGAAAGTTGTGCTGAAGATTCTAACTGTGATGAATCCATTAAATAATTCAGTTTAAAGAAATCAGCAGAAGGATTGGACTTGGCAAGCAAGTTAGGAAATTATTTTACGGATAATGATCCCTCAATGGAGCACCACATAAAATTCACGAGACAATTGGATATTTGTTTAGCTCCATATTATGAACTTAATAAAAAATTGCAGCATAGTGGTAAGCAACATCTTATTACTGACTTCCTGATAGCTAAACCAGCCAAAGTATGCAATGAGAATTATGATGTCCAAGAGATTAAGTGATGACGTCCGACCACTCATAAATAAAGAACATCTACAAAATGTTCGTTTTGACAATTAAAATATGCACTTTATTTTATTTTGCCTAAAACGTTTATGCATTATGTGCAATGAAGTTTGCATACAATTTGTAATTTTATAAACTATGTATTTGTTTCATAGTTTATAAGTTTTGTAAACTTAGATGAATTACCTGAATTAAATAACATTTTGCTAAGTATGTCACTGTTTATATAATTTAAAAAAAAAAAAAAAAAAACTATTTTGGAACATAACCCTACTTTTTCCATGTGATCTAAGTCTCGCATAATGCGATTTATATAACATGGCATTTCTAAGGAACCTAGCATCTGTGTTATATGAGGGTTACCTGTATATAAATATTATCTAATTTATATAAATATAAATTAGATAATATTTTAGTAAAACATAGGTAAAAGAGATGTTAATACATGCAGTTTGGCACGAGAAATTTTATGTAAATGTATATGAATTAGATAATATAGTTATACATGCGTGAAACAGATGCTAATCCTCTTATGTTAAAGAGTGGGTTTTTTTTTTTTTTTTTTTTTTTTTCCCCTGAAGCCACCTCGTGCATACATGCCAAATAGTCAACCCTGTTAAATTAGACAACATCTAATTACAACCATTATTTGAAACTGTATTCCTTCAACATCAGCTTATAATAAGCAGTGTGGCCCCACCCCCCTCTACAGGGGTGCACAACACGTGCCACGAAACCACCACTCCATTGACTAAGTTGCTTGACACAATTTTGACCATGTTCCATCTCAAAAATCAGAGCTTCTAGATTATTTGACTGTTAACCTGCCATAGCCCCTAGTACTAACATTCTATAGATTTACAACCTTTTGTAGATGGATTTGAATTATTTTAATAAAGAAGTATACTGTTTAGTCTGTTTATTTAGAATCTTTAGTTCACTTGCAACTAATACATGATAGACAATAGGCTTAACCTTGCTTAGTCGGGATTCTCATTTTAACATATACTGCTCCATTTTTCCAGCCAGAAATCAAAATCTAGCTTGACTAGAATAGAATTATTAGTATTATTTCAAAACATTTTGCCAAGCGTTGCCCTGCAAATGGTCAGAATTAAATTAAAATTGAAATAACTTAAAATTTCATAAGAATCTAAAATACCAAATTTTAATACAATCCAACAAGACAAAATAAGCCTATTGTTTTTATGCTGCAAAGAAAACATTGAAAAGTATGCCAAGGCTTAAAATGCAATACAGCCATCCCTTGACTTGCGTTGGGGTTCCGTTCCATCTGGCAGGTCATAAGTCTGTTGGATGTAAGTCAATACATTAAATCAACAGAGTTATAGGAGTTAGGGACTTAACCATAATAAGTATACTGTTATTTTAATTTTTAAACCTTATAAAACTGTACTGTAATATGTGCTACTGCCACTATAAAAGAGAAGAATAATCACCCAAATCTTCCTCCACAATCACATCTTCATTACCTTCCTTATGTGAAGGACCAGGCTATGGCTCTTCTGGTGTAACTATTGTTTTTTTGATGAAAATGTCCAATGCGCTTTGCTTATTCCTCTTCTTCTTACAGCCTTTACAATTTCATTCTTATTTTTCAAAATAGCCGTCACTGAAGAATGAGACCATCTGAAATCATGTGTGATCACATTGACTGGTTTACTAGCTTCATGTTGCTTTATAACTTGCAACTTCGTTTTTCAAGATCAATTGCTAGCTTCTTTTTCTGCAATTCTTCATTAGGTTTTTTTGACTGGGCATATAAGAGGCCATGTTGCAAAAAATATCATTAAGTATTTAACGATAAACACAAGAATAACCTATTTCTGAAACACAAAATCGACAGAGGAACTGTTGAAGATGTGCTGATTGCTGCCTGAATTTGCAGCTTAATGTGCTGTTGTCAATGTGCATGATGCATTGCTGCTAAATAGAAACCTTTTAACTTTACGCTCGCTTGTGTCTTGTTCGAAAGTATAGCCGAAAATGTTTATTCCCTTATGGAATCACAGACGTATCTTCGAAAGGATGTAACTCGAACAGACATAAGTTGAGGGGATGACTGTATACTTAAAGGTGCATTTTGCAATAGTAAAATCTGTACTGTTTATTAAGATGACTCACCTAGAGATATTTTTTGGCAAGAAAGACTCAGATCTGCCTTAATTTTTTGTTAATTACAACACTTTTTGTATAAATAGTCAACTCTTACTAGAGCAAATATCTCCATAACACAATACTATACAATACAATACCATTAACAAGCTACTGAAAAAGTCAACTAAATTCCCATAGACACAATGCTATCCTAAAGCAAATTCAAATGAACTATTCCTCCAGTCCCTACATGCTTGTTATAGTGCCATTGTGCTTCACATCCAAAGGTGAATTTTTTTTTTTTTTTTTTTTTTTTTTTTGTTAATCATATTTAAAAACTATTTTTTGAGAATCATTCATACCTTAGCCTTCATTTGCATTGGCTTGGATACTCATTTCTGAAGCAGATTCTTTTGGAGAAGTTATCTAATTGAAGAAACAATAGTTGAAATGAAGCCAAAATTAAAATAGCATAAACATTGACGGACACAGGAAGTTGAAGAGGCAGTGAAGGAAAAGAAAGAATATCAAAAGTTTCTGGGGAATAAGACAGTTTGTGCTCTTAGAGAACATAGAGACAAATGTAAGAATGCTAAACACAGTATACAAGTAGCTAAACAAAAGTCATGGGAAGACTTCGCCAAGAACAGAGAATAAATATCAAGAAGGTGGCAAAATATTCTGGAGGTTGTTGAAAAAGCTCAGAAATGGAGGAAAGAGTGTTGTAAAAGGAATCAGACATGATAAAGGTGACATAAAAACTGGAGAAAAAGATATCCTTGATGTATGGAGTAATTACTTTGAAAAATTGCTAAATGAAACAATCAGTGACAGCACAGTGACAAAAAAAAAAAAACACTCAACGGGCATGCAATCAGGAATACATATCAATACTTTAAGTAGAAAAAGGAATCAAAAGCCTGAAATGTGGAAAGGCAGCAGGAGTAGATATTTGATCAGAAATGCCCAAGTATGGAGGTATTATATTATTATTACGGGCAACTCCAGGGAGTACTTAGACTCATCGAGGGAGCCCCTAAACATCATGTCCACACAACTATTCGGCATTCTCACAGTATCTATCATACCTTGCCTTGAAATCATTCACTGTCATAGCACCCACAACAGACTCTGGCAGCTTATTCCACTCATTTACCACTCTAAAAGTAAAGAACCCAGCTCTAACACCCTTGCTAACCACACTCTTGTCCAGCTTCCATAGATGTCACCTAGTTCTCCTACCACCGTGGGCCTTGGGGGATCTCAAAAATATCCTCTGAATTAATCCTATAGAAACCCTTCAGCAATTTGAATGTAATCTGCAACCCACAATTCAACCTGTTCTCATAAGGTTCATTCCATAGACCTGCTATCATCTTGGTCACTCCCCTCTGGATCCTCTCCACCTCCTCCCCATCCAGAAGAAACCTAGGTGACCAAATCTGGGCACAGTAGTCGAGATGAGGTCTTATCAAGGCTCAGTACAGATGAACAATAACTTGCTTGTCTCTGCTCATCAAAGTATTTTTTAACAACCAAGTGATTTGATGAGCTGATTTAGCCACTTTTGCAATGTGCCCCCTAAACTTCATCTCCCTATCCACTAACACTCCCAAGTCCCTGGCCTCATCAATCTCCTGGAGTACAGTTCCACCAATGTGGTATACTGCTGCTAATATTTTCACCCCAAAATGCATAACCTTAAATTTTGTCACATTAAATTGACATCCATTCTCATTAGCCCAGAACTCCAATCTATCCAAATCATCCTACAAGATTTTGACATCTTCTGCATTCACTATTGCCCTACCCAACTTTGCATCATCAGCGAACAAATGAACTGATCTTCTTAGATCCTTCCCTATATCATTAATGAACAAATTGAACAGCAATGGTCCAAAAACAGAACCCTGCGGCACACCACTAGTCACAAGCCGTCTTTTGGACTCTACTCCTGAATAAACTACTCTCTGATATCTCTCCATCAACCACCCACCTATCCACCTCACCAACCCTATATCCATTCCCATATGTTGCAGTTTACGGATTAGAATTCCATGTGGTATCCTGTCAAAGGCCTTAGCCAGGTCCACCAGTATCACGTAAACCCATTACCCTTATCCAGTACAGCCATCATTGTGTTATAATAAAACTTGAACCAGTCACTGAGGCATGATCTACCCTTCACAAAGCTATGCTGACCCCCCCCCCCCCATAGTATGTCATTTTCATCAATCCATTCCTGTATTTTTCCCTTGATTACTTTCTCCAAGACCTTGACAACAACTCCTGATCGGTCAGTAATTTGCAACAGTAGTCTTGGTTCCTCCTTTATGCAGTGGAACTATTTTCCCCTTTTTCCACACCTTCAGGACTAAACCAGACCCGAGACTCAGATTAAACAACATGGTCAAGGGCACTGATAATTCTTTAGCTGCTTCACGTAAGACCCGTGCCGGTATACCATCCAATCCCACAGATGTATTCACATTAAGGTTCTGTAATAGACTATTCACCTCCATTTCATTCATCACAATTCCCATATAAACTAATGGTTCCTTCATTCTTTCAATGTCACCACCTAGATGATATACTCTTGCAAAGTGCTCACTCAGTAATTCCACTATATCGACTTATTCAGTGACCTCCTTACCATCGGCATTCCTTAAAATCATTCTGCGTGTACAGTTTTTTTTTTTTTTTTTTTTTTTGCTTGCAGCATATTGAAAGAACTGTTTGGGATTCTCTTTAGCTTGCATAGCTAGTTTCCTTTCAAAATCCATTTTTGCTTTTCTTACCACACTCGTTACCCTTCTGGCCTGCGCTTTATATCGTTCGTGTGCCTGCAGGTCACCTTTCTCTTTAAATTCCCTCCACAGTTGTTTCTTTTTTTTGCAGCTCAAGCTTAATGGTGTTATTCATCCATAGTCTTGCAGTGGCTGCACTGCATAGTTCAGAAGGCCTGGACAGAGGGGACGAATTCCAGATGATCAAAGTAGAGCTCTTATAGTAGTAATACACAAAAAAAAAAAGGAAATAAAACTGAATGTGAGAATTACACAGTTATTTCTCTATTAAGTGTTCCTGGTAAAATTTATGCAAGCATACTTGAGAAACAGTTGAGAAGGATCGTGGAAGGGAAGCTGGATTTAGGCCAAATAGAGGCTGTCAGGATCACATTTTCACTTTACGACAAAGAGTTGAGAAATCGTGGGAATATAACAAATATCTGTATTTATGTTTTGTTGATCTGCAAAAGGCATATGAAAAGGTGCCAAGAGAGGCAGCTATTCAAAATGCTACAGTTATATGGTGTTAATGGGGCATAATATCAAGCAATACTTAGTCTTTATTTGTGTTGTAAGCCAGCAGTTAGAATTGAAGTCAGAAAGATGTTTTGATGTGAAATCTGTTGTCAGACAAGGATGTACGTTATTCCTTCTGTTATTCATAATCTATATGGATCACATTATGAAGAAAAGCGGTATATTAAACCTGTTATCAAAATTTGAGATGTTAATCTCAACTCTTTACTTTATGCCAATGTTATACTTTTAAATAAATCCAGTACAAGTCTGCAAGATTCCCCGACTAAATTGAATAACTATTGTAAATTTGGTATGAAAATCAGCAATAACAAGACAAAGAATGAGAATGGGCAGAAACAGTGGAAATATCAACTGCATCATGAATGGAGAATCTATAGAAGTAAAACATTTCAGCTACTTATTATTATACAGGCCTCCATGGAGTCAAAAGACTCATCGTGGGAGGTCCTTCCTAAGAAACACAAAGTCTATCAAGACTCATCGAGGGGAGGTCCCCCCCCCCAAGAAACACAAAGTCTATCATACCACTCCTTGAACTCATTGACCGTTCTCGTTCTCATCACTCCATCAGGCAATGCATTCCATGGCTCAACCACCCTCCATGCAAAGAAACCACTCCTCACCCTCTTGCTCACAGTTTCCTTCCGTAGCTTCCAGGGATGGCTTCTTGTCATCACTGCTTCCCGCTATTCAACGAAGCGAAAGAACTCCCCAGTGTCAACCCTGTAACCACCTCTCAACAGTTTAAAAAGTCTCAATCATATCACCTCTCCTCCTTCTGTCCACCAAACTCTGCAGTCCACATTCCCTCAGCCAATCCTCATAATTATCATTGTACAGTCCTGAAACCATCTTTGTTATCTGCCTTTGTACCCTTTCCACAGTTAATTTATCTCCTTCAAATCCTGGGGACCAAATCTGAGAACAATAGTCCAAGTGTGGTCTGATCAGGGTCTTATACAACGGAATGATAACTGTTTTATCTCTGCAGGTCAGTGTCCTTCTCATTATTGCAGCAATCCCTGTGTTACCTTCACCACATTTGCTATATATCCCCTAAATTTTAGTTTTCTATCAATCATCAATCCCAGATCTCTTGTCTCCCCTACTTCTTCCAGTATAACTCCTCCCCTAGAGTATGCAGTGTCCGATCGATGTTTCCCAAACCTCAAGACCTTACATTTCGCTGCATTAAACTGACACCCCCATTCATTTGTCCATCTATCTAGCTTATTTAAATCCTCTTGCAGGACTGCCGCATCTGCACTATTACTAATAATCTTTCCCAGCTTCGCATCATCTGCAAACAATTGAATATGCCCTTGCAATCCACTGACAATGTCATTGATATAAAGGTTAAACAATATAGGTCCCAGTACTGAGCCCTGTGGGACCCCACTTGTAACCCTCTGCTTTCTTGAAACTGCCCTGCCATACACAACTCTCTGATACCCATCGGGACAGCCAATCCTGAATCCAGTTGACCAATCTGACATCCAGACCCATGTGCTGCAACTTAAATATCAGCTTATCATGTGGCACCCTGTTAAATGCCTTCGCTAAGTCTAAGAAAATGGCAGTATATGCCTTTCCCTCATCTAATGCTCTTGTAACTTTATCATAAAAGGCTAGCATATTGCTAAAACAAGAGTGCCCCTTCACAAATCCATATCGACTCTCACAGATAACATTACCCTCATCTGCCCAATGCTGTATACGGTCCTTCACTACTTTCTCCAAGATCTTACTAACTACTCATGACACACAAACTGGTATATAATTAGACACTTCCAGTCTGCTACCATCCTTATGCAATGGCACTATCTTACCTTCCTTCCATTCCATGGGCACCTTTCTAGCAGCCAGACTTGCATTGAAAAGCCAGGTCAAAGGCACTGTCAGTTCCCTAGCACATTCTCTCAAAACTCGTGGTGAAATACCATCCAGTCCCACAGCTTTACTGACATCCAGAGTACTCAGTATTTGAAACACACTCTCCTCCTGTACCTCTAAACCTTGAACCTGCCCTATCCCTCTAGCATTAAAACTGACTCCTCCAGGATGAAATACTCTAATAAAGTATTCATTGAACAATTCTACTATGTCCGCTGCATCAGTCACTCTATTCCGATTTTTATCCCGCAATATTCTTCCACAGTCATTTCTCCTCCTACTAGCCACATATCTAAAAAATT
Organism: Typopeltis vanoorti; assembly: GCF_054136105.1. Classification (NCBI taxonomy): domain Eukaryota; kingdom Metazoa; phylum Arthropoda; class Arachnida; order Uropygi; family Thelyphonidae; genus Typopeltis; species Typopeltis vanoorti. Next base: position 40,021,640 of record NC_143568.1, on the reverse strand, counting down.
CCCTAGGATTTTTTTTGGATCTTAGGGCTAATCTCCTCTCATATTCCAGTTTCATCTTCCTTACTATACTAGTCACTCTTCTGGCCTGTGTCTTATACTCTTCATGCATCTTCTTTTCTCTGTCTCCTTATATCTCTTCCACAGCCTCTTTTTCGCATGCAATTCCTGTTTAATATTGTTTGTCATCCACTTTACTCCAAATTGTGTCCTCTTGTTCACTCGTGGTATACAACTTACCATTGCTGCTTACAAATATTCTTTCATAATTTCCCACGCACTAATGATATCCCGGCCTTCCAATTCCTCCCTCCATGAAACTTCCCCAAGTTGACTTCTTAGACTATTATAATCACCTGCCTTATAATTCCACATATGCTCCTGTCTCTTTGATACTCCTGCATGTCTATTCATTTTCCAGGTAAAAATCATATGGTCACTCTCTCCAACTGGTGGGAGAGATGTCATCTCAGTTATTATCAACTCTTCTGATGCTATAACCAAATCCAAAACTCTTGAACCTCTTGTTCCCTCTATTATATGTTGCCTAAGACATTTGTCCCTCAAGAATTCTAGAAATTCCATTCCCTTATTGCTACATGCATCTTCCTCTCCCTAGTTTATACTACTGTAGTTAAAATCTCCCATAACAATCATTCTTCTTGCACTTGCCAAACTCAACTGTCTAAACATTTCCTGGTCCCCACCCACTAAATATCCTGTCTTGCCCACCTCTACCTCATACCATATGCTTTCAAAATCATTAGTCACTGCCTTCCAAAGTCTCCACTCTTAGAGGACATAGGTCGTCACTTATCATAAGCAGTACTCCACCACCACGCTTTCCCTTCCTATCCTGCCGAAAAATGCTGTACCCAGCAACTTCTATTCTTGTTATTATATCCTCTTCTGTCAGCCACGTCTCAGTGATCCCAATAATTTTTGGCCAGGCTGATGCTATCTGCATCACCAATTCCTCTCCCTTATTCCGGATAATCCTGGCATTAGTATACAGCATATAAATGCTGTTGTTTCTATACCCAGCATCATCCCCTCTAGACTCCACTGGGGTCAGTGTTACCTGATGTCGTCCCCCTTCTCCCAAGTACCCATTCCCACAAGAGGCCACCCCTGCTACCATCCTCACTGGGACATACTGACTTTTTCAGAACAGCAATCTCTCCAGATGTCTACGTCCTTCCTCATTCAAATGTAAGCGGTCTCTTGCATACAATTCCTCTGTCCTCAAATGCACTCGAAGCATCCACATATTCCAGTCCTCTCTTGTCACACATTCTAGCTGTTATGTCATTCAATATTACCGCTCTTCTGCTCAGTTCGTTATTATCATACCTAGGCAACACACACACTATCTTTCCCCTCTGTGTCTTCTTTTGTACCACCTCAAGCAAGTATCTCATATCTCTCGCTGCCCTATTTACACCACCCACCACTCAAGTCATTTGTTCCCACCATCACAATCATCTCATCCACCCTTTCACCTCTCTTAACTGCCAAAGCCACCCTTTCTATTGTTCCTCCTGGCAAACACTCCTCACGTATCCTATCTTGAACACCACGGATCATTGAGTCCCCATACATTATACCTCTTACCATTCCCTCTCTCCTACTGTTTCCATTTTCTCCTCTTCTTTCATTCCCATACCTCTCTCCTACTATTTCCATTTTCTCTTCTAGCACTCCCATACCTCTCTCTCATTCCATTCTCTCCTCCTCTAACACTCCCATGCCCCTCTCTCATTCCATCTCTCCTACTGTTTTCATTCTCTCCTCTTCTAGCATTCCCATACCTCTCTCTCATTCCGTCTCTCCTACTGTTTCCATTTTCTCCTCTTCTAGCACTCCCGTACCTCTCTCTCATTCCATTCTCTACTCTTCTAACATTGCCATACCTCTCTCTCATTCCGTCTCTCCTACTATTTTCATTCTCTCCTCCTCTAGCACTCCATTGCCTCTCTCTCATTCCGTCTCTCCTACTGTTTCCATTCTCTCCTCTTCTAGCATTTCCATACCTCTCTCTCATTCCCTCTCTTCTACCGTTTCCATTTTCTTCTCTTCTAGCACTCCCATACCTCTTATTCCATTCTCTCCTCTTCTAGCACTGCCATACCCCTCTCTCATTCCGTCTCTCTACTGTTTCCATTCTCTCCTTCTCTAGCATTCCCATACCGCTCTCTCATTTCCTCTCTTCTACTGTTTCCTTTCTCTCCTTCTCTAGCATTCCCATACCTCTCTCTCATTTCCTCTCTTCTACTGTTTCCTTTCTCTCCTCTTCAAGCACTCCCATACCTCTTTCTCCTACTGTTTCCATTTTCTCCTCTTCTAGCACTCCTACACCTCTCTCCTGTTTCCATTCTCTCCATTTCCAATTCCATTCTCTCCTCTTTTATCATTCACAAATTTCTCTCCTCTCATTCCCAAAACTCTCTCTCTCTCCCCCCTACTCCAATATGCCTTGCATTTATCTCTGGCATTCTTCTAATCTCATCTTTCATACTTATCATACTACTCCCAAGACCTCATCTTTCAGCTCCTCTATCTCTCTCTGCAGGTCAGTCACTCTAAATCTAAATTCACTCTCCCAAACAAAACCATCTCCTAAACTTTCACAGTCACTCACACCTTCTACACTATCAACTATTATTTTCTCACTCACATTTTTTTCTTCATTCTCTCCTATCACACTACTCGTCTTCCTGTATTCATTTCCCGTTACTGGAGCAACAAGGTCGGTTATTGAGATATCTGCTGCATTTATTTCCTCCCACTGCCTGCACTTTAAACACACACTCACCCCATCCTCTCTCACAAGCCAGATATCCAATTCCCGAGACGCACACATGCCACAAATACTGCATGCCATAAACTCCCTTATTATATTGCTTATAATAGAGTGCCTAAATGGCGGAGGACTTGGCGACACACCATTTGCGACTGCAGCTGAATCCGCCATCATTCGTTACTGCCGAGGGACTACTAACATATTATTCAAAATAGTTTCAAAATTAAACTCTAAGTAAGTATTAGGGAGTATAAATGAATAAGAAAAGTATAAACAATTACAAGCAAAACAAAACATTAAGTACACTAAATAAAATGAAATAAAACTAAATACAGTAATGAAAACTTAGCTTCGTCTTGTCTTCCACCCTTACGCATCTGCCCCGTCTTCTCGGTACTATTCACCGGACTTGGGCACAATTTTTTAGTGAAGATAGTAAATTAAATACGGAAAGAGACAAATAGACAACAGAATCAACAAAGCTGGTATGGTAGGAAGTCAACTGAATAAATTTATATGGAATACGCAAAATTAGTCAAAACACTAAATTAGCTATATAAAAGACAGTGTTCAAACTAATTTTAACTTATGGATCTGAGAGCTTGGCTAGAAATAAAACACTTGACCAAAGACTAGAGACCACAGATATGAGAGTCCTGAGAAAGATTTGGGGTGTGAACAAACGGCATCAATGGCAATATCATAATAAAAATGAGGATATCCAGAAAGAACTTGACATTGTTAGCATCCAGGAATGTGTTAGCAGAGCTAGTCTCAGGTGGTATGGTCACTTTAACAGAATAGGTGGAGAAAGATTAGGTAAATAAGTGTTCTCTGACAGGTTGGCAGGAAAAAGACCAAGATATAGGCAGATTGATACAGTAAAAAGTGCCTTAGAAGACAAACATAAGATCTGATAATGTTGGAGTTTTGACAGATAACAGATTGATTGAGGAAAATTGTTGATAGGAATTTAATAATATAATCTTTAAATGTACCTATGGCATGACTATAAACAATAAATTACATAATAACCACAATAATTAGCTTTAATGAAATATAAGTAGATATTTCATACTGAAAATAATAGCACATCAGTATTAGCAACAAGCTTATCAAAGTAACATGAATACAATGTACATACTGCAGTCAGTGGTTTACCAATTAAAAACTGTTGCTGCATGCTAGAAATTAATATTAATAAATAATATTAGTATAAACTATTTTTGATGGTTACATAAGATAAGAATCTCCCAAACTTTTGGGAGGGAGACAATCGTTCTGATTCAAATTTGTCCAATGTAAAAAGGCTTCGCAACTTTCTTTGAAAAGGCATTCATATTTAAACCTACTTCTATGGAAAAGATGAGCTTCATCCCACTGGATATTGTGTTTAGTGTCAATACCATGCTGTGTCAGGCCAGGCCAGGCCAGACCAGACTGATTATGTATTCGATATAATATTGAGTTTCATTAATTCTTTTCTCCACGGAACAGCCTGTCTGCCCAAAGTATGCTAGTTAATATTCACAAGGTATTTGGTAAGCAAACAATTACATATTTGGTTTAATCCTTTATCCAAGTGTAAGCAAACAAAGTTTGGTTACACTTGGATAAAGGATTAAACCAAATATGTAATTGGTAGCATAGTGAAGTGAAAAAACTTCCATCAACTATCTCTAATCCAGAGAATTTTAATAATAAAGTGTTGACACCTTTTGGCAACTGGTATATGGTGATGACTTTTGCATTACTTCCACCTTAGTATCACCACCTTTGGGTCTAGCTCCCACTGATGAGACCTCAATAAAGGTTGAAACTGGTCTGGGTAGTGATCCTTTTCATAATGCATAGCATTATACATACCCATAAGGATATGTGCCTTGCATTATGGGATACTATGGCAAGTGATCAGAACTTATACCACCTTTACCACGAGTTGCCCCAGTACTGAAAATATTTCAGGTGCGAACTTTGTTTGCTTACACTTGGATAAAGGATTAACCAAATATGCAATTGGTAGCATAGCCAAGTGAAAAAAACTTCCATCATCAATTGGGATTAACAATACTGAATTTCATTAAAATCCATCTAGCCAGAGCAAAAAGATTAACATGGCTACAAAGACAATTTTATATGTACTATTCAATTTGAAAAATTGTACTTCTGTTTGTTAATTTAAAAGAGTTACCAAACTACATTATTCACACTGCTGATGACTAAAACAGCATTAGATGAACTAGGAACAAAGGAGATAACTGGAAGTCTATGAAAATGACAAAAAGTCTACATAAATATTTTATATAACAATTTTATATTGGAACTGATTAATTACAAAACTGATAGATCACTTACACCTCACGACCTCAGGTGGCAGCTCTACTGGAACATTTTCCCTAATGATCATTTCATTCCTTCTTTGCTTTCCTATTAAGTAAACATTTAAGAAATATTTATAAGCTTAAACTAAAACCAACAAATTGTATAAGCAAGAAAAATTACTTTTAGGACTAGGCTGCCCATTGTTAAAGATTGTTGTTTGAAATACCATATCCTTTGAATCCCATCACATTCAAAGCAATCCTTTCAGGGCTTCCCCCCCTTACCTGCTTCTCTCCTGCACAAAGATTAGGGAAATCCTAAAAGGATTGCTTTGACCAAAGACTAAGCCACAGACCAATGAATATTTTACCCATTCTGTAAAACAGGCCTCTGCATCCTTACAACCTCCTCTGGCAGTGACTTCATTCCCAAACCTAATAATTGTGT